>NW_020837947.1:24173506-24490582 GCF_003676395.1 Aethalodelphis obliquidens | reverse complement strand
TTTAAAGGAGAAAAATTTAACATGCTAGGAGCGGCGGCGGTGGGCGTGCCGGGCACCGGGGGCGCGGCGGGCGCGGGAGGCGCGGGGCCCGGCGCCGCGGCCGCGGCGGCCGCCGCGGGGACTGCAGCCGCTGGTGACGCCAAGAACGGTAAGACGGGGCCGGAGGGGCGAGCGCCAACTTACTCGCCGACGGGGACGGCGCGTCGGCGGGGCCCTGGGTGGCGCGGGCGATGCGTGGACAATGCGAGAGTCAGGAAGTGCTCACCCCGCCCCTCCGCCCCGCCGCGGCTGCCCCTTCCCGGTCCCCACGCCCGGCGGCGGCGATCGATCGGCGGCCCCGGCTCGGTGTCCGCGCGGCGCACAGGTCGCGCGCCCCGTGCAGCCTGCGCCCCAGACTCCAAGGGACTCCTGGGTGCCTGGCTGCGGCGGCGCTCCGCTCGGGCCCTGCCCTTCGTGCCCGCGCTGGCAAAGCCGAGCGTGTGCCCCGGACCGGGGAGAGAGAGAGGAAGGAAGGGAGGAAGGGAGGGAGGAAGGAAGGAAGGCAGGCAGGCAGGAAGGAAGGAAGGAAAGAAGGAAGGAAGGAAAAAAAGAGCTGCCCAAGTTGAGAAGAATGGTCCGATTGAAAACTTAGGCACCAGTTCCATCTTGCCTCTGCTCCCCTCACCCACCCGCCTTCCCCTCCCCAGAGTGAAGGAGAGCCTAAAATCCCAGAAAACCGAGGCTTGTTGTGTCGATTGCCACAGGTGAAGAGGCCCCAAGACATTTTTACTGTAGGGTGTGTGTGTGTCGCTGGGGGTGGGGGTGTGCTCTTTAATTCTCTTGCTCGCTTGAGGAAGGAAGAGAATCTGAACTTGACTTCCGTTCTCAGCCCGGAGTTAAAAAAAAAAATCATCCTCTATTTAATTCTGCTTCACATTTTTAGAAGGAAGCCTAATAATCTTAGGTAGTGCCTGAATGCACCTTTTGAGGGTGCATTTAAGGAATAGTGAAGATGTAACAGGATTGCTGTTGTCACTGCAGAGACATAATTTTAGTTATCGGGCAAACACTTTTTCGGAGTTGGACTGTTCTTTGAATTCCTCTGGTCAGGCAGTTTTTCAGGACAGGGAATATAGGTGTATTTTAATGAAGGGAGATTAGGTTCTTTATATCTGGCTTTTAACTTGTAGGTTTCAGCTTTTGAAGCCATTCTTTACGCAGATCACTCACTTTTTAAACAGGTTACCTGCACTTAGAAGAACCTGACAGTGATCTGAACAGAGGAGATTAAAGGTAGCCTGTTAGGAGCAGAACCTTAGGCCCCATTGGCTGTGTCTCTGCAATTTTGAAATGGGAAGTTTTTTTTTTTTTTTTTTTCCAGAAACATCCCATTTGTGAATGTTTGAAAATACAACTTTTGGCCAGACTGTATTCTCCATGTTCTTTTGTTTTCCTCGCTCTAAACTTCATTTTGGTATTGATGTGGCAAAAGGAAAGAAGACAGACTCCTGGCTCAGCCGTTTAGAGTTTTGTCATCTTGGGAAGGATGGTTTTTCTGAGCCTCAATGTCCTCACCTGTAAAATTGGGGAAAAGAATTATATACTCATTGTATTGGCTCCCTCATAAGGTTATTGTGAGGCTCAGAGTGTCCCTTCCCTACCCAGCCCCCAGTACTTGTTTTAAAGGCTTGTTACATTTGTAACAAGCTTAGTAAAGTTTCCCAAGAAAAGTAAGTGATCAGTGAATGACAGCTATCATTCACTCATTCAAAAGATATTAAACATTTACTGTGTTACAAGTGCTGTGTTAAGTATTAAAGGAGAGGTGGCAATCAAGAGAGGACATCTGCATGGGTCTGGTATTCCCAGGGTGTTTCTGGCTTACCCTGCTGTTTTATTGTCCGAGTGGAAGCTTCAGGTTGACTGTTTGCTCTTCTTCTTTCTCCAAAAGATTAGGCCACTTTAAGGCGGTGTGAGGAAATGTTTTTCTCGGGCTGGTGGTATCTCCTCATTCGTAAACATTAAGCTACTGGTTATGGTGTCCCTATTACTGCTCTCCTCTGAAGTGGCAATCTAAGGTATATTTAGCAGTTCTGTATATATCTGTGTGAAGGTATGTATTTCTGATTTGGAGCTTGTTTTATTAAATGAATGGGGTGGGGGGCAAAGAAGAAATGGGGCAAACACTGCAGTAATTACAGTTAGAGAAGGTACAAACTTGAGTTATGTTAGAGCAGTGAGTTGAATTTTATGTTGCCAAATTCTTGGTTCTGACCTGGTGTGAAGTCTCAGTGAATGATGCACCTTAATTTGAAGAACCTTTCACTGCAGTTGATGACAATTAACATAGATGCTGAGGCCTCCTGTGTGCAAAATTGGTAAATAAGGAAATTATAAATGCTTTTTTCTGTTGTTTGTTTTTTGCTGTTTAAAGCTGTGCTTTATAATGTAGGGGTGGGAGAGGTGCCATTGGTGAATTTTTAAAGGAAGGGGCAACTGATATGTGCAAGCTCTCAGAATCAACTGATAAGGCCCAATTATTTTTAAATTTAAAAATGACATTAATCAACTATTATGGTATTTCCAATTATATTTCAATATTTTATTTAGCTGTGACATTAGATTTTGTGATTATAAATATTACCAATCAAACAGTTATTCCAAGGGTGTAGTAAATCTACATTCTATTAATCTTTTAAACAGTTTGTTCTCACTGTTCGAGTCAGTTGTGATCTGCATCTGCAAACATGCAAACTTAATGACTTCACCTAAAGTTAATAGTGTTTGTTTGTAGTTGTATGGAGTTTATAGAATGGTTTTATGTCTTGTGGTTCTTGGGCAGCATGGACACCAGGGTAGGATAATATTAGTTCTTAGTTTTTCACTGTTAGTCAGTAGTTATAAATAACTACTGATTCTATAAAAAAAGATTTGCTAGTTAGGGAAAGCTTGGGGAAGCCAGGGCGGGGTTGTAATTGAAGGAGTTGAACTAGTTGCAGTTGTGCTCCTTGGGTAAGTTGCATGTCAATTGTAGGGACTTTATAGCCCTAAAAAGAAATTTATTAGTATTTTTAGAAATGAAGCTTTATTTTAGATATGAAGGTTTATTTTGTTTTTAGATATGAAGGTTTATGAAGATTTCTGTGGGGACTGGAGTAAAAGCGCTGTCCTCTTCCGATATAGTAAACATCTGTCTGCACATATTGCAACATTTTGATTGTAGGTGGACAAGACTTGCCAGTCATTATTTTTAGGATCTAGTAATCATGCAGTGGGTTATACCCGCGTAGTTTCATTCTGGAATTCTGGTTCCATTAGGCCACTGCTTTTTTGCTTGAGGCCTAAAAATATATGAACCTTGGTCGTAGTATCTACTTTTTAATGGGCCTGGATCCCAAGTCCTTTTATAAATTCCTGTTTTATGGATGACCATGGTTCACCACTCCACTCATTCCTGACTGCCACCAGAACCCCTGGGCTGCTGAGTTTGCCTTCATTCATTCAACAGTTCTTTGTAGTAGATGGAGTCAGTTTACCTGGTGATTGACCTTGCATTCAGTAGTCCTGGCTCCTCAAATTACTTGCTCTGTGATCTGGGGCAAGTCATTTGACTTCTCTGAGCCTCAGTTTCTGCATATTTAAAATGGGATTATAGTACCTACCCATACATATATAACAAGATATCTATATCTATTATGTATTATTTATATATACATATATACCCACACACACATATATATATACATATATATACACACACACACACAGCGACTGACTTATATGATATGAGCTTGCTAAGGGGTAGCCACTTGTCTTAGATTCTGGAAATAGCGTTTGAGACAAAGATTTACCTGCCAGAGGTTTACTGAATGTGTTCTTGGAATCGTTACTGGTGGGGGAGTGAGGGAAGCAGGGCCGGGCAGAGGGAGGAGTTGAACTGTGATGCAGTGATTACAGGTAGCTCTGGAGCTAGGATGGTCCTGCAGAGTTATCTTACCTTGAGGCATGAGGGCGGGCCCTCCTCCCCCTCCCCCGCCACGGACTGGTGAGTGACCTGGGGGTTGGCATCTCTTAGCTGGAGAAGAGGGAGTGACCTGGGGGGTGGCATCTCTTAGCTAGAGAGCCTCTGTGCAGAGGGAGCTGAGAGCCTTCAGTGGTGAGTGAAGGAGAGCTGCTGGTCATATTAGATTCCTCACTCAGACCACTAGTGCCATTCACCTAAAATGCAGGCATGGGATAAATAGTTCTCAGGAGCGACTAAATCTTCGCAGAACAGGCCAGGAGGTAACCATCATAATACAGTAACATTGTTTTGATGGAAAATGTGTTCTGAATTTCATACGTCTGCTTACAAATAGATTTTTGGAGTGCCACCTCTTCCCCGTAAACACGAATTGTATTTTTCTCATACTTAGGCCATCAAACACACTTTTATAGTCCTAGGTTTGTATTATATTTTAAATAGTTTCTCTTTTCAGGTGTTTACTTAAATGTTTACTACATTTATTTATTTATTTTTAAAGTTTCTTTATTTTATTTATTTACTTACGGCTGCGTCGGGTCTTCGTTGCTGCGGGCTTTCTCTAGTTGCAGCGAGCCGGGGCTACTCCACGGTGGTGCGCGTGCTTCTCATTGCCATGGCTTCTCTTGTTGCAGAGCATGGGATCTAGGCGCAAGGGTTTTAGTAGTTGTGGCGCGCCAGCTCAGTAGTTGTGGCGCACGAGCTTAGTTGCTCCGCGGCATGTGGGATCATCCCGGACCAGGGCTCAAACCCGTGTCCCCTGCATTGGCAGGCGAATTCTTAACCAGGGAAGTCCCTCTTTACTACATTTAAATTACCTATATCCATCAGAAGGAAAATGCAGAATGTTTGCCTGCTATTTATTTTAAAATCAAGGAATATTTATTTGAGGGTCTAAGATATATAGAACACCATTGTCCTCTTGGAGTTTTCTTACCTTATTTAAAAGTTAGTTTTTTATGTCTTTAAAAATATCTGCTGGCTTTAGACCTTGTCTTTTGAAATCCACCTTTGTAATGGAGATTGGTAGAAAATATTCCCTCATCCATCAAAGCTTCATGTTGTGTACTTTGTATATTATAGTAAGAACCATTCCATGCTCTGCTAATGGTGTCTTATGCACAGTCCTTACTCTTTCTCTTTTTACTTGTTACAGGACCTGAGCCTTCAATGTCAGCTTTCTTATAAGTCCAAGAATATATATCATTCCATAGAGAATTGAAAACAGGAGATAAAGTGGGAAATATCTTGCAGCTTAATCCTCCTATGAACTTACTGCAGGCTATTAGCTATGTACAATTTAAAGAGTTTGAAGGTATCAAAAGGAAGACTTTAGGAAAAAAGGTCTGTGTTGATTGATTTTGATCACCAGCTCCTTGGAATTTTTAAGGAGTTGATTTAATTAAAAATATTTCGTTATTTTATTATTTTGCCAGTAATAGAATGGGTGTAGTGGAAAAAAATTTTTTTAAAATAGAGAAGGTAGGCAAAGTTCTCTTTGACTTTCTAGTCAAGCATGTAATCCTACCACTTAGATCACCATTGTGATACATATTCTTATAGCCTTTTAAATTTTTTTCTTACAGACTTTTAAAAGTACATATACAGTTTTCAGGGAAAAAAAAGATCAGATCATATATTTTATAATCTGCTTTTAACACGTGTAATATTTTGTGGACATTTTAGCAGAACGGTAAATGCAGGTGCATCACTATTTTTAATGATTGCCTCATATGCCATCTTATGTCTGCATCTTGGATAAACTGATCATTCTGCTGTTGTTTGATCTTTACGTTCTTATTTGTACATCTCTGGGCATTATTCAGTTACTTCTTTAAGATAAATTCTTACCTGTAGACTTGCTGTGTCAAAGAATATGCACATTTTTATGACTTTTAATGAATACATGCTTACAGATTGCCCTGTGGAAGGGCTGTGGCCAGAGTGCCCTTTCCCCACAGCCTCTTCAGTTCCTAGTTCTTATTGTTTTAAAGGCATGCTGGAGAATTGCTGATACCCCCAAATGTAGCAGCAGTAGGAAGGCCCCATGTGGATCAAGAGCCTGGAGCAGATGCTGCCACGCTTTTTGAAGGCTGCATTTATTTCCCCTGTGCTCTCTAGTGATTTGCTGGCTCACAAGGATTCAACAAAGTACCTAATAATGGTGAATGACATTTTAGCAACTGGTGATAGTTAGTGAAGATGAAAGCATAAGCCTTTGAAATTCTGTCTGCACCATTATTCTAATCTTAAGAAGTAAGGCCTAGAATTTTTAAAGTTTTAGTCAAAAAGCATGCTGTTTCAATAGACCTAGGTGTAACCCAAGGTGCCACAACTTACTGGCAGAGTGACTTTGGGGCAAGTGACTTAACCTCTTTCAGCCTTCATTTTCTAAATGCAACCCTTTGGAATGTTTTTGCAGATTAAGAAAAACAGTGTATATGAAAGATCTTGGCATAGGGTCTGGCAGATATGGACACTATCAACAATATCTTTTATAAGTTTTGTGATTTGTTCAGCCTTATCCAATTACAAAGCTTGTTAAACTATTCTGTTGAAAACAGACACTGAGAGACAGTAAGATGGTTTCTGTGTTAATATAGAAAAAGACTGTGGTATCATACAGGTTCTTATTCAGGCATTGATTTCACTATACAGGGTCTTCTCTTCTTCCCTCATCATCTCTCTCTGATCATAGTTTACCTTGAAAAATCAGATGATTTAGCCAAAAGAAAAAAGTTAAAAACATAGTGTGAGAACAGTTTCCTCTTCCTTTCTTCATTCATTTATTTATCCATCTCATATGTTTTGAGTGCCTGCTATTTGTCAGGCACTGTGTCAGGCTCTGGCATTACAAGGACAGAAGAATTGGGCCTGGGGGCTTACGGTCTAGTTGGGAGTCTTTATGGAAATAAGTGCAAGTAGGTTATTGCGTGTACTACACAAGGGCAGCTGTGGAATAAAGAGCAGGAGCTTGTGAGCTGGTCACATACTGGATTAAAGCTGGGGATTGTGTCTGAGGACAGGGGCAAGTGAACTGAGCACGTGGAAGTGAAGGGTAGCTCAGAGGAGGTGAGGCACTGAGGGTGTTCTTTCGGGATGAGCCGGGGCTTAATATTATTGAGAAGTAAACAAAAGACCCTCCTCTCTCCCCAGGTAACACCTTGAAAGTTCATTCATTAGCTTGTGCTTTCGTTTGCTCATTCACTATTTTGTTTATGTATGCACTCATGCATTTACTAAACATTTATTATGTGCCTACTGTCTTCTATGACTGGAAGTGTAATGTCGAATTATACTTGGAGGCCTCAGAATCTGCACCCCTCTGGGCTTATGGTGGAGCTGGGACAGAGACATACAAACATCGGGAGGTGTGATAATGAGCTATGGGTGCCCAGTGGAAGAAAGGACTCGTTTCCTGGAAGAGGGGACATTTGAGCTGAGTGCTGCAGGAAGAGACGCAGTTAGCTCTGAAAGCAGAGGAAGGATGTTTCAGCAGGAGGTGGTGGGAAAGAGCCTTGAGTTCTGGTTGCTGCCAGGAGTCTGTGGCTGGTTTGAGGTACGGTGGTAGGACATGGGACTGGAAAGGGAGTGGGGCCAGACAGTCAAATCTGGATGTTTTCGTCACCAGTGCAGAACCATCCCTGAGGTTTATAAGCAAAGGCATGGTCAGCTGAGCCTGCAAGGGGGGATAATCATACGTTGTTGGCAAGCTTGTAAAGTTATTGTATATTTTAACAGAATGAGTATCTTTTGGCAATCTTCCTTTTAATACAGCTAATCAAGGTTTGGTGGTACAACTTGTTGCAGACTGTTGATTGTGATTTTTCAGTAAAGTAGTGGGCACACTGCACACACTGCCTTTCTGCACAGCAAGATGAAAGTGTCACAGCACCCAAGGCTGCTGTTTGGAAAGTCCGTCCTAATTTGTGGGCACCAGCATCCTGATGCTTTGCGAGCCATGGGAGGTTAGCTAATTGAGGTGAACTTCAGAGAACCTAACGCCAAGGGAGGACTTGGGGCCATCTGAACAGAAGGACTTTCTCTGGAGGGAGGGACTGTCCCTGTGGTTTATTTTTCATATCTTGGTAGAAGAGTATCTGTCTCTGTGCCAGGTTGGACTAATTATCTTTGTCATTTTATTTTTATCCTCATCGAATCAGTTTTAAAACGATAAACTGGGGCTTCCCTGGTGGCACAGTGGTTGAGAGTCCGCCTGCCGATGCAGGGGACACGGGCTCGTGCCCCGGTCCAGGAGGATCCCACATGCCGCGGAGTGGCTGGGCCCATGAGCCACGGTCGCTGAGCCTGTGCGTCCAGAGCCTGTGCTCCGCAACGGCAGGGGCCACAACAGTGAGAGGCCGCAAAAAAAAAAAAAACAGAAACAAATGATAAACTGGTGAGGGGGGATGTCATTGTTTTCTACAAAGTGACTATGTGTTTTTTTTGTTTGTTTGTTTTGTTTTGTTTTGGCGTGTACGCGGGCCTTTCACGGTTGTGGCCTCTCCTGTTGCGGAGCACAGGCTCGGGACGCAGGCTCAGCGGCCATGGCTCACGGGTCTAGCCGCTCCGTGGTATGTGGGATCCTCCCAGACCGGGGCACGAACCCGTGTCCCCTGCATCGGCAGGCGGACTCTCAACCACTGCGCCACCAGGGAAGCCCTGACTATGTGTTTTAAATCTGTGTGTTTCAGAAGGCTTCCACTTCTCAGTGGTTGGTGAAATAGTAACTTGCTTTATTTAATCAACAGGATGCTTTAGCTTGATTGTATTTGAGAGGTTTTTATAAACTGGCAAAAAATAAGTAGCATTTTTAATACTTAATAATTATATGTTCTGATTTATCAGAAGTAGAAAGAAAAAACAAATTATTTCTGCTAAATTATACTTAAGAGGATAATACTTGAAAACAATAAGAATTAGAAATGAAAGATATTAAGAGGAAATTTAAAGAAAAGTGAAGGAAGAGGAAAACCTAAAAATGAAGTGTTAACTGTTAATCTTATAACTGTTTAGAATAATTAATAAAAATGTTAGCATGGTTCTCATATGCACATATAGTGCAGTGTATTTCACTGAATTAAATTGTCAGGGAGGAAAAACTTTACCCTCTTAGGCTTATGGATTTGGGCCCTGCAAATTAAACTGACAAAAGACAGAGCAGCAAGAGAAAAGACAGATTTACTCACAGAAGAAATGTGACTCAAAGGGGTGGTTATAATTTGTGGCTTATATACCATCTTAATAGGTGAAGGGGAGGGGAGAAGGGCACTTCTAGGAAAATGAGTGGCTTCTTAGAGTAGGAGAGGGGGAGAAAGGACACCTATAGAAAACAAATGACTTTTTTTTTTTCTGGTACGCGGGCCTCTCCCGTTGTGGAGCACAGGCTCCAGACGCGCAGGCTCAGTGGCCATGGCTCACGGGCCCAGGCGCTCCGCGGCATGTGGAATCTTCCTGGACCGGGGCACGAACCCGTGTCCCCTGCATCGGCAGGCGGACTCTCAACCACTGCACCACCAGGGAAGCCCACAAATGACTTTTTGAAAAGATAAATGGGCCCTAAGAGAATAGATGGGCGATGATAGTTTCGTGACAATGTCTGTTTAGGTGTGGTGTGGAGAGTTATCTCTGGTGGTAAAAGTCAGTCTTCCCAGGTTGCTTTTTGGGAGGGGCTTTATGACAATTGAGTTCTTTTGAGAGGCTTTGCTTTTAGGCAGATAAGCGATTTCAGGAACTCAAATGCCTTAAGTTCAAAATAATTTTTAGCCCACACTGGCATATTCTGGACCCCTTCAAAATTTGTTGCAGTTCAGTATCACCCCTGTAATACCAGTTACAGATAGATAGCAAAAGATAGTGTCATAAATCCGGATTTCTATTTTTCATTTTATTGGAAATTTATTAGAAATAGATGGCCTTAAGGCATATGCCTTTATAAAACTGATAGAATGACTGTAGGCAAAAGTTAGCAGGGTATCAAGTTGCTCCTATAAGTGACGGAGATATTTGTCTCCCTCACTTAAAAAATGGATGTTTTTCCCAGGGGTTAGCATAGGTTTGATATCTTAGATGATGTCCCTTCAAGTTATAAAAGCATCTCAGGAGAGTCTTTTGATGCTAGTGTTGAAACTAAATCACAAACTGTTTTAGGTTTCTAAATGAGCACTCCTGTGTGATGACTATGTCAATATAATATTTAGTAGAACTGTAGTATTACAACATAACTTCTTATTAAAGTGACACATTACTTGTTATGCCTGACAAACCTCAGTGTCTGGGCAGAAATGGAGACTGGGGTATGGGGGGAATCAAGGTCTGGCTATTTTTGTTTGTTTGTTTGTTTTTTGCGGTACGCGGGCCTCTCACTGTTGTGGCCTCTCCGGTTGCGGAGCACAGGCTCCGGACGCGCAGGCTCAGTGGCCATGGCTCACGGGCCCAGCTGCTCCGTGGCATGTGGGATCTTCCCGGACCGGGGCACGAACCCGTGTCCCCTGCATCGGCAGGCAGACTGTCAACCACTGCACCACCAGGGAAGCCCAAGGTCTGGCTATTTTTGATTGGCAACAGGTGCAGTCTGTAATCTGAGAGGCTGAGTCTGGGATGCTTGGTGACTGTCGTTAACGAACAGACACAGTGCTGCCAGAAGCCATGGAGAGAGCCTGACACTGGGAAACGGGAAGCATGCTTCCGTGGTAGAGGCAGAAACAAGCACGTCTGATACACAGGGCAGCTCCAAGAATTCTTCTGTTTCCAACTCCTCAGATCTGTTCTTATTGGGCAGTGCTTATATGTTGGAGTTAACGTTAGCCCTATAATGATATGGTTCCACTGTATTAGGCATTTAGTTTTACAAATGCTGACGATGTGTTGCAGTTCAGTAGGAAATTAGGTAAGATACCTGGATGGTAGGTGTGTTGGGGCTACAGAACCCATGGACCCATAGGAAGGAGGAGAAGCTGTTGCCAGCGACAGGAACAGTGATGATGCTGACTCCCTTTATGGAGTGCTGACTGGAAGCCAAGCGGGACACCTAGCCGTCTGCGGTCTGCATTGGAGGATGGTGGCATTGAGCTCCAGGGAAGCCTCCTTCCCTTTTTGCAGAAAAGGCACACTCGTGTCCGAGAGATGTGCCTGACCCTGCTGTGGCAGTTGGATCCTATGTGATACTGGCTCCATCTTGACTGATACGCAGACATGTGTATGAATAATGAACAAGTATTTAAGTAGAGGGCTTAAATTTAGTATAAAACCATTAAGGAGGCAATAGGGCTATTTAAATTACTTTTAGAAGGCCTCATGCTTATTATTCTGGTACTTGAACTGAAATTGAATTTGTGAAACAAGAAAACACTTGACCAAGGAAGCACTTAGCTGACACATCGTACGCTCCTGGTCGTATGCTCCTGTCAATCTGATCCTTCTTGTTATGACACGAGGACTTCCTGGTCTTGGGATTGTGGCGATAGTGAACATTTGAACTGATACTTCCTGTTCTTAATGGATCACAGTTCATAGTGAGGATGCGATTATCTTCTTTAGGCTACAGTCCTAGAAGTGAGATCACTGGTCAGCAGGCGTGTGACTTTCAAGGCTTTGATACATGTTGCCAAACCGCTTTCCAGAAAGGGTTTCCCTGTTTCCACTAATGCTGGCCCTGCATGGAGTGCTGCTTTCTTCTCACCCTTCCACAGGGATTTTGATAGCCATTTTCACCTTTGCCAATCAGATAGATGAAAAATCACATCTCGCTGTAATTTTTATCTGCATTTATTGGATTGCCAGCCAAATGAATGTCTTTTTATATGTATATGATTCATTTGTATTTTTTCCGTTTGTGATTTTTGTCCATTTTACTGATGGGATAGTTGTATTCTCATTGTTCTAAACAAGGTCATTTTATATTTAGGATACTTTTTGACATATGTTTCCCCTGGCTTATTGTTTATCTTTTTGCCTTGTTTAAGGTGTTGCTGATTAGACATGTTACAATTTTGTATGATCACAGAACATCCACATAGAGATAGAACCTCAAGAGAAAGGGGAGAGTGGAGAAAGTTGTCTGTGAAATTACTTGTAGGAAAAGCAGTTTGGGCCTGGCATCAGGGTAGTGACTGAGTTCATTTGGGTATCAGTGCACAGTAATGCTGTTACATTTGTGAGGGTCTGTTTCCTTTTTGTATTTAATTTGCAAAGCTCTGTTTCTCGGAATTGGTTACAGTTCCTGCCGCCCTCCTTGACCTACTCCCTGACCACTGCTGTCTGGTTGACAGCTGAAGCTCCTGTGCTCAACACCTGTCATTTCCTGCGCATTCCTAAAATCCCCTGCGGTTTTTATTCGAGCCAGTTCCAAGGACTTTGAAACTTGTAGATAAAGGCTTGTTATTTACTTATCGCCTCTGCTACAAACTGAGGCCTCTTAAGGCTAAATTACCCATAACTTCCTTGTGATAATGAACTTAAATCCTGAATCATAAGAAAGTTCTCACTTTTGTCTTTCTGGCACTTGTGCTGAAATTACATTTCTGTGTTAGTAAAATGAGAATGTGGTACTGAATTGAACCAAGAGTTTATTTGCACCCTGTGTGTCACGCTGATCCAGTCTGCCCTGTGCTTCTCAAATGTCTGTGGCTTGGAAGAGGTTCCCAAACGCATTGCTTGTTTAAAGAGTGTGAGATTTGAGAGACACAGGTCATAGCTTGAGGTCTGCCATTTTGCAAGGCTGATGAACCTTTCTGACCCCAACTATTCTTATCTGTGGAAAACGAGGATAACATGTTATTGTTTGTGACTAACTCTTTGCAAAAAAAACCATAGATCTGTTTGAAAAAGCAAATGGTTGTGTCATGATTTGGGGTTTTTTAGTGTTTTCTAGTTGGGTGTTTGTTTTTTGTTTGTCATGTGGTGGTGTGGCTGCTTCCCTTAGTGATGAATGCACACTCCGATTTGTTGAAAGAACCCAGGGCCAACCTGGGCTTTGCCCCACAGAGTTTGAAGTGAATGTTACTCTTCCAAAATCCTTATTCTGCTTCCTTGGGGGAGCCTTTAGTTTCTCTACAAGTTCAGGTCTGGGAGCTCTCGCTATGTGGATTTTCCCAGAGAATATGCAGTGCTCACCTGCTGGTCTCAGGGCAAGCCCAACTCCTTGAGTGAGCTCCTTCTAGAGTTTCTGACCCCACTGTGGGGAAGGACTGTGGAGGCTGAAGCCTTTGGGAGGATGCTTTCACCAGCCTGAGGAGAGCTGACTTGTGTATGGTTTTGTTGTGATCTGTGAATCATCTGTCCCCAGGTTTCATTATAACCGCAGACTGTATTGTGATGTTAACCATTTGATTAACAGAGCCTTACTTTTGGCCTGTTGTACTTCATGATTTACACTGGTGTGCCTGTATCTGTAATCACACTTTCTTTAGTTTGTATCTGCGTTCACTTCAGGCCTTTCTGCTCTTTATCTGCCTCTAGGGTCCTATGGAGTGGGACCATGTGGAGTTTGTGGGTCCTATGGAGTTTGTGTTGTAAAAGCACGTGGAATGCTTACTTAAGACTTTCAGTTGTTTCCTTACCTCCCTTTCACATTTTGCGTTTTAAATGTTTAAAGAATTGTGAATGTACCAAACCGTATTATGGATTTTATCAAAATAACTTCTTCAGGCACGTGATACTGGGTATGTATCTGTATCAGTGTGTTTATGTAAATGTATGGATGTGTTTTTTAAAATCATTGTTTTTCTTGGGATTTGGTCGATTAAAAACAAGCCTCCTCTTTGAGATAGTCAGATTTGAAATTTTTGACTTTGGAATATATTAGTTTTCCTCATAATTTATTTTTTAATGTTCCATGAGATATGTGATCTAAAGATGACTTGGAAGAATTTTTAAAGAATTAATTTGAAATGTTTTTCTCTTGACAGATTTGGAAAAACTGTTTAGAATTCATATGCAATATAATCATATACATTTGTATATATGTATATATTTTAATAGAACTATATTTAACTGGACAAATTCTCTTATGGCAAAAGACAAATTTCTCGATATTTTTGGCTGTGTTGGGTCTTCGTTTCTGTGCGAGGGCTTTCTCTAGTCACGGCGAGGTGGGGCCACTCTTCATCGCAGTGCGCGGGCCTCTCACTAACGCGGCCTCTCTTGTTGCGGAGCACAGGCTCCAGATGCGCAGGCTCAGTAGTTGTGGCTCACGGGCCTAGTTGCTCCGCGGCATGTGGGACCTTCCCAGACCAGGGCTCGAACCCATGTCCCCTGCATTGGCAGGCATATTCTCAACCACTGTGCCACCAGGGAATCCCTTCTGGATATTTTTGGTAACTCTTTTATAAATGAGTTTAGAAATGAATAGTTTAGAAATGAATCGTGTTTTTTAATAAATTTATTTATTTTATTTTATTTTTGGCTGCGTTGGGTCTTAGTTGCTGCGTGCAGGCTTTCTTTAGTTGCGGCGAGCTGGGGCTACTCTTTGTTGAGGTGCTCGGGCTTCTCATTGAGGCGGCTTCTCTTGTGGAGCACGGGCTCTAGGTTTGCGGGCTCAGTAGTTGTGGCTCGCAGGCTCTAGAGTGCAGGCTCAGTAGCTGTGGTGCATGGGCTTAGTTGCTCCGTGGCATGTGGGATCTTCCCGGACCAGGGCTTGAACCCGTGTCGCCTGCATTGGCAAGTGGATTCTTAACCACTGTGCCTCCAGGGAAGCCTAGAAATGAATAGTTTTGAGTCTTTGAAAATAGTCATACTATGAAATTATATCTGTGTTCCACAAAAGTTAGTAATTGGAAAAGGAATGAATGTCTAGTTATAATGACATCATTGGCTTAATATATCACTGGGCTCTAAACGTCGAGCTTCCTCTGCAGTAGGAACTTTTATGGCATGCTCTCCTGAAAACAAGTCATATTATAACAGCTGTGTTGAGTGTGTATATATGGTGAACTACTGGGCTTGGACATAGACATAATTTATTTTTGAGTTTCATTTTCACTTTTACTGAGGTCTGTATAAGACTTAGACACGCCTCTCCTTTGACAAGTCTTTCCTTGTTGCAACAGATTCTATAAGTTGCTTGTTGGTTGCTGATGCATCATTTTAGAAATAGGCTGAGTGGTGTGGCCCACAGGCAAAAGCTTTGTCTTTTCTCCCTAGATCACAGCAGAGGGACGGCCAGTGTGGGAAGGATTGCTGTAAAGCAGGGGTCCCCAAACTCCGGGCCGTGGACTGGTATCAGTGCCGGCCTGTTAGGAACTGGGCCGTGCAGCAGGAGGTGAGCGGTGGATGAGTGAGCGAAGCTTCACCTGCCGCTCCCCATTGCTCCCCATCGCTCGCATTATCGCCTGAACCAGTCCCCCCCACCATCTATGGAAAAATTGTCTTCCAGGAAACTGGTCCCTGGTGCCAAAAAGGTTGGGGACCACTGCTATAAAGTATTTTCCCAGGTTTATTTTGATGGGAAGGCAGGGGAGCTGAAAGAGTATATTTTTCAGGGAGTTCAGCAGGACAGAAAAAGCACGTGGAAAACAAAGGAGTGTAAGGATTTAGTTTAGTTTAGGGTACAGATAGAGTACGGAAATGAATTTAACCATGTTGTGCTGGGGGTTTATTGATTTACATACAGTAGTAACCCTAAAAATCTTCTTGGGGGTTGGCATGTTGACCCAAACAGGATTCAGGAGAAGCAGGTTGAGCTTCTGTTTCTCAACATCAGTGCTCTTTCTGCTGCCCTATTCGATAGTCTCCATACTGATAGAGTGCCGTTTCTTTACATGCTTTCCAAAAAAAGTTGCTTTATTCTCATTAAGAAACGAGTAAGCCTTTGCTCATGGTTTATTTATTTATTTATTTTTTGAAATTAGCAGTTCTGTTAGCTAGAGTAGATTTACCTCATTGTCTATCTTTGTTTTTAAGGAGTGCAAAGATTGGGAAACCTTTATATTGTAATTGGGTGTAAACACTTGCTTTTTTAAATAAATGTATTTATTTCATTTATTTTATTTTTGGCTGTGTTGGGTCTTCATTGCTGCATGTGGGCTTTCTCTAGTTACGGCGAGTGGGGGCTACTCTTCATTGCGGTGCACGGGCTTCTCATTGCCGTGGCTTCTCTTGTTGCGGAGCACGGGCTCTAGGAGCGCGGGCTTCAGTAGTTGTGGCTCGTGAGCTCCGGAGCACAGGCTCAGTAGTTGTGGCGCATGGGCTTAGTTGCTCCGCGGCATGTGGGATCTTCCCGGACCAGGGCTCGAACCCGTGTACCCTGCATTGGCAGGCTGATTCTTAACCACTGCGCCACCAGGGAAGCCCTAAGCACTTGCTTCTTTAACTTGACTTTCTGTAGACCTAGTCTTTAAATAATTCTGAGGATTAATATGGACACTGACCATATTGAATAAACTTTTGTGTAACCAGATCATAGTAAGCAGTTCTATAATTTTGAATGAGACACTATTCCAAATTATAGAACTACTTACTATGATCTGGTTACACAAAGCTGTTGGTCACTGCCTCCTCTCCTTATAAACTGGCTCTGTGTTCTTTATTGATCTGTGTGCAGTGTGGGTGGGAATGGAAGAGGGAAGGCCCCTTACCAGCTGAATGACTTGGGCAGATCACTAAAGAATCCTCTTGTGGGCTCAGGACCTGTTTGTAGAATCTGAACCAAGGGATTGTCTTATTTCTATTCTGGTATTTTGTTTTGTTTTGTTTTTGCGGTACGTGGGCCTCTCACTGTTGTGGCCTCTCCCGTTGCGGAGCACAGGTTCCGGACGCACAGGCTCAGCGGCCATGGCTCACGGGCCCAGCCGCTCCGCGGCATGTGGGATCTTCCCGGACCGGGGCACGAACCTGTGTCCCCTGCATCGGCAGGCGGACTCTCAACCACTGCGCCACCAGGGAAGCCCTATGTTGGTATTTTTAAGAGACATTCAGGGAAAACTATGAAACCATTATCTTCATCCTGATATTCAGCCTAAACCAGACATATTTTGGGTCCATGTCCTTTTAGGTCTTGACATGGCCTTTGGTAGACAAGAAAAATATGAATTTTCTACTTTAAAGTCATTATTTATACAGATTTCTTACTGATGTCAGAGTGTTGGAGCCAGAATGGAAATTTAAAAATGGGTAAAAGAGAAGGCTGTAGCTTTCTGTTTAGTTTGAACTTGAGGCTGGGTAGGCTTGTGAGTTTAACTGAATGTAAGAAAAGAGTGAGTCTAGGAGAATAAATCCAACATATTAAGAGAATGTTAAAACCCCAAGTTGTTAAATATAGTTGAAGAGCACATTGTTGTTTTGTTTTTTGGTTGAGGGAGAATGTGAGGCTTCCATGTTTATTTGGATAGATTTGTCTGAGTGAAAAGCCTTGTGTTTAAATCCTACTCAAAGCATAAAAACATGTTTAACTGAATGTAATCTCCTTGTACTCAACTTGCTACCCTCTTTGGAACAGTCTCACACACTAAAATAACATAAGGGAGGATAAACTAAATCAGAGGTTAAGACAGATATGCTTAAGTGAGCTTTACTATAGCTCCCATACTAATTAAAACAAGTTGACAAAATGTTTTGAAAGTATTAGCTTCCCTTTTGTACAGGACTTAAGAGTCTTTTAAAAATTTTTAGTAGAGAAAGATCTCAAAATATTTGAGAACATTTACTTTAAAACTTTTTTAGTTTTCTCTTCAAATACTCACCAATTAATCAAGAAATGAGTTTTAACCCCCTGGTGAGTTTGAGGTATGGTGTGGGCACAGTGGTCCGGGTCCACTCCTTCCCTTTCTGATCTGCACTCTGCACTGCCCCACAGGGAGGGATGGCAGCTGAAGCAGAGGCTTGGGGCGAGGGCGTGGTGGGTGACCAGGTGGGAGATCCAGCCTGGGGACCTAGTTTTGGAGCTCCTTGATCATAGCCAAAGGACATGGGGCTTCAGTCTGGGAGTTTCCGAGGTTCCTGAATGTGTGTATGATGTCGTCAAAGTGTAATTTTTAGAAGGCTGACTTGAAGGTGGTGATAAAACTTTTTTGCTTGTGTATCCTCTAAAAGAATTTGAGAAAACAAAGTTTCTTTTGCATATTAATACTGTCACACCCAGTTTTTTAAAAGGTTTAAGTAAATGCAGAGGATACAGTCTCCAGTTTATTGTAAATGGTGTCATTTTAATGTATTTAAACAGAATCCAAATATCATAGTAACTTGCTAACCATTATCAGCCATTTAAAAGATAATGGTCAGAAATTTTACATTTTTCTTTATTTTTAAATTCTTACCCAGAATCTGTCTGATCCGAAGAAAGAGTATCGTCCTGCTTGAAACTCTCTTATTGATCATCTTATCATTTTTCTGTAACAAAATATGTATTTAAACTTAAATCTATATTAAGAAGCACTTCTGGAATGACAGAAGAAGGACATCTAGAAATCTGCCTTTCCATAGAAACAATGAGAACACTGGCAAAAATGATCAAAATCAACTTTTCAAAATTCTAGAAATTAACTAAAGGCTTGCAGTAATCCTAGGAGTGTTTATTTGGGGAAATGATTGAATTGTAGTAAGAACAGTGAATTTTGTTTTCTATTAACTTGCTTTATTTTCCCATTCCTTCTCCCTAGCTCTGTGGTAGCTTTGTTTTTTAAAAGTTATATATATATTTGAAGTATAGTTGATTCACAATGTTGTGTTAGTTGCAGGTATACAGCAGAGTGACACCTGAATCACTCTGCTGTATATATGTGTGTGTGTGTGTCTATGTGTGTGTGTATATATATATATATACACACACATACGTATGTATGTGTGTATATGTATATACTTTTCAGATTCTTTTCCATTATAGGTTGTTAACAAGATAGTGAATATAGTTCCCTGTGCTATTCAGTAGGACCTTGTTGTTTATTTTTTATATAGTAGTATGCATGGTAGCTTTAAAACAAGCAACCTCGTAGTCACTAGAGGGAGAAGGACAGGTTTGGAGCTTCCCCAAAAGCCCTAGCCCTAGGGAACTCTCACCATTTGACCTGGCTCAGAGGTCACCCAGTGTTCTAAGCCCTCTTAGGCTGTCTGCTGAAAACACTCAGCAGCAATTATTTATCATTGCAACTGCCTGCAGCAGTGATACCAGTTGGAGCAAACAAGAAATGGGTCAAAAAACTTAAAAAGAATGTCTTGGAAGTAGGAGGTCCGTCAGGGACTTTGAGAAGCTCTGGTGTATTCCTGGTGCTCTAGAGGACTGTGCACATGGCAGCGCTCTGAGCATGTCCAGGAAAGACTTGAGGAGGCCCTCATTCTCACCTCTGGCTGACCTTGAGGCTCTGAGTAAGCAGAGAGTAAAGGCTAAGAAAGGTTGTAAACTGTTGAAGCATTGAAGGCTTGCCCAACACACACACAGCCCCTTGGCGAAGGATGGGACACTTATTGGTTTAGGGCATTTAAGGAAGTCTCTGTCCAGTTATTAGCTGACCACTAAGCTAACTGAGCAGAAACTTCAGTGGCTACATGTGACGAAAAAATAGAGACTTTACAGAATTAAACGTCACTAAACAAACAGCAGTAACAACAACAGAAGCATATCCTGCAAGGAGAGAGAATCTGATTTTGAGTTGCCACTTTATGTTATTTAAAGTGTCCAGTTTTCAACAAAAAAGTATAAGATACTCAAAGATATAGGAAAGTATGGCTTACAAATTTATTCAACACTTGCAGCCTCTATGTTAGACTCTGAACGGGGCACATAACAGGTGTTTAAAAACGTTATTTGAATTGACTTGTTATTAGCTGATTTTCAGAGACCCCATGTATTTTCTTTTTTCTGTAGTTAAGTGTTTAACCCTAAGACAAACCCTGGTGTTTTTATTACGTCTTCTAAAACAGGGTCTTTATTAAATGATAGCTACTAAAAGAAGCCATACATTTGCCCAAATGAGTGTTTATTAGTATCCTGGAAAATTTGAAGGCTCTTTCTTTAGGTAATTATGTATAATAAACCTGCTAAGAAAACTGACTTATTCAGAGACCAGATCACTTAGAAATATTTCCTATATGAAGTTTATCTGTATAGTTTGAGTTTTTACAGCATTTTGAGAATATAACTATTGTACTGTTTTGCAGATGTCCAGATCTCTAGAGACCTGTAGTCAAATACTCATATTATCCTGTATTTGACTTCTTTATAGTAAAGATTCAGAAGATTTTAGTGTGTCAGACCTAGTAAACTGGTGTTAAGTCTACTTATCAGGATATGCTGATTAAAAAAATCTGGCCTCAAATCCATAATATTTGCAGATGAAAAACCTTTACCATTTTCATGATCAATTGCGACGATGGAAGAAATTCAGGGTTGTCGTGCACTGTATTGATGTTCCCTGATTCATTCCAGGAGCAGAAGGAGGAAAGCAGAAATGCTGATGGCATCACATCTGTGCACAGAGTGGAACAATATATCCTGGTTCCAAATACTCATTTGTGTATATTTTTCTATATTTTTCATCATTCTTTTTTATTCCAGTGTCTGTAAAAAAGATGAAGCAAACCTGCTGGACCCGCAAGCTTCAAAGCCCTGTGTCACTGCAAGGAGAAGATGCTCACTGAATTTGCTTTGATGCTAAGCAGGGGGGCAAGGGATGATTAATATCTTAGAGAATGTGGTCAGAATTCCAAAAGGTGTTGACAGATTCCTGCCGTGGCTAATGCTGAGCTGGCCAGTATTCAAAGAGTGACATGAGGAAGGGCAACCCATAAAGCAAACAGTTGTTTACTGGCAATTGTAATTGCCAAAAGGATGGGTTTACTGTGGATCTCGAGGTTCAAATTTAACTGTTTAAGAACTTGGTTAGCAAAAGCAAGGGTCTTTTGTTGTTGTTCACTGTGGAAATAATATTGCATCTAGAGTAGGTGTGTGCGTGTGTACACGTGCATGTGTATGAAATTACATTGATAAGGTGATATCTAGTTATTCATAGATATGCTCATGTACACACATATATGACCACATGTGCCTTATTTCACTTGGCACCTGGTATAAACTTATTTTTTCTTATATTCTTACATGTGAGTACATGTATCTATGATTAGTTTACCAATGAATATGACTTTTATGATTAAAACAAGTTGTCATTATAACTGCTAATGCCATTAATAAAATCGAGATGACTACAGTAATCTGCTATTCTTGCTATTAAGTTTTTACATTGGCGTTTTTTCAGTAGCCATCCTAGGAAGATGGAGTTGGTTGGATTCTTGTAGTTGTCAGTGGTGATGTGACCCTGCCGCAGGTTCAGATTGTGTGGCCACATCTGTAATACTTGCAATTTCTCAGTTCCTTGCTCTCTTTTCTCCCTCTCCCCTTAGAGCTAGTCTCTGCAGTGAACATGGGATTCTCCTTTTCATATTTTCCAGAACTGAATTCCTGGGTTTGCTAGGTGAGGGGGGAGAAGGGGAGAAGGGGAGGTAATTAGGCTGCTGTTGGGAAGAGCTAAGCGGAGGCAAGACTGGGCCCACATGAGAATGACAATGCCCGGAAGAGTCTAGACTTTGTGGGTTAGAGCCCAGGAGAGAGACCCTCCTCCACACACCCCCAGAAGAAGACAAGGCGGGGTGGAGTTGGGGGGGAGTCTGAGCCCACTTCACCATGTATAATTTCACCAGTGAGGCTGGGAGCAGGTGATGGGGGAGGCACCTGCACGGTCCAGGTGGGGCAAGGAGGCCAGAGGGGCCAGGTTGGCTGGCAGAGCCAGCCCGAGATGTGTCTGAGAGAAGCCAGGTGGGCTGGGAACAGTAGAGGCCTGGGTATGCATAGCAGAGTGGGAAGCTGGGCCCAGGGGAAGTGGGTGAGAGGCATGGGCTGTGGGATGGGGGAGAGGCACGGAGCCGATGAACAGAGCGGCTCCAGGACCCACCGTTTGTGCCACAGGCAAGGCAGAGGGGGCAGCCTTTCCTGAAGGTGCTATGTCTGTGGGGCTCCCGGGGTCGTGGGTCAGCACCGGCCTCCCCTCTCACTTTGCACCCTGCTATGGCCGACTTTGGAAAGTGAGAAGGGAGGGGAACACCTGGGCCCCCATCAAGTCCAAATTTTGACACGTATTAGGCAAAGCTGGTTTGAAGGTTATGAGGAGAGGTGGGGAACGGATTTTTGTTTTGATCAGTTATAGCCTCCTTCTTCTAAAAATAAAGTGGCTTTCAAAAATACATGTAATACTATAAGAAATAATAAATAAGTGAGAATATTAGTAATAGAGATGATACTGTTGGGAAAAATAAAGGACGTCTTGAGGCTTTACAAGAGGTAGGTCACAAATGTGGCTTTCAGATTTGTAGCACACAGAGGAAAGAGGCAAACAGAAGAAGTGGCCTGCACTACAGTGTCCATCAGATTAACAAATGAAGCAAAACAAAACCAGTGACTTATAAGATGTTATAAAATACTGAGCAATGTCCATGACAATGTCCCTTCATAAATAAAACAAATTTATTAGGCCTGCTCACGTCATTCAAAACAGCCTGTCCAGGGAATAAAACAGTGTGGTCCAAGTAACCAACTCTGGGACACCTGGCTTAACTAAGGGATAGCTTTTATCTAACGCAGGGCTCACGCACCCAAATGAATCTAGGGTCCTGGCATATGAGTAAGTATATGAATGGGGCTGGAGTGGAGGCCTGGATGACCCAGAGAGGGCATGATACATCTAAAAGGCACTTAACACTTCATAACAAAAAACGCTGTACTGGTTTAATAAGGCACTGCAGGCCAGACCACCCCACTGGAACTCTGATCTAGAGGAATGTGTGGACATCAGTTGAGCTTTTGGAAGACATTGAACAGCAGTGAGTTATGGATCGTATTCTTTGACAGGTACCTGGTCTGCAGATAACCCGTGTTGCCAGTTAATCATGCAGCCATATGTTTTACCTGTTGGACAGACTGAGGGGAGGTGAAGCCATTTGTCTTTAGCTGAGGGCTTTGGGAATCCAGAGGCAAGGGGAGGGGCCAACTCCACTGTGGCCTTTGGTCTCCAGGCACCATCCTGGGTGCATCAAGAGAGAAGTAGGTCAACGTTTTGAGCACACTGTGCTTATAACTTAGGTGGTAAGATGGGAATTACATGTAAAAAATATGATTTAGGAGTTTTGATTATGGCCATATTTTGAATATTTGTGCAGGTAAAGGGGAGGCCACTGACAAGGATAATCAAAATCAGGTTCTAGAGTGTTTCAGAGAAGCAAGGAAAATGCTTTAAATTTGGATTATAGTACTTGAGGATGACGTGAGGTCTTTTCTGGAGTCTTTGACAGTGGGATAGTTTAACAACTGGGCAGTCTCTTTGCAGTTACATGCGTGCACACGTACAGGCACACATGCACACACTAGTGCACATACACACATACTTAATCTGGAGTTCTGTTCCCATCCTATGGTATTGTGGTTTGGTTCCGAGGGCTCTTGGACCGACGTCTCCTTCAGGGTGAGTGCACGCAGTACATGAAATGCTAGGGTGCTCTGTAGTTCTCCCTGATACAGCGCGCTCAAGATCTAGATCTCCAAGCAGGAGGGAAGGCAGGCTGCTGATTTATTTCCTAGTACAGTGTGATCCCATTATATGTGAACTGAATTATGCAAATTTCAACTAATGACACATAAATAATAATAAAAGCTTCACATTATATGGAAAATTTCAACAGACACATTCCCCCAAGTTATGCATCAAGCCATCTCATATTTTCAAAGCCAGCAGGTCAACTGATTTATAAAAATGCTTTGTTACCCAATGTCATTACCTTTTCTTTTAAAGAGAAATACCTACTAACCCTTGGCAATATTATGTGAACTCTTGTTGTTTATAGAACTTTTTCATGGATTTTGGTGACGTTTGTGTTATTATTTTAAAATTAACTTATAATTTAAACCTTTATTATAGCTTTCAAAATATCCAAGTATGCTAATACTGGTACTGAAAAACATCCTGAAAATCTGTAACTTTGGAACAGAAATGTGATAAAACACTATGATATGCCATGCTGTCAATTTATTAGGCACAACTGAGAAATATTAGAGGTAATGCTGATATTAAAAAGCACCAGTAAAGCAAAAATACAGCACACGGCTGCAGATTTATGCATTCTGAGGATGCATTTCCCCACACTCTACCCCCAGACTAGGGGATAATCAGTCTTGAATTATGTAAGTTCTTTAGGAACACATCTCATGAATCAAATACAGCCATGCCTTTTATGAATCCCTGTTATCCAGGCTTGGAAAAGATTGTTTAGGTTGAAAAATACACATAGCAAGATACTTATTTGTCTGACACTGAGTAGAAAATCTTTAAGGGGTTAGAAGAAGTTAATTTTCCTTCTTCTTTAAAACTTGTCAGTAGATATTTAGTGAATTATTTTACGCACACCACCCTGCTTTGTTCGTTGTAGGGAAGCAGAACATTTCTTGCACTTATTTACAGACGGAGAAAGGAGGACGGTCACTTCCTGGTTGTAGCTTTGCTCTAAACACATTCAAAGTCCTTTGGTTTTTCCGTCAGGTAATATAAAGTGATAAAGCTTTTAATAATAATTGCTTACATTTAACTGGTGCTCATTATGTGCTGGACACTGTTCAAACTGCCTTAATAACTCCTTTGATTTTCATGGCAACCCTTTCAGGTAGGTGCTCGCTCTTATTTCTGCCATTTTACAGCTGAGAAGATAGAAGCGCAGGGAGGTTAAGTGACTAGTCAAAGGTCTTAAAACTAACAAGTTTAGAGCTGAGAGTCGATGCAGGCTGGCTGGCTGGCTCCAGAGTCCGTATCCGCAGTCACCATGCTCTGGCCTTGCAGGAAACTCAGCGATGAGGACCCTCTGGTCATACCCGGAGGGGAACTTGCTCTGCAAACAAGGGGATGTGTTCCCATGTAAGAAGAATTACTGTATGGAACAGATCCCTGTCGTAAAATAGTTATTCAGAAACCCTAAAGTTTGCACTTGGTAGCTGGATGCCAAAGGAGGGTAGAATAGATTATGGTAAGTCTGAGGAAGTGAGGGTGAGGGCCAGGCTCTGCCCCAGAGAGAATCCTGTGCTGAGTCTAGAAGGCCTGCTGTGACTCAGGGGCGGAGCAGTGGGCTGTGCTCCCCAGTGGCCACCTTCCTCCCCTGCCCCTCCTCCAGCACCCAGTCGCTGCAGAGTCCTAAATCCGACTGGGCCGTACTTGCCTTCAACAAGACGTTTGTTAGGCACGATACAATCTTCACGGTAGTGGGTTTACAATGATGAAAATGACCGAGTCCCTACCTTAGGCTTTGTCTAGGAAGCCTCATGTGACTTCAGAAGCCCCTCCTCGCCCCTCCACCCCGCCGAACTCCCCATCTTCTTGTGATGCCTGAAACTAAGAGTGGTGAAAACAGTAAATTTCACAGTTGAGAAGCTGAAAATGGCAGTGTCTGCTTTGGGGGGTTCCTGTTAGCGTGGATGAGTGTGTCAGGGGCTTTGGGTTTGTTGGGCAGCCAGTGTAAATGACTACAGTCAGGTCCTTCCCTTTTACTGGGTGGGGGAGGACCGAGGCCTGAGTGGGGAGGAAGGATACAGGATGAGAAAGAGAGTGACAGACATTGCCCAAGTGACGTCAGCCTCGTTATCTTATTGTCCAGACTTGAAACTACTTGAGATTTTTGCCCAGAATAAGGTGAGCCCTGATTATTTTCACTTGGGCAGGGAGAAATACAAGCTGAGTATGGAATATTTGGCGGTGAAGCTGTAGAAACAGGTACTGGAGTGTTCCTATACTTTTTTTTTTTTTTTTTTTTTTTGCGGTACGCGGGCCTCTCACTGTCGTGGCCTCTCCCGTTGCGGAGCACGGGCTCCGGACACGCAGGCTCAGCGGTCATGGCTCACGGGCCCAGCCGCTCCGCAGCATGTGGGATCTTCCCGGACCGGGGCACGAACCCGCGTCCCCTGCATCGGCAGGCGGACTCTCAACCGCTGCGCCACCAGGGAAGCCCTCCTATACATTTTTTAAAACCATGCTGACTTTGTATAAAGGAACCTTTTCTCATTTTGCTTGTTAGTCAAGCTATCACAGCCCAGACTAATGTCCCAGGGGAGGTGTGTAACACAGGACCTCACTGAATGTGGGATTCCCTTCTTTCCACTTCCCCCTTAAAGGTTTGGTTGTATCAGGTGTTTGTATTCCATTTATACCTTTGTGGGCCTGCTATTCTTAAGAGCTAGGAACTTTGTAAATTTAGAAACAGCTTTCAGGAAACAATCAAATACATTTCTATAATATGGCTAATTTGTTATAGGTGTGATTTTTGAATGCCACCAGTCCTGTTTTTTACAGTTAAAAAAATGTTGGGCTTCCCTGGTGGCGCAGTGGTTGAGAGTCCACCTGCCGATGCAGGAGACACGGGTTCGTGCTCCGGTCCGGGAAGATCCCACATGCCGCGGAGCGGCTAGGCCCGTGAGCCATGCCGCTGAGCCTGCGCGTCCGGAGCCTGTGTTCCGCAGTGGGAGACGCCACAACAGTAAGAGGCCCACGTACCGCAAAAAAAAAAAAAAGTTTCCTATATGTTTCTGTAAATTGTAAGACTTAGGAATTTGAAAAAGAGGCATGACATTATTCATTTACTTACTTTCTAAACACCTAGTGTGTGAAATGTGAAAATACTTTTAAAAGAAATATCAAGTCCATCTCAGCATTTAAAATTTGGCGTATCGTGAATGCAAAGGTACTGCTAGGTCATTCTTTAAATTTGATTTCCTTAGTCCTGGGTTAATATCACTTTGGTTATTGCCATTACATTACAGAGTCACTGCCTTTGAGGCTGTTCCTCTGAAGGATTAAAGATAAAAGCAACTGAACTTTGTTTAATTGACTAACATTTTAAGATACTAAAGGTGTCTACATTTCAGGTGACTACAGTTAATTTGCCCAGTATACATACCACTCTTCTACTTCTTTTCAGTGTGCTTCCCTGCGCTAGTCTTTCTGCCTAGGATTATAGCCCTCTCTCTTCCTTCTGCTCGGCTTGTCATGTGTGGGTTTCATGTGCCAGTGTCTTTTCGATGCACCTTTATTCAGCACTGGATGTGTGCAAGGCATGAGCCCAGTGGTGCCAGGAGCATAAAGCTGAGTAATAGGCGTCCTTTCCTGAGTCATCACCCGGTGGGGACCAACCACAGTGGGGACTCAAGTAAGGTTCAGTCCAGAACCTTCCTGGGGGTGGGGAGATCAGGATGCAAGGGAAGAGGGGAGTCCTGGCATCTAGAGATGGGTCTTGAAGACTGGGAGGAAGGGGAAGAGGTTTACTACGTGCCAGTCCCTGCTCTAAGCACCACCTGTGTATCTGTATATTTCATCCTTTTAAGAGCCATATAAGGTACATTCAGTTGTTACCTGCATTTTTTACAGAGGAAGCTGACACAAAGAGAAGTAAAGTAACTTGTTCACTGAGCGCACAGCTCATCAGTGGTACTGCTGGGGTTCTAACCGAGGTAGTCTGGTTGCAGAGTCCATGCTGTGAATTGCTACACTGGACGGTTGGGGTTTGGAGAAGTGAAGATTAAGCGTTGTGACACCCGGGAGGTAGATGGGGAAGCCACGGTGATCACGGGGATAGACAGGTCAGTTTGGGCCATTTTGCTAAGTTCCTGGAATCCGACACTGAAGGGGATGATTTGTAACATAGCCATAGGCTTTGTGGGTCCCATCATCTCTGCCGCTTCGTTTGGTGGCATGTTGTATTATATGAGGCGAGTCTGTCTGCTTTTCTCTGTGGTGTTCAGTATAACCTAAATCCCGTGATAGTGTTTCGAGGGCCCTTTTGGAGCTACCACCTGAACTTGTTGGTTCAGTGGCTCCATCATATTTCCTAGTTCACTGGAGTGATTCATTTTGTGTGTTTGTTTTTATAAAGTGAATGGTGTGGGTTTTTAAAAAAAATTTCATTTTATTTATTTTATTTTTGGCTGCACTGGGCCTTTGTTGCTGTGCGCGGGCTTTTCTCTAGTTGTGGCAAGTGGGGGCTACTCTTCGTTGCGGTGCTTGCACTTCTCATTGCAGTGGCTTCTCTGTTGCGGAGCACGGGCTCTAGGCGCATAGGCTCAGTGGTTGCGGCTCGCGGGCTCTAGGGCGCAGGCTCAGTAGTTGTGGCGCACGGGCTTAGTTGCTCTGCAGCATGTGGGATCTTCCTGGACCAGGGCTGGAACCCGTGTCCCCTACATTGGCAGGCGGAATCTTAACTGCTATGCCACCAGGGAAGCCCCAGGAGTGATTCATTTTTAAAAGAACCCTGAAACTGCCTTTCATTACACCCACGTCTCAGGAAGACCTCATACTACACTGTTACAAGTACTGACATATGGCTAATTGCACTGTGAAGGATTTGGACTTTCTGAAGCTTACTGGTATGTTTTTCAGCAGAGAACGGATAATCAGAAAATAAATTCCCTTGGTACAACATCACACCAGAAGAAAATGGTGAATGTTTTTGAACCCTGTCTGGTGTTATTCCAGTAGTAGAAATCTCCACACCAGAAAAATCGTACCTTTGGCGTGAATGGGCTAAGGTGGGATGGTAGCTTTGACCTCACACTTGGCCGTGGGCTGGAATCCCACAGCCCGCTAGCTGACTTTCTCTCTCTCTCTCTGTTTCTCCCCAGAAGCCCCTTGTGCCACGCCGCTGATCTGCAGCTTCGGGAGGCCGGTTGACCTGGAGAAGGACGACTACCAGAAGGTGGTGTGCAACAACGAGCACTGCCCTCACAGCACCTGGATGCACCTGCAGTGCTTCTACGAGTGGGAGAGCAGCATCCTGGTCCAGTTCAACTGCATCGGCCGGGCCCGCAGCTGGAACGAGAAGCAGTGCCGCCAGAACATGTGGACCAAGAAGGGCTACGACCTGGCCTTCCGCTTCTGCTCCTGCCGCTGCGGCCAGGGCCACTTGAAGAAGGACACGGACTGGTACCAGGTGAAGCGGATGCAGGATGAGAAAAAGAAGAAGTCGGGGTCGGAGAGGAACACCGGGAGGCCCCCCGGTGAGGCGGCGGAGGAGGCCAAGAAGTGCCGGCCGCCCACCAAGCCCCAGAAAGGCCTGAGCCACGACCTGCCCCGCCGGCATTCCATGGACCGGCAGAACTCCCAAGAGAAGGGCGGCGGGGCCGCAGCCTACGGGGCGCGCTCCCCCTGCGGCTCCCCGGGCCAGTCCCCGCCCACCGGCTACTCCATCCTCTCCCCCGCCCACTTCAGCGGCCCCCGCTCCTCCAGGTACCTCGGGGAGTTCCTAAAGAACGCCATCCACCTGGAGCCTCACAAAAAGGCCCTGGCGGGGGGCCACGTGTTCCGAAACGCCCACTTTGACTACAGTCCGGCCGGGTTGTCAGTTCACAGGGGGGGCCACTTCGACGCGCCCGTGCAGTTCCTGCGGCGCCTGGACCTGTCCGAGCTCCTCACTCACATCCCCCGGCACAAGCTGAACACTTTCCACGTGCGGGTGGAGGACGATGCCCAGATGGGCCAGGGCGAGGATCTGCGGAAGTTCATCCTCGCGGCCCTCAGCGCCAGCCACAGGAACGTGGTGAACTGTGCCCTGTGCCACCGGGCACTCCCGGTGTTCGAGCAGTTCCCGCTGGTGGACGGAACTCTGTTCTTAAGCCCCTCGAGACACGATGAGATCGAATACGATGTTCCCTGTCACCTCCAAGGTACAGGTGTTCGCTCACCTTGCCTGTTTTCTGTTTGTGAGAAGTGAAAAGCCAACAAGAAGGGATGGCTCTGTTGGGGCTTAATTTTAACTGATGACGTGTTTTTGTTCTAGTCAGGAGCTAGCTAACTTTTGAATGTTTCAGCTCTGCCCAGTGAGGTGGTGTCCTTTCCTCTGATGTCACACTATACCAAGTACAGTGGTCCTGGTGGGTAATTTTATGTTTCTGTCTTGCTGTAATTTGAAGAGAGGATTCAGGTGTATAGTTTTTCGTAATTGGGAGGAACTTTAGAGAAGGAATTGCATAAGAATGTTTCACTTGCTATAAAGTAGGTGCCTTTGAAACCTATGTTACTGTGCCCAGCAAGCTGTGTATTCTCTCTGATCCTTGTAAACATAACACAGCGAGGGAAGGGTCAATGTGTTTTTAGATTAGTTGAATTAATCTTGAAATGTATGAAAGGTGAGACTTTCTTGATAGCAGCAAAAGGAAAATGAAAGCTCAGATATTACCCTGGTGGAGAGGCGTGGGGAGCTTCTTACTATTAGCGCTGTGGATGACGTACAAAGACTGGGACATTTCAGCCAGAAAATGAATAACGGGGTGGGTCAGTTGACAGAGAAATCTGTCAATTCATGTAAAACTACTGAATTTATATAAATATGGGATCCATGACATATAACCCGTTTATAACTTTAAAAGTGTGCTTTACAAAGCCTATAGTAAAAATGATATATCCCCACCTATCTTCTTCCCACCCACCCCTGCTGTCTCACTTCTCAGAGTGAGATACTTTCAAATCTTAACTGATTCTTCAGGTTTTTACCATCATAATTTTAAAGCTGCTATCTTCATTCTCCGATTTTACATATTACCTCTAGATTTACTTTTAAGGTGGATGATGGTTCATGCTTTCTTGCATCTTCCCCTTTCTCTCAGGATAATCCATCACAATTCTTAGTTAAATCCTTAATGATTTTGTTACTATGAGTATATAAATATTTAGTGCTGAGCCAAGAAGTATAGATGTATTTCCTATTTAGAGAACTGTATGTTCTGGGACTCCTTTTGTTTTTATCAAAGTTAATAATTGCTTCACATTTTCATTTGCTTAGCCTTTTTTTTGAAGCTTTGGCTGGTGCTTCTAACTCTCCAGCAGCTCTACAAACCACCTTTCAAAAACATGTCCACATACCTGTCAAACATTTTTATGAATTATTTTCTAGAAATTTCTTTCATGGAGCCTTTCATCTTCCTGCTCCTGTCTGTCCTGCTGCACTTAATGCCTGCTGTACTACATAGCTGTCCTTCTAGGAATTCTTTCATCTCTTTCCTATTTTTTATCTTCTGTTGCCTAGATCCCATACTCTCTTTTTTCTTGGTAAATTTCCTCAGTTTGTTAAGAAGCATCCCCTAGGAGCTTTCTGAGAAAGGAAGCATGGGAATAGATGTTTTGAGTTTTTGAAAGTCTGGTAGTATCTTGATTCTATCTTCACACTTCCAAGTTATAATTATTTTCCCTTCGGAATTTTGAAGGCATTACTTCACTGTCTCCTGTCTTCCAGTGTTGCTACTGAGAAATCTAATATTATTCTTATTCCTGGCCCTTTATTTCTCCTTCCCATCCTCCAAAGGTTTTTAGATTTTCTCTAGTATTCTGAAGTTTCACCGTGATGTCTTTTTTTCCATTTGTTGGGCAGGATGCTTTCTTGGCTTTTTGATTTTGTAAACTTATAGTCTTCAATTTGGGGAAATTTTCTTTTGATTTATTTCTTTGATGATTTCCTCCCATTCTCATTTTTTCTTTCTCTCTTTCTTTCTTTCTTCCTTCCTTCCTTCCTTCCTTCCCTCCCTCCCTCCCTTCTTTCCTTCCTTCCCTCCTTTCTTTCTTTCTTCTCTGTAGAACAGTTAATCAGATGTTGGACCTCTTAGATTGATCCTTTTTCTTTTTTTTTTTGAGGAGGGGGGAGATCCTTTATTATGTATATTTTTGGCCCTGTTCATCTCTTTATCTTTATTCTGCTTTCTGGAAGATTTCTCTGATTTTATATTCCAGTATTTTTACTGAGTTTAAGATTTTCTGTTATCTATTATATTTGTAATTTCCAAAAGTTCTTTCTAATAGCATCCTGCTCTTGTTTCATGCATGCTATTTCTGTTTCATCTTTCTCAGCAGGGAAAGGGAGCTGAATTTGCGAGGGGTGGTCTCATTCATTTTCTAGAGTTTTGCCTACTGTCCTGTGTCTTTTAGCCTTTGTTATAGGGCAAGCCACTCTAAAACTTAGTGGTGTAAAACAGTGATGATTTATAATTTCTCACAATTCTATGAGTTGGTTGGTTAGGATGGCCTCTCACACATGTCTAGCAGTTGACAGTCTGGTTGGCCTTGGGAGCCTCCGCTAGAATGGCTTATCCCTGTTTATATATCCTTTCATCTGCCGGTAGACTAGCCTGGGCTTTTTCACATGGTGTTCTCAGGATAGCATTAAAGATGGTGAGAATGGAGCTGCATGGCCTCTCTCTCTTGAGGCTTAAGCTTGGGACTGAGTAACATCACTTCCATCACATTCTGTTCTTCAAAAAAATAAGTTGTAAGGCTATCCCAGATTCAGGGGATGATTCAACAGACTCTGCTTCTTGATGAAAAAAGTTGTATAGAATGTGTGGTTATTTAGTAATTTGTTATACCCCACGCTTTCTCTTTCAGCACCTCATCTCAACCTCCCCTGTGCTTGTTTTCCAGTTTCAGAGCTAAACCATTTATTACTTCTCCATCTAATTTCTGATCTCATATTCAGGTTTGCAAGTACCTCATAGTTTCATGGAAGATGGAATTTGTATTTTGTTACTTGTACTTTATACTGCGTGGGGATAATTTTAGAGGGAAGTAGATGGAAACATCTTCACTTCACCATTTTATGATTGGAAATATTCTTTATGAAGATGAATGAGGGTACAAGGGTACAGGGTACATGAGAGGAGAGTTGTCCTTTTTCTATTCATGATGGACAAATCCTTTTCATTTAATCTGTTCACCAATCAATCAAACTTATGAATTGCATACTTGTACTGGGTACTATCAGTCCTTGCCACTCATCAGTCTATAATCTTAGGATATAAGATGCATTTGCGAAAGTGTAACTAACTTTACCAGGCCTAAGGCACTAGTACCACCTTTGGAACTGGTATCGCCTGGATATTATGTACGTGAAGCAACCTATCGTTTCCAAAGAGGAAGGGGACACTTTGGCCTGGGTAGTCAAAGGAGGTAATGTGAAGGCAGATGTCAAGAGGGGCACTGGACTTTGATAAGTACACGGTCTAACTACACTGGGGGTTTGTTGATAAGGAGTAATGTAAGCAAAGGAATAGTTGTTCATAAAAAGGTCAGGAGACAGTGAGAGAACCGAAGAGCACCATCTGGTTGGAGCAGAGGTTCTAGAGTAGGAAATGAGTAAGGTAGGTGGAGAACAGATTGTGGGTCCTTTCAAGCCATAACAAAGAGCTTTGCCATATTGATGAATTGAAGGGTTTAACAATTTTTTTTTTTAAAGCCAATGGTTGCTTGGGGGAAAAGTTGTTTTAAAGGGGTGGAAGCTATACAGTTGAAACTGAAATCTGTATTCTAGATGCAAGGAGAAGAGAGACAGCTGGGTGGTGATGGTGGGGATTGAACAGCTGTAAGAGATTATATTAAAGGGAAGATCACAGCTTTGGAGACAGCTTTACTCTACGGGATAAAGATGCGTCCTTGTTGGCTCGCTTTGGCTCTAGACCAGGTAAACAGTATTGTCACGAACAGGAGAAGAGAAAGTTGGGGAAGGGACCTGATCTTAGAGGAAGGAAGATGGGGTACTTGTGTGTATTGGGTTTGAAGAGATGTTGGAACTTTTGAGTGGAGGTGTCTTTCACAAGCGCTATTAGAAATAAATATTTAGGATGAACACTGAAGCTTATTTTATAAAATTAGTGGGTAAAAGAGTGGAAGAGGCCTTGAATGGGGAGAAAAGAGAAAGAAAAGGAGGAGTATATGACAGAGCCCAGGACCAGATCTTAAGGGTACCCATCAGAGTGGATGGAGAAAGGTAAAAATTAGACAGGCCTAAGAATTCTGTGTATGTGTGTGTGTGTGTACACACCTAAGTACGTACACACATTATCCAAATAGATAATGGATGCGTTAGGTGTGCACTACAGAAGTCTTGAGAAGTTTAACTGTTGACGATAAAATCTGAGGATCTGGTTGTTTTATCAGCACCAGACAAGTCAATGCCGTAAGTGGGGCCTTGGCATATGTCCGTGTTTTTATTGCCACATCTCGAAGTCCATGCCATCTTCTTTTATAACAAGCCAGTGTCAATAACTTCTTCCATCACAGAGTTTCAACCATGTATTCCTTAAAGCATTTTCAGTTCCAGTAGGAAGGCACATTCCAGGCCACAGGATTCCAGGCTGCAGTTGATTACACGCTGCTGAAATAATGTGTAATTTCCAGTGGTGGGCCGTGTGGATCGTCATTCCCTTGCTCTGGGCCCTTTCCCCCTCAGTGCCCTCCCCAGCCTCCAGCTCCAGCCTCTCTTCCCTCATTTTTCCAGAAGAAGATGTTTTTGTTTGGTTTTAATAATTTATTAAGGTTGATCGAGTTAGGAATTTCTTTTGGTACAATAGTTCTTTACCACTTAGAACCATAGGTAATTATTCTCTCAGAAATCTGCTTTTTGTTTGAACTCACAACCCTAGAATTTAGAAATTTTAAATTCTCAGTATTTAGGACAATATATAACAGTAACTGAAACAAATTTCCAGCCAGGAATTCCCGTGATGTAGCCTGGAGGTTGAGTCAGACAAGTCTGGACTTTGCTATTTATTATCTTTTTGAGCTCGGGCAAGCTATTCCAGCTCTCTAAGCTTCAGTTCCTCCTATCTGAAGTGGGAATAACAGTAACGCCTACTTTAGAGGGTTGGTTGTGAGGGTTAAATGAAAGGATTCACGTAGCCTCCTAGCACAGTGTCAGATCCTTGGTAAGCACTCAGTGAAAGTTCCCTGTCAACTTCATCATCATGGTCATTGCTACCAACATGTGACTTCTCCGTCTGTCCCTGTCCCCACCCTTCTTAGCAGCCACCTTGATGTCTTTGAATGTTTGAGATCTGCAGTGTTTGAGAACTCCGTCTAGGACGGAGATTGGAAATGAAGCCTTTTCCAGTGGCTGCTAGATATTGAAATGACATCTTGAAATGCCCCAGGCCACTCTGAGTGTGAGATTGTTTTATTTTCAGTGCCCTACAACAGAGGTGGGCAGTATTGTAAGAAGCTCTTGTCACCCTTCCCATGTTTTGGCATAGAGACCTCCAAGGTTTTAACGTCTTAGGCTGTTAATGTATCTCATCCATTCATGTAATGTACAATTATGGAGTGCTTTCCGCGTTCCAGATATTGTGCAAGACACTGAGCCTTCAAGGAGGGTATAGTTCCTGCCCTCAGGGAGAGGGAGAGAGAGTCTCGTAAATGAATGAAATGAAAGATTTCCCTGTGAGTACTGTATACCCCTTTCTAATGTGTAAGGAGCAGGCTGGTCCTTAACCACTGAAAATATGAAGAGCATGGTCTGGCTGGTGGCAACGAGCAGCACACTCTGAATAAGAAGTCACTTAGGAGTATGTATTCTGCTGCTGGTAGTTTTTTATCACAGTGGGATCCCGATCCCCACATAGAGAGCAGTGTTATTGTTGTTACACATTGCCCAGACAGATGCTGGACATTCCAGCTTTTCCCCGATTTGAACCTGAACCCTTCCATATAAACTAGCGTGACATCTTTCCTTTACAAGCGTTAGATATTGATAAATAGTGGAGGAATGGGCTTATGACTTTCAGGAGCCCAGTAAATAACAAGACATTGAACTCCTTTGAAAAGAAAAACAAAACACACACAAGTAAGATATAATTCTGGTTCCTAAATTGGATGTGGTGATGGATGAGCAATTTTGGAGACAAGAACAGTTAACATGGTAATTCTGACTATGGTGTAATTCTGGGCTACCAATACCAAGACAGACTTTGGACTTTTTCATGATGGGACTTGTTGATGGATGAGAGCCCATGAACACAGACCAACATTACTGGTTCAGCCTCCATAATCCACAGTAGATCTCTGAGCAGAAAGTCCTGCATGATCACAGTTGCTTTTGAGCATCTGTGGCTTGGTCATTTTGAGTTTGGACGTCCGTATTATAAACCTGGCAGCACTTTTCAGAAAAATGAATTGAAGCAGGTATTTAATAAGATTGAACTTAAAGTATGTGTCCCATTGACAATAGTTAGTAATCCATCATTATTGTAAAAGGACAACTTGGGAATATATGATAAATATCATCTATTTTGTTTTATATATTTATTCAAATGATAAAGTTTTGCTTATAACTGTTAGATGAGCCATTGTTTTAATCCCCTTTGGTGACAAAAGGTGATTTCTTGGCCAGCCACTCTCAGCATCGTGTCTTCTGTGTACAGGGAGGCTCATGCATCTGTATGCAGTGTGCGTGGACTGCCTGGAAGGGGTTCACAAGATCATCTGCATCAAGTGTAAGTCGCGGTGGGATGGCAGCTGGCACCAGCTGGGCACCATGTACACCTATGACATCCTGGCCGCCTCTCCATGTTGTCAGGTTGGTATTTACCCCTCAGAGCGAGTAGTGGGTGCTCTCAGGCTTCTGTCCCCAGATGAATGCAGAGGAGTTAGAGGCAGCACTGCGGTTATGTTGGAGGAGGTGGGAGGGTGTGGAGAACATGCTTCAGGAGTGAGCAGCCGTGCGACTCCCCAGAGTCCAGCAGTGACGGTTGATTTACTGCAGCACGGTGCTGCTGTTACTGGAATACTAGGCAGTCATTAAAAGGGATCTTGTAATTATGTGGGAAATATCTTCAGTATTTTAAGTCAAAAAAAGCCACCTTTAAATGGCAGAATAACATGCTTCCATTTGTAAAAAGTGAACATGAAAAGGAACCCGCTAGCCTATTACCAGAGGTTGTCTCTGGGTTGTGGGGTGCTGAGTGGTTCCTTTAGTTTTCTTTTTGCTTACTTATATTTTTTAATGTTTTATATGATTAACATAGTTTCTAGTAAGAAAAAGTTGTCATTTAAAAGGAAAGAAGAAAGTTTCACTTTCTTTAATAGACAGGATTTTCTTTTTGTTTCCTTTCTGTGGGACAGTGCAGTTATCCAGGAACTGCCTGCCCTGTCAGGTGTTTGAGGTTGACTTGAAAGATTTGTAGTCCTTAAAGCTCTGCTAAGGGGGGGCATCTTCTGATGCTAAGAAAGCATCTGAACTTTAGCTGTCATGAGGAAAAGAGGGAAGTATTAACATTGGAAAATGCCTTACATAAGTCCATAGAAACACAGGAGACAAAACAAAATCCTTGGAAGTATCTTGATTTATTTCCAAGTGCTTTGGAAAAGAAAACACTTGTTATATAATTCTTTGATATTCATGGATTGGAGGGGTATTTTCCTTCCCTCTTAAGTGGCTAAGTCTTTAATATAAATACCTGATAAACATTTCATTAGTTTTATTACACAGTTTTATATCTTTAGCATTATGGTTTGACTTTTATAAAGAGAATATCCTTACCATTATTAGTTTATTCAGAAGATAAGCTGTGTTGGTTGAATTAAAAGGTTGGCACAGTTGGTATTTCAGCTATGCTGTGTCTGTACTAGTGATCTTAGAAGAGAAATATGGTCGTGAGAGACCTGAATGGCCATCTGTAGCCTGTCGTTTGATTCCAGATAGGATTGACTCCTTTACGCTATTCTCATACATGGACCACATTTCCATTTAAAACTTAGCCTTGGAAGTGAGATATCATCGTCTTTTAGTTATTCACTGTAGCATTTTATAATACCCACTGTTCCTCGATGCCAGCTCTTGAAATGAGAGGAACAAAAGGAAGGGATGCCTCTCTCCCACACACACCAGACAGGATTATCTTTTAAAGAAGTAAGGAAGTGAAAGGATGTGTGGGCCTATAACTCATAGAGTGTTAGCACTGGAAAAGACTCGTATTTTCCACGTACAGTGGAGGCCTAAACAATTAGAATGTTTTTCCCAGGTCTACCCACACATGTCACAGCCGTGACCACAGCCTCTGTCACTCCCAGTCTGGTGCTCTTTCTACTCCACCACTGAAAGGCACTGGGGTTATTTCCTCATCTTCAGGGAGAAAAGCAGAATGGCATCCTGCCATACCCAGCCTGCTGTTCCTCACTATATATTTCTTCCTTAAAACAATTTAAGCCCAAACACTTCTTTTCTGGCCCCTTCCTGAAATGGAAAACAGGTTTGATTACTTTTGGCTTAAAAACATATCAATTAACTATGTTCACTGAGAAGGTGCAAGTGTTAGACACTATTAAGGCATCAAGGAGTGTCTTCCGATAAGACTTCGAGACCAAAGTAAGCAGGGATTCATCATTAGAAAGGAGTAATAGGTTAAAGAGAGCGGTTTGCTTAGAATCTCACTTTTAATATTGTTCAGAGAGATTAGTCAGTTAAAAGGGCGTTTTTCTCAGGTTACAGAAAGGTAGTCCGTGTAATGGCTAAGAGGGCAGGCTCTGGAGTAAGCTACTGTGGTTCAGATCTCAGCCTTTCTGCTTTATCACCATGTGCCTCAGTTCCATCATCTAAAATTCATGTACTACTACCTACCTACAGGAGCGTTTTGAGGACAAAATGAGATGATACTTCTCTCTTACCTTTTTAGAATGAGTCTGAATTGAGAGTCTGTTATAATTTCTGGTTATTCACTGAAGTCCTTGGACCTATTGCTGAAAGCTTGGGTCTTGTGCTGTTAGAGGGAGGCTGGGGCATGAATAAAGGTACAGTGTGCTCGCAGGTTCCAGAAGCCTCAGGGTAAAGGTGGCCCTTATTCCTGGATCCTCAATTTTACTAGAGTATTTTAGGGAAATTTTATTTTTACCCCAAAGAAAGCAGAAATGTAGTAACCAGTAGAATGAAAAATGTATATGGATTTTAAAAATAAACAAAAAAAGTCTTCAAAGAAATTTCATGCAGATTTGGATGAGGGAAGTTGGTTTCAGTCACTTTTTAAAATCCAGGGGGTAGAGATTTCCAATTGTTAGGGGAACTTTACCGGAGAAGTTTAGGTAGTACAAGTTGAGAATTTTCTTCCCACCAGTAGTAGTAATTACTAGCAGTGCTGCACATCGGGAGAGGAGTCATTAATCTGTCAGGCTGATGGGTGAATATTTGAGTGTATATCTCATGCTTATCTGATGCTCTGCGTACCCTGTTTTGGGTAATAAAAGGGATGCTTTACTAAACTCTTGATCAGTTTCCCAGGTAGAGCAGTCTCACGTTTTCGTTGGTTTGACGTTGGCAGCGCTGGGAGGTAGAGGGGTACTGTGGCTCACGGCATCTTGTGTTCCCCCCCCCAGGCCCGCCTGAACTGTAAGCACTGCGGGAAGCCAGTGATCGACGTGCGGATTGGGATGCAGTACTTCTCCGAGTACAGCAACGTCCAGCAGTGTCCACACTGTGGCAACCTGGACTACCATTTCGTGAAGCCATTTTCCTCCTTCAAAGTTCTCGAAGCTTATTGATGAAAGCTTTGCTTTAGTAATAGCTATTTTATTGATATTATTACTTTATTACATATCTTTTCTAGGGAAGCCTTCTGTGACATTCATTTCTTTTCTAATTGAAAGGAGAGTTCCTTTGTGTATGTGTGCCACTAAAAGGGGGGGCTGCCCCTTGCCTTCTCTTGACTCCCGAGTGTTAGTCTGTGGTCATGACCAGAGCCCAGCCGGTACTCCTATGAGCTTGGCGGAGCGGTTAACTATCACTAAGAGTCTCTCGGGCAGCTTTTAGGATGGTGGGGAAGATGGGGTGAATCTAGGAAAGGGATTATGTGGTCGTAAACTGAGAGCACGGTAGGAGTTGGGAAGAAACTCTTACTAAAATGTTAACTGTCTAAAGACCCACTTTTAGATCTTCTCTGGGCCTTGGGAAAAACATGTGACAAGTGAATGTAATCTGTGCCTGGAGAGCTGATGGTGTGTTTGTCCACCTTGGTTTGGCGTTCCGCAGTGCATGCTGGCCTGCAGTTTCCCCTCACTGACAGATCATCGGAAGGTGGACATGAGCCCTGATTCTACCCCTGTTGTAGTTTAGCAGCCAGTTTTCATACTGAAAATAATATCCAAATTATAAGGCATATGAAAGTATATATTTTTAGGTAAGCTGACCTATAACAAAGAGAATATGCTAAATGAATTTGGAAATGATGCAGACTGACTCAAGAGGGCAAACAGGCAGAACGCTGTCATCTGAACTGTGTCTTTGAAGTTGGTCAAACAAGCTCTTAAGGAGAATCCAAGAATAACATGATTTGAGCGGTACTGATTTATACAGCTTGCACTGTCGAAGTGCCATTTGACGTCAGATCCTTCTCACAGGTAAATCTCACAGCCACAGACCCGGACTGGTGAGTTTCAGAACCAATTGCCGTACTTGTCTTCCCCCCAAATTGCTTATGGCTGCATTTTACCCCTTTAACGCTGCGTTTCCCAAATCAAAGATTTTGCCCTACGAAGGAAAGGAAAAAATTATTTGTGAACCTTTGAGGAAAAGAATAATTTTAGTATTTCTTTTTAAAGTGTTTCATTTTGGGATATCACTGATTATAATGCATAACAATATGTTTGAAAATAGATTATTCTGAAGATCTCCATGATACCTTACCATTGGTGAAGAAGATGATACTTTACAGAACTTGATTGGTCAGAGCATTGAGCTTTCCAAAGTCCCAGCCTTCTGTTTATTAGAGCTTTCTGATTTAAGTAGACTGACACCCCACACCTTTAGAGAACTGGGATTGGAATATGAGTTCTCAAAAATGAATTTGATAATTTCAACTATAATACACATATATGCTAAAAGAATGTTGAAAATATGATCCTTTTATGGGCAGCTAAATTTGGGGTTATGTGAATATTTTCTATTATTTCGTTTATACCATTTTTTTTTTCCTCAGAAAAACAGTTGTTTTTCCTCTCAGAAGTGTTCAGGCATCATTGCAAGTGAGTTTCAGTTCTGCTACATGGAATATTTGATGTTTTGTTAGAAAGAGCACAGCTGGCTGTGAGAGATTGACTAATATTCTTTATCTTTCGGTTTGCATGATTGTAATTCGGCTGACAACATCCAGTTTGATGTTTGATGATCTGAAGAGTATCACAGTGAGGGGAAATGCTGAATGTCTGTAAGAAGCAGCAAATTGTCATTGCTTTCACAGTATTTGATGCAAGGAAAAGAGGTCTATAGGACACATCCCTTGCAAATTTATGTTTAATACACAAAGCTGTAACTGAACTAGCTGTTTCGCTATTGATTCTCTCACGTACCCAGTTATAAAACTTGGTGAGTTTCTCTTGTCTTCAGAGTACCATTGGATTTTATTTCTGAATTTAAAATGAATAGTAAAATATTTGTTCTTTAACCCACCTCAATTTCTAAAGAGAAACCTGCTTGTATTGTTGTTCTGAAGCTTCAAGTTTACGTGTAGATCACGTTCATCAAGCTCCTCAGCCTATAGCTTCTGCAAGTGTAGCGTCTGATGCATTCACTATTTTCTCCTCATATTGTTGTCTACTCTGAGAAATAAGTATGAGGAAGTTTCACTGTAAGTGAGTAAAATTTGCTTTGGGCCTTTATTTTGATGATTAAGTTAGGATTCTATGGTTGCTGAATTGATATAAAAGGAGAGGCACAGGTATCATATCCAAGAGTATCTTTTGCCTTTAAGGCATTGCGTTCTTGTCTAAAATGGAAAATTTGGCTGATTTGAGAATAAAATGTAATTGAGTATGCAGCCATGTGAAGAATAAATTTCATTTTGGAAACTGCTGACCTTAATATGTTCTCCACACTTTCTCAAAGTACTTTGCTCTGAGTACCTTGATAGGAATTGGAATATATCAGAAAAGATGATTCTTTTTGTTGTGGTTTGGATATTAAAGGGTATTAGTCACCCAAGAGATCCACTTTCTGTTTTTCTGATACAGTGTTCAGTAACATGAACCTACTCATGAGTGACTAATAAGTGATTTTTATCTGCTTTAACTTGTTTTAGTTTTAAGAGTTATACCTTGAACAAATAAAATCACCTGCTTTAGTTTAATGGGAAGACTGTTTCTGAGCATCTCATCTTCTTCTTCTCAGGCCAGCTCAGTTCTTCACTCTCTTCTGGTTGCGCTTGAAGCAGTTGATATACTGGGTTTACACCTTAAAAGATAGACATTTGCTGTGAAGTTAGGGAGTGGGGTGAATTATCCCATTGTAATTAAGAAAGAGCTTTCCCCAAACAGTCTTTAATTCCCAGTTTTTGTAGAAGAAGCTCATTCATTTTCTGAGTAAAAAGTATTTTCGTATCTGTCTGGGGGGAAATTAACTCCTCAGGAAAATATTATTAGGTGTTTAAGTCCTAAAACTAACAGATTAAACTGATAACGTAACTTATTAGATCACCCAAACTGACTTGCTGAAATCTTTTGTTTTGTCCTGTAAGATCAATGCTTAACATGCAGTCTCTCCTCCTGTGCCCAGGTCAGTAACTCCAGGTTGCTGTTCTCTTTAGTCTCATGGTAGCAGCTGTTGGGTAATTTTAGTCGGAGGTTGGGGAGGAGGTGAGGAGAAAGTGCTCTTGTTCAGTGTTTTGTTTCCTATAAAAGGATGCTGCCTAACCCAGCTCATCTCTGTGTCCTGTTGGCTTTATTATTATTCCAGGTAATTGCAAGAAAATATAATGAATGGGCATCATTAACACCAGCTCAAAAAGGTATTCTTATCAGTGAAGATTTCTTGTCAAATGTCTTGGATTGCACTTTTGTTGAGGGAAGACAGTGTAAATAGTTAAAGAATGTTGATAAAATTGAAACATTTGGTTATGGAATTGTGTGGTGTTAGAAGGTTTCTGTTTGTGAAATGTATGTATTAAAAATAATAAAATTTCAGAAACTAACATTGTATTCTCTCTTTAGTGTGTCACTTTATTTTTTGTTGGGATTCCAGGTTTTTGAACTTGGGATTGTTTGATAAGAAAAGGTAGTAGAGAAGACATTCTGAGGGTTTGACCACTATTCAGGTAGCCACTTCAAAGTCACTACTGCAGCTAATAAAAACTACGAACTTTTTATGCTGTTTGAAAGTGATGTACCACGTGTAAATTCTCTTTGCAACAAAATAAGCCTTCTGTATAACAAAGGTGGTTCCATGTGGATAATCCACAATTATTGTTCTGGTTATAGGGAATCCTATTGACTAAGTAGATAATCCTATTCTACACTTTGTTGTTGTTGCTTCTAGACCTGTAACAATTTTCATAATAAAAAGACTGGATTATATCCTTCTTCATTATAAGAAAATGAGAACTGAGTTGCTGTTAAACTTCTTGCTGACTTGCACTGTGATCTAGTTTAGCTTATCTTTCAAATTTCCTCGTCCCCTTCATTTCAGGTATTATACTCAGCCAATGGATTGAAATCCACAAAGTCATAAGAACACAGGAAACATGGTTGAAGAAAGAGTCTCCAGTGGATTCCCAGCCTGTCTTACCATTATTTACTACAGACATCTGAGGCGTAAATTTTATTTCATTTAAAGCCTTAACGACTTGGGATATTACACTTGTGATAGTGTAATTTATATCAACAAAATTCCTTTGCAATTGAAAAGAAAATACAGTTCTTACTATTATAGAAAAAAACCAAAGTTAAGCAGTGATTATTAAGAATTAAGTTTAATGGAAGAAAATCTTATTTGTTCTTAGTGGTTTCCATTTCTTTAAACCTTGCTTATATTGTTTTGACTTCAATTTAGCAGCAATTAGATTGCTAATTATATAGGCTGTTTCTCTAGTAAAGAGTTAAATTTTGGAAGAAAAAAAGCTTTTCTTGAGCTTTTGTTCTTTTCATGTTCTTTCAGCTCTCTATACACAGGATAAATGTTATCTACTGAATGTGAAATATCTTTGAAGATAGTAAAGTGTTGTATAGATGTACTAGAAATAATGTATTTTTAAAGAATACTTTTCTTCTAATGGCAGCCTTTAGCACTGTGATAATCACTTTATATAAGCTCGATTTGGTATTGCTAAGCCTCAGGGACAGCAAAAACATTGTAAAAATAAGCAAAGTACTTTGTCTCATGGTGTTCAGTAAAAACATTGATTACATTTGTCAGTGTCCAAATGGAATCTGCCCTTATAGCACTGTTTCCTGGTGATGGACACCATGCCAAGTGGTTCTGATACACTTGTTTGAAAGTTTAGATCATATCTTAAAGTCAAGTTTGGAACTATCTAATTGCATTTCTCACAAGCCTCAAAGTATTATAGAAAACTCATAGCCATAAAGTCATAGAATTAGAGATACCAGAATTTAAAGCAGGGACTGTGTTTTTTGTCGTATTCACATAGTGTGTGTGTGTGTGTGTATTTTTTTTAATTGAAGTGTAGTTGATTTATAGCATTATATTAGTTTCAGGTGTGCAACAGTGATTCTATATTTTTATAGATTATACACCATTTAAAATTATTGTAAAATATTGGCAATATTCCCTGTGCTATACCATATATCCTTGTAGTTTATATATTTTATACATAGTAGTTTGTACCTCTTAATCCCTTCCCGCATCTTGCCCCTCCCCCCTCCCTCTCCCCGATGGTAACCACTAGTTGGTTCTCTGTTTTGTTACATTCATTTGTGTGTTTAAATCGTATTGACTATTGTACTCATTGTAGAGTTAAACTGAGGCCCAGATAACTTAAATCTATATAAATAAGTCCGTGTAGTTCACGGCTGACTGGGAATTAAGTCTGGATTCCTTCTCCTAGTCCTCAAAATGACATCAGCGGGAGGGTACTTTTTTTTTTTTTTTTTTTTGTCTGCGGTACGCCGGCCTCTCACTGTTGTGGCCTCTCCCGTTGCCGAGCACAGGCTCCGGACGCGCAGGCTCAGTGGCCATGGCTTACGGGCCCAGCCGCTCCGCAGCATGTGGGATCCTCCCGGACTGGGGCACGAACCCGTGTCGCCTGCATTGGCAGGCGGACTCTCAACCACTGCGCCACCAGGGAAGCCCAGGTACTTTGTTTTTGGTTGAGAACTTTGGGTTTGTTTTTACAAGGCACTGGATGTAAAAGGTACAGTAGCCCTTGCTTCAGCAGCCCAGGTGGAATTAATTCTGAGAGGCCTTGCTGAGACCCTTGGCGTGAGGGTGAGCACATTTGAAAGCATCCCGTTTTTAGAAAGAAGAAAACAAATGGAACACTTCTAACTTCTAAAAGGGAGAAATAATATTTGAAATCAATAGTTGTGTCTTTTACCTCATTTTTTGTGCATTCATTTGTTGACTTCTATTCCCTTTTGTTAAGATCAGTCATTGCTTGAGGAGAACTGCGTCTTAGTGTAAGGTGACATTTTAACAATCTACACTAAGAATCCATCATTCTGTTCACTTTGGGATCTGACTTTGAGATGTTTCTGGATTCAACCCTGTCAGGCTGTCGGATCTGACAACCCAATTGGGGCAGAGTTTTCCTTTTCAAACTTTTCAAACAGTTGCCCTTGGTGTGTTTCACTTTGAGTTTCTCTTCAGTACTCTTCTGTCTGAAGCTCTGGTATTTCAGACTTTTCTGAGTTGCTAAACCTGGTCACTGTTTATTTGTAGTGCTGGTTACATGTCTGAGACAATTAAAATTTTTCATGGTGTAGGGGTTATCTCTTGAGCTAATAATTAGTGATATTCCTAGTTATTGCAAAACCATGGGTTGGCAATCAGTGCCTTACACTTTCTTGTTATTTGCATCACATTAACGAATCACATATTTTTCCGAAACTCTGATGACACAGCAAGTGGTAGATGAAGAAAGTAAAGCCAGGGGAAGCCCCTAGGCTAGGGTTTGTCTGAAGCTCCAGAGCCTCATGGCTCTACGAAGAAAGTAGTTTGGGCTGAGAGTGAGATGGTGGTAGTCCCGGGGGCTATTGTGAATAATTCAGAAAGCTTAATGGAGATCAGAACATTGCCTGCCACAAAGCTGCACAGAATATCTAAAAGGTCAGTTTATTTTTGGCAGGAGTTGTAGCAACCTTGGTTATCTCATACTGCTCAGAAGCACTGGTAGTCGTATATGCCTTTGATGAATAATATATGAGAACATAAATGAATTAATACCTAATAAATGTTGTTTATTTTACAGACGTAACCTTTCAAAACAAGATAGAGTTGTATTAGGTGGGGGTGGTCTTTGGTGATGGCAGAGTTGGGAAAAAGCCATTTTTTAAAAGTGTCTGCTTTTCCTAATCATTTTCCTTTTACCTGTTGTGATATCTCTGTTTCATCTTTTTTGTACCCGCCCATCTCTCTTTCCTATCTTGTCCTTTCTCCTGCCTCTCCTGTTGTATCAAGTTTCTTAACCATTGGAATACGGTAAAAGCCACCTGACAAACCTAGACATGAGTTGGTCAGTAAATCAAAAAAGTTAGTTACGGACTTCCCTGGCAATCCAGTGTTTAAGACTTCACCTTCCAGCGCAGGGGGTGCGGGTTCGATCACTGGTCGGGGAGCTAAGATCCCACGTGCCTTGGGGCCAAAAAAACCAAAACATAAAACAGAAGCAATATTGTAACAAATTCAATAAAGATTTTAACGATGGTCCACATCAAAAAAATACTTAAAAAAAAAAGTTAAAAAGAGTAGATTCCTCCAGTTGGCACAGACATAGACAAGTTGATCAATGGAAGGATAGAGTCCAGAAGTAAACCACACTTACATATATGGGTTAATTTTTGACAAAGGTGTAAAAAGAATTCGATGAAGAGAGGATAATGTAACAAATGGAGCTGGAAAATTTGATAACCACTTGTGAAAACCAAACCTGGATCCACACTCATACCTCATTAAAAAAAAATTAAAAGTGGATCATAGATCTAAATGTAAAATCTAAAAAATGGATAAATTGGATTTTATTAAAATTAAGAGCTTCTCAAAGACATTGTTAGGAAAATAAAAAGACAAGCCACAGACTGGAAGATAAGGACTTGTAGCCAGAAAATAATGAAAAACTCCTAAAATGTAGTAACAAAACAAATGACCCATTTTTTAAAAAGTGCAACATATTTGAACACTTTGCCAAAAAAATGAAGGTGACAAACACATGGTTAGGTACTCACCATCATTAGTTATTAGGGAAATGCAAGTTAAAACCACAATGAAATACCACTACACACCCATTGGAATGACTTAAAGAAAAGAATACCAATTGCTGGCAAAGATGTAAGCAAAGTAAGAAACACTCATACACTGCTGATGGAAAACAGTTCAGCAGTTTCTTAAAAAGTTAAACATAACTCAGCCATAAAAAGAAACGAAATTGAGCTATTTGTAATGAGGTGGATGGACCTAGAGTCTGTCATACAGAGTGAAGTAAGTCAGAAAGACAAATACCGTATGCTGACACATATATATGGAATTTAAGAGAAAAAAAAATGTCATGAAGAACCTAGGGGTAAGACAGGAATAAAGACGCAGACCTACTGGAGAACAGACTTGAGGATATGGGGAGGGGGAAGGGTGAGCTGTGACAGGGCGAGAGAGAGTCATGGACATATACACACTAACAAACGTAGTAAGGTAGATAGCTAGTGGGAAGCAGCCGCATGGCACAGGGATATTGGCTCGGTGCTTTGTGACAGCCTGGAGGGGTGGGATAGGGAGGGCGGGAGGGAGGGAGACGCAAGAGGGAAGACATATGGGAACATATGTATATGTATAACTGATTCACTTTGTTATAAAGCAGAAACTAACACACCATTGTAAAGCAATTATACCCCAATAAAGATGTTTTTTTTTAAAAAAAGAGAAAGACAAATACCATATGCTAACACATATATATGGAATTTAAGAGAAAAAAAAATGTCATGAAGAACCTAGGGGTAAGACAGGAATAAAGACGCAGACCTACTGGAGAACGGACTTGAGGACACGGGGTGGGGGAAGGGTAAGCTGGGACGAAGTGAGAGAGTGGCATGGACATATATACACTACCAAACGTTAAAATAGATAGCTAGTGGGAAGCAGCCGCATAGCACAGGGAGATCAGCTCGGTGCTTTGTGACCACCTAGAGGGGTGGGATAGGGAGGGTGGGAGGGAGGGAGACGCAAGAGGGAAGAGATATGGGAACATATGTATATGTATAACTGATTCACTTTGTTATAAAGCAGAAACTAACACACCATTGTAAAGCAATTATACTCCAATAAAGATGTAAAAAACAAAAAAAGTTAAACATATACCTATTTTGTGTCCCAGCTATTCCACTTCTCTGTATTTACCCAAGAGAAATGAAAGCATGTCCACAAAAAGACTTGTTTATGAATGTTTCTGACAGCTTTATTTGTAATAGCCCCAAACAGAAACAGCACAAATGTCTATCAACAGGAGAATGGATGAACAAAATATGGGATATCTGTACTGTAGAATAGCACTCAGCAATAAAAGGGAACAAACTATTGATACAAGCAACAGGGATGAGTCACAAAATAATTACACTAAAGAGGAAGAAGCCGGGATGGGTGTGGGAGGTATATACTACATGATTCCATTTATGTGGAACTTTAGGAAAGGCAAATGAACCTGTATTGGCAGATCAATTTTGCCTGGGGATGGGCAGAGGAATATTAATGGGGGGGTGTAGAGAAAATGATTACAAAGGGGCATGAGGAAATTTTGGGGGTGACAAATGTGTTCATAATCTTGATTATGAGGATGGTTTCTTATATATATGTCAAAACTTACTGTATACTTCAAATATGTATAGTTTATTACATTAATTATACCCCTCCATAAAGAAGTCCCACCCCCAATGACCTACGTACCATAAACATTTTATTTAAATCAGGAATACACATTCATTGGACAGATTTGCTTCTTTTGTTAGTTTTCATGTGTGATTCCTGCACTTGTAGGGCCATGCTGCCTTTCTTGCAAAATCTCCTTTTGTGATGCATTATCTAAGAAACCCCCCATCTCGTTCTCTACAAAATGGAATAAGAACTTAAAGACATATGAGAAACAGTGTAAATTTACCAACTCTCTAGACTTTGGGGATTTCTGTCCCCTAATCTTTTACTGTATTATCTCCTATGTTTAACTCAACAATGTTTTTGTGTGTGTATGATTTGTCCTATCGTTCCAAAGCATCCTACTGAGTTACTGAAATAGTATTTTCTTTATATAATTATATGTCAGTGGTTTATGTACTATTTTTATTAAATTACATTATTGCAGTGCCAAGTGTAACTGGCATAAACAAGGTTGGGAACAAACATGACTAACTTTTGGTAAGCACACAGCTTTGCACGGGGAAACTGTATGCAGACCCTACCTACTAGAAGCTACCAGCCGCTAGCATCCACTGTACTGAAGGCATTCATCACAGTGCAGTTTTACAAAATGAATTGGAGTCAGTGCATTCGCTGGATTGGCTAAGGAAAAGTTGATTGAGGAAGATTCTACTGCTCAAGCATGCTAATGCTGACTTTCCTCAGCTGTAAGTATTAAGAGTCTCTGCCTGGGGATAGGGGTATTATTAAGGTTTAAGTGAAGTAATGTAAATAAAGTGCTTAGTGCAATAAAGTGCTTTAGCACTTATCCTGGCATGTAGTAAGTGCTAAAAATGTGCCTAATTTTGATCATGTGTGTTATTTCAGAAAACATCTTTATAACATTAGGGCAGGAAGGACCTCAGAGATTGACTCAATCCGTTTATTTTACAGATGAGGAAAGTGGCTGAACAACACACACGTTGGCAAGCAGGGCTGAAGGTCGCGCAATCGCCAACAAGTTGATAATCTCAGTATGCTTCCCAGGAGGCTTCTTCCTAAGGGGCTTCTGAAAATCTAGAGAGTTCTTTAATACCGGGGGGGAATTGCACACTTTATGTCAGACTCATAAAGGAGCTTCTTTTGAGAGCAGCCTTACTTGTTCAGAAGGCAGATCATCTTCAATAGCTGTGAACATCTTTTAAAAACATTTGCTGAATTCTACTTTTGAAGTGTCGGTATTCCTTCACACAGCTGAAATCAGTGGGTGTGTGAAGCGAGCTAAAACCAGGCCTCAGTGAGCCGCGAAGGGAGTCAGGAGGTTGTGGGACTAATAAACAGATGAAATCTGATTTAATAAGGTGGGTTAGAAATTTTATGAAACCCACGTTTGCTTTTTCCCACTTGGGTGTAGCTTCAAACTAAGACCTACGCCTTCTTGGGCTGGAAAATGATCTATTTTTTCCCCTTCATGGTGAAAACAAACCGGCCTACCAGTTGTGCTATAGGGATTGTATTTTTCATCTGAAGTTTGCCCATGGAGGCTGGCATCCACACTCCAGACTTGGTGCAGTGAACATCACTTGCAAATGCTAACACCTGGAATGTGACGGAAACAGATCATGGTCACCCTGTGCTGGCCAGGATGATGCCCTTCGGTACTGGTGTTTGCCTCTACTGGCCCGATGCAGCTTGAGGGATCCAAGTTGCAATGCACCTGCTGACATGCTGCAGCGTCGTTAACCCCTGACAGGCATCTGAACTCACTCAGCCGACCAGGGCCAGTAACCTGGCTTCGGAGGCAGGAAGCCTGGGTTTAAATTGTGCCTCTCACACACTCAGGCCCGTCACTTAACCTTTGGAATCGTGCTTTCTGTTACAACAGGAAAACGTAAATACCAACTTTCTAACATTCTTAGAGTGAGGTTTAATGAATTAATAGCTTCATGAATTTATAAACTCTAATGAGAAATAGACACAAGAGGTTATTAAAGTGAGCAAGTCAGTAATGACTCCATTTGCTTCTACTTTAAAAAAATATGAAATGAGAACACTCCCTAACACCACACACAAAAGTAAACTCAAAATGGATTAAAGACCTAAATATAAGGCCAGACACTGTAAAACTCTTAGAGGAAAACATAGGCAGGACACTCTATGACATAAATCACAGCAAGATCCTTTTTGACCCACCTCCTAGAGAAATGGAAATAAAAACAAAAACAAATGGGACCTAATGAAACTTAAAAGCTTTTGCACAGCAAAGGAAACCATAAGCAAGATGAAGACAACCCTCAGAATGGGAGAAAATATTTGCAAATGAAGCAACTGACAAAGGATTAATCTCCAAAATTTACAAGCAGCTCAATATCAAAAAAACAAACAACCCAATCCAAAAATGGGCAGAAGACCTAAATAGACATCTCTCCAAAGAAGATATACAGATTGCCAACAAACACATGAAAGAATGCTCAACATCACTAATCATTAGAGAAATGCAAATCAAAACTACAGTGAGGTATCACCTCATACCAGTCAGAATGGCCATCATCAAAAAATCTACAAACAATAAATGCTGGAGAGGGTGTGGAGAAAAGGGAACCCTCTTGCACTGTTGGCGGGAATGTAAGTTGATACAGCCACTATGGAGGTTCCTTAAAAAACTAAAAATAGAACTACCGTATGACCCAGCAATCCCACTACTGGGCATATACCCTGACAAAATCATCATTCAAAAAGAGTTATGTACCACAGTGTTCGTTGTAGCTCTATTTACAATAACCAGGACATGGAAGCAACCTAAGTGTTCATCAACAGATGACTGGATAAAGAAGACGTGGCGCATATATACAATGGAATATTACTCAGCCATAAAAAGAAACGAAATTGCATTATTTGTAGTGAGGTGGATGGACCTAGAGTCTGTCATACAGAGTGACATAAGTCAGAAAGTGAAAAAAAAAAACCTATATGCTAACACATATGTATGGAATCCAAAAAAAAAAAGATGGTTATGAAGAACCTAGGGACAGGACAGGAATAAAGACATAGACATAGAGAATGGACTTGAGGACATGGGGAGGGGGAAGGGTAAGCTGGGACAAAGTGAGAGAGTGGCATGGACTTATATATACTACCAAATGTAAAATAGATAGCTAGTGGGAAGCAGCCACATAACACAGGGAGATCAGCTCAGTGCTTTGTGTCCACCTAGAGGGGTGGGATAGAGAGAGTGGGTGGGAGATGCAAGAGGGAGGAGATATGGGGATATGTGTATTTGTATAGCTGATTCACTTTGTTATGAAGCAGAAACTAACACACCATCATAAAGCAATTATACTCCAATAAAGATGTTAAAGAAAAATAGCATCTGGGACTTTTCTGGTTGTCCAGTGGTTAAGACTCCATGCTTCCACTTCAGGGGTGCAGGTTTGATCCCTGGTCAGGGAACTAAGATCTTGGATGCCGCATGGCAAAAAAAAAAAAAAAAAAAGCATCTATCCCTGCCTTTAACTTTTGGTGTTAAACATCTGTGACTTTCTCACTAAAATAAATCTTTCACATGTCATTCTTGACATGCTAAATGCTAGTCAATTCAGCATTTATTGAGCACATACTATGTGCAGGGGTAGGAGCCAAAAGGAGTCACGATTATTTGCTCAGAAGGCTGATCACCTTCAATAGCTGTGAACATCTCTTGAAAACTCTGCTGAATTCTACTTTTGAAGTGGTGGTATTCCGTGAGAGGTGACAAGACTCCTCGAGGTATGTACAACTAAAATACTTCTTGCTCAAAATTACTGTGTTCATCTGTGATTACCCTAACACCGAAATGAAATTGTAAATGTAGATCCTTTTTAAAATAATGAATTGAAGTTCTAACAAAGCGTTTGACTTACAAGGTTTGCGTTTTTCAATTAATAAGAATTTTATTAGATTGAAAAGATTCTGAAAGAGAAATTTCACTCCTGGCATGTCTCTCGTTTACATTTTTGTCAGGTTTATTAATGCATATGTAGCATTTTGTGTGCAGGGAAGCAAGAGCTTTTTGAAGAATTGTGTTGGAATCGCAGTCATGTTCCAGATGTCTTTAATCTGGTGTCTGTGTAGGCGGGATATAGGCTCTGGTTCTTATTCTTTTGAAATTGGGATTTTAACTTTAAGCATTTATATGATGCTTAGTGTAAGAAGTACTAATGTTTTATTATAGCTTTCGAGGTAAAAACATTGCAAAGGAGGTGACAGGCATATTGTTTCTGTTGCTAAAATGTTTATGATTTCTCTTAAAGCTGATGTGCATATTTGGATTTGCACTAGTTGAAAGTTTTAAGAAAATATCTCTAGCAAATCATCTAAGCTATGGAAGAAAGTGTATTCAAAATTGCTAAAATTCAAAAGAGATGATTTTATCTAAGAAGAATGATGTTTAAGATAGTCAAGTTGAAGTTTCGTCTTTTAGAACTTCTGTTTTGAGATTGGAACAAGTACTTTGGTACTACTAGTTTTCTTGGTTTACATATAATTTTAATGAACAAGATACTAATTATGAATGTAAAGATTTCCAAATTTATCATTAAACCCCAAAGAAAGAAAATCAGAAATGTCTTGAAGTAAATGGTCTGCTTGTGAAGATGTGCTCATTTTGAAAGTATACACTTCCGGGTCAGATTTCTAATGTGGGCCAAGGAAGTAGGCTTTCAACTCTTCAAAAACAATACTGTCTCTGCAGCTGTCAGGGGGTGCAGGAGCGGGGAGGGCAGAGCCAGATGAAAACAGAGCTTTATACGATTGCAGTGTCAGCATTTAGCAAGGATGCTCTTATTGTTATGAAGTTGCCCAGATGTGGGGTACAGAGATGATGCTAGACTGTTGTGCTCTGGAAACCATGTGATAGGATTCCAGGCAGATACCACTCTGATTATGCCCTGAGGGCCGGCCCTCTGTTTTCAACATCTTGTATTCATAATGCCCAGGACAGAGCCTTACCCATCAACTAAATGAACAGTTGAATGTACTAGCAGCTCTGCATGCCAGAGACACGAAAGAGCTAGTTGTGGGAGAATTCAAAGAGTTTTTCTTTTCACGTGTTGTTATACCATAGCACACAGTATCCTGTGTTCCCTGGTTTTGTGTTTTTGATGCCTGCTCCTTTGGGGATTCCTTTTAGAAAATCAAATATCAAAATATCAAAAGGAAAGAAATACCTAGGTCATAAGAACTGACATTTATTCTGGGGCATTGGTAAAAAGTCACTTCATCTCTCACATATTTAGAAGAAAGGTGATCATGTTTATGATTGTTTAAGTGGTTACGATGAAAAACTCAGAATTAGAGAATGTCAGAAATAGAAGTCACCTGAAAAATCCTCTTTGTCAATCCGCCTCCTATAGAAAGGGAAACAGATACAAGCATCACTTAGAATCGAGGGCTTCAGAGCCGTCCCATCCTGTCCAGTGGCCAAGAGCCGCAAGTGGCCATTCTAATTAAATTTTAAAATATTTAAAATAAAGATCCCCTTCCCAAGTTGCACTATTTTAAGTTCTCCATAGCCACGTGTGGCTAGTGGCTATCATACTGGGCTGGGCCAATTGTAAAACTTTTGCCTCATTGGAGAAAGTTCTGTTGGACCTTGCTGGACTAGACTTTTTCAACACAACTCTTTCCTCTCCACCATGAAAAACCTTAATGTACAGGTTCCTGATGATTGGCCCCTAGCACTGGGTCATATATTTCAATAAAGAATTTAAGATTGGAAACCTTGTGTGAAATGAAACCTTGTGTGAAATGATTCTGTTACTTATTATGCATTTTTGGTTCTCCTAGGAGGGAGGTGTACCCGGGAGCCCCGTGGAGTGTGTGTGGTTCAGACATCAACAGTCTTGAATGAGCAATCAAGGGCATGTTCCCCAGACGGATGGAAACTGGCTGTTGGCCCTTGCCTGCCTCATGTGAAACACCAAGTTTAATTTCAGGTCTGTGTCATGTGAAAGTAACTTCCTAATGCTGGTGTTCTTATTTAGCAAGTCTGCTTAACTAAGCCTCTTCTATGAGTAGCTAAACGTACACGTAATTCAGTTTTCTTTTTAATTTTTAATTAATTAATTAATTAAATTTTGGCCTCGTTGGGTCTTGGTTGCTGCGTACGGGCTTTCTCTAGTTGAGAGCGGGGGTGGGGGTGGGGGGGGGCTACTCTTCGTTGCTGTGTGCGGGCTTCTCGTTGCAGTGGCTTCTTTTGTTGTGGAGCACAGGCTCTAGGCACCCAGGCTTCAGTAGTTGTGGCACACAGGCTTAGTTGCTTTGTGACATGTGGGATCCTCCCGGACCAGGGCTCCAACCCGTGTCCCTTGCATTGGCAGGTGAATTCTTAACCGCTGCGCCACCAGGGAAGTCCCCGTAATTCAGTTTTTAATAATCTATCATTAATGGCTTTTTTTTTGAGTTGATAATATCTTATGAACCTTCATAAGACTTAATCCAAGATGAGTTTTCTCTGTTGAGTGGTTCTGATAGATCCAGTACTAATTGGATTATCCTGAGTAACAGTGAAATAAGTGGAGGCTGAATCCTGGTTTTTACTCCTGGTTTATTTGTTCAACTAATTAACATTTGGGGACTCCTTTAAAGTCACAGGTCTTGTAGATATACTTGATTACTTAATGTCAGCTGAGGGATGTAAACTAAGGACATTGAGGGAAATAAAATCTTGGAGTATAGTTTTAGCTCAGAAAGCTCTTTACAGCTATTAATCAAATGTCACCTTTACGAAGCCTACCCTGACCCCCCTATTTAAACAGCAATCCTCTGGCATCCCTGATTTCCCTTTTCCTGCACTATTTTTTAATAGCAGTCTTCACCTTCTGTCTTATTTATTATGCTTATTGTTTATTGTGTGTGTCTCTAATAAAATCTAAGCCCCTTAAGGGCATGTATTTTTCTGGGGTGGGTGTGGGTGTCTGTTTCGCTGGTAAATGCCAAATGTCTAGAATAGTGCTTTGTCACAGAGTAGGTGCTCTGAGTAGTTATTGAATGAATGAATACATAGGTGACCAGGATCACAAAGAGTGATGTTTTCATTTGATCACTCCATTAAGACTATTGCTAAGTTCATCGGTGACCTCCATATATTAAAGCTAGTGGACATTTCTCAGTCCTCACTGTACTTAAATTTTGAGCATTTAATACAGCGATCACTCCCTTTGTCAGGGCACCATGCCACAGGTTCCAGTTTTTCCTCTTACCTTACTGGCTAGCTTCCTCTCAATCCTTCCCCACCTGGCTCTTTTCATCTCCCCACTCACTTAACCGTGAAGTACCCAGTGGTCACTCTTCGACCCTCTTCTTTGTTCTATCTATACTCATGGTCTCATCCTGTCTCCTGACTTTAAATGCTAACCATATAGTGAGGATACCTACATTACATATCTAGCCTAGACTTCTTCCCTTAACTCTAGGCTGCATTAGTTCAAAAACAAATGAACCCCACATTTCAGTGGCTTTTACACTGACACACATTATTTCTTGCTCATGGGTTTGTAGTTCAGCTGCATCTCAGCTCCAGGCTATAGGTTGGGTTCAGATTTTTTCCTTGTTCCATAGATGGATCTTCTCTGTCTTCTCATTCTAGGTACCAGTCTGAAGGCACCACCTCTGTCTGGTCTGGTCTATTCTCTTGTAGCAGAGAGCAGGAATGAAAGGGTAGGTGGGGATTTTTGATGGCCAAGACCAAAGTCAATAAAATAGGGAAGTATACTCCATCAGCTGAAAGGGAGAGAATGATGTCGAACAATACAATCTAGCCGAATTGTCTATTAGACATTTCAGGCTTCACATGTCCCACACCGAGTTTCTGATCTTTCCCTCCGAAACTGCTCCTCCCACATCCCTCTCCGTTTTAGTTACTGGCAACTCCAGTTGCTTAGACCAAGATCCTTGGGATCATGCTGGGCTCTTCTTCTGCATATTCTATATCCAATATTTTAGAAAGTACTGTCGACTCAGCCATTGAAATATGTTTGGAATCCAATCACTTCACACAGCCCAGTGCTGCTGCTTGGTCATTGTCAATGTCACTGTCAAGAGACAAAGTCATTGTTTCTTGCTCAGCTCATTGCAGTAGCCCTCCAGTCCCTCTTACTGCTTCTGCCTTGCCCTCTCAGTGAATTTTCAGCATAACAGTCCCACCTGAAACTGTGTAATGCTTCCGCCTTTCTCTTAGAGTAAAAGTCAAAATTCTTAGACTGGCCAACAAGAAACTACATGGTCTGGCCCCCAGTTACTTCTCTAGTGCATATGTTACCACTCCTTCCCTTGTTTACTTTGTTTCAGTGATGTTTCCTTGCTATTTCTCTAACTTACCAATGTGTTTCCACTTGCATTAGTTTTCCATCACTGATATAACAAATGACCACAAACTTAGCATCTTCAAACAACATAAATTTATTAGCTTACGGTTCTGTAGGTCTGAAGCCTGACACAGGTTTCGCTGGGCTAAAATCAAGGTGTTGCCTGGGCTGCATTCTTTTCTGGGGGCTCCAGAGGAGGAACTGTTTCCTTGCCCTTCCAGCTTCTAGAGGCTGTCCACATTCCTTGGCTCAAGGCCCACTCCCTCCATTTTCAAAGTCCGCAATGGTGAGTTGAGTCCTCCTAATATTGCATCACTCCAACATCATTTTCTACCTCCCTCTTCCACTTTTAAGGACCTTTGTGAGTACATTGGGCCCACCCAATAATTCAGAATAATTTCCCTATTTTAAGGTCAGCTGGTTAGCAACACTGCTTCCGTCTGCATTACTCAGCACCCAGTTCTACAAGGGTTAAGTCATAACCAGCTGCAGTTGCTAACTGACAAGGCACCCTGAGAAGAAGTTAAGATGATGACAGGGTGAGGCCCTCTGTGCTTTGGACAAGAAGGCCCCTTAGGCAGTTAGATGCATATCTCAGGAAGAATTTGAATGAACCCAGATTCTTGCATCTTCCCATACATAGAAAAGCACTAAAATCATTAACGTGAGATATTGGTTCTTTGTGATTAGCAGTAGTAGCCTTTTACCAAGATGTATGCTTGACTGAACGTATTCCCTTGCCAAAAATCATATATAAACTGGTTTCTCTCTCGCCTCTTCAGAGCAGTTCCCTCAGAGCTACTGAAAGGCTGTCTCCTGGGCTATACTCCTCAGCAAGACCCAGAATAAAACTTAAACTTACAACTCTTATGTTGTGTGTTTTTCTTTAAGTTGACAGCTGGAATGATCGCGAGGAGACATCTGTCAAAAATAAATGTAAAATGTGTGCAGGGTCCCAAAAGCCAGCTACATGTTATGATGGGGATGACATACTTATTGGGAACATTTGACTCAACATGGATTAGGATGTGATGCAGAAATGTGGAATCTAGAACTACACTCTCCACAAGGTATCCATTTAACAAACCGGGCTGTGCAAAATAAAATTAGTTAAATAAAATAAAACACAAATTTTAGTTCTTTGGTTTCAGTAACCACATTTCAAGCACCTACTAGCCCAGGGAGGCTGGTAGTTACTGAGTGAGACGGTGCAGCTGTAGAACATTTCTGTCATTGCAGAAAGTTGTGTTGGATGGTGCTAGTCTAGAGTACAGGCAGTGGTCACGTCTTTATACCATGCACTGGTCCTACCACATCAAGGATATGGTTATGCTGGGTCTGAGTAACACATTTCAGAGGGACATAGACCAAATAGAGCATCTGAGATTAGAGGGCCTGGAAAATGAGGGAAATGAAAATCATGCCCTACGAGGCACGTTGAAGGACCTGGGTAATTAGCTAGGAGAAGGGACAGTACCTCCTCTACGCTGAACGTCAAGGCTAACACGAGGAAGAGGAAGGAGTTGCCCTCATGGCCCAAGGGGTAAACCAAAGACTAAATTAGTGGACGTTAGAGGAAGCAGGAATCGTTATGCTATGCAAACTCAATAATTTAGAGGGGTTCTGGAGTCAGACAGCCTGTGTTCAAATCCTGCACTGAATCTTCCTTTTTGGATGAATTTGGGCAGGTTATGTAACCTCTCTAAGCTCCATTTCTCTCATCTGTAGAATAGGACCATATTAGTATCTTCCTCACTGCTTTATTGAGGAGAATAAAAAATATTATATATACAAAATTGAATATCTAACAAGTTAACTAGTATTATTATGTCATATTCTGGCTGATATAAGGAAGTTCATCTAAACACTGAATGAGCTGCTCTGGGGTTATAAGTTCCCATCGCTGGAGATGTTTAATGTGATGACAATTTTTGGGCAGGGGGTATGAAGGGCACTGAAGCTCTGAGTAAGAGGCTGAGTTGGAGTATTACGTTTCCTTCCTGTATAAGCATGTACGGTTATTTTGTTTTGTTTTGTTTCATTTTCTGTCTGTTTTCACCAAGGCTGTCCCCAAGTCTTGAGCATTTTTGACTCGGTCAGGTGACAGTTCATACTTTCTTGCTGACCTTGAGGGATGGAGCAGGAGGAAGAGGAAGGGAGGGAAGGAGGATGAATGAAGGCTGAGCCTCAGCCTCTGGGTCCTGCCCAGTACCCACCAGTCGGCACTCCTCAAAAAGAGACTAGAGAAGCATAAGGCCAGTCCTCAGACCAGTGCAGGTATTCTGGAAAGAACGAGGGCCAGAGCAGCCTTAGGGTTCTGTGGCAGGTTCTGAGAGAAGTCCAGAGTGGTGTATGCCTGTCCTCCCAGCAGCTCACCTAATGGCTAACTGTGGATTTGTAGTAGCTGATAGTTGCTGTAAGTGCCCTGTCTAAACTGAATTGTAGGAATAAGGTATATAAGAAATTTTATCAGGTCAGCAGTCAAAATGATCGGATGGAAACATTTTCAAAACTACTTTGCACAGAACCTTGCAAAAAGAAGGGGGTTGGGATGGATGGAAAACATGATGAATGAATCTTTATGGGTAAAAATAGGAGCTAACATAAATATTTAATACCTAATACTCAAGTTATTGCTCACCTGGACTGTATTCAAAAGTAAAATCATAGTATAATACCAGAAACTTTAGCAGGGCCTCAGATACAATTCTCACACTAGTAGCTTAAGAAGTTTTAGTTTGTGAATGTTCATTTCTCCCTTAAGTCTATGTATCTTGCATCCAACAGGGCACTCCTTTGCCCATTTCCTATCATTTGCATTTACCTGGTCTCCTCCCAGTGGAGGAGGCTCACCTGTAAGCTTATTAGAATATGCCCGGATGATGGCTGTGCCTCATGGCTAAAACACCAGTATCTCTCTGTAGGGAAGGGGCCCCCCGGGGTGTTCAGGTTCTGCTGCCCAGCTGCAAAAGTGTGACCGCATCACTGTGTGTTGGGGTCTTGACTTAATAGGGTGTTTACTTACTAACTAGCCTAATGTCTGTCTGTATTTTAAGATTTCCTGATGTCATTAGGCACTAAAAACGTTTAAAAATGTATTTTACTAATCATTGTCAGAAATGTCCTATTAGCACATGTAGAGGAGTTTGTGAATACAGGGAAAGGATTTAGCACTTTGAGAGTTTTCCTGGCAAGATTTTCTGAAAGGTAGGCCAAGAGGATGCTTAGGGCATCTGCAAAACAGTTATTTTGAGAACAAAATTCCAAATATTTTATTTGTTAATTGGTAACTCAAAAAACAAAACAAAAAAAAAAAAAATTCATATTGATTTTTTTTTTTTTTTTTCATCATGACTTCTTAATCTAAGTTTAGTGACAGGGGGTTATTTAGAACACAGGGAAAGATGGGAAACCTGGATTCCCCCCAGTTCCATACTTTGAGATATACTCTGTGGAGTGAATTGTGGCTGGGCTCCTCGAGTGGGTTTGCCAGTTGTGGAGTACAGATACAGCTTTATCATCTTTCTGTTGTTGGTCTAGTGTAGATCATTCATCCTTCTGTCCCTAGTGCCTCACCCAGCATCTGGTTCAGGGTGAGTCCTTAATAACTGGTCTATGTCAAACTCTGCCCTGGCTGGCTTGCCCACGGCTCACTTAAGTGGAATACAGCCTGGATCCCAACTGTAGTTTAGTTTCGTTTGTTCAGAGCAAAATAAACTTTCTTGAGACTTTTTCAGCCTAACCACGGTAAACAATCACTAACTCTGGCAGAAGACGAGGCCACCTTAACCTCTGTATAAAGGTGGTTCAGGCCCGTGGCTGGGTGACGGGCCGACCCGGCTAGCCGCGACGCCGGCTACATCTGCAGTGCTCAGTAGGTGGCGCTCGTGCTCTCTTTGTGCCGGAGCCGGCGGCAGCCAGCGCGGAGGCCGTGGGTTTGGTCCAGATGGTCAACTCAAAGCAGCTCCTTGGGCAAGCAGCTGCACAAACCCATGATCGGCGCGGTGGCAGCCGCTTCTGACTGTCCCTGCTCGCAGGCTGGTTCAGAGTAAAGGCCTTTGGAATCTGTGAGGCTGGAGACAAGAAGCGAAGCCACTGTCTAAAATAAGCAGGTTAGGAGTCTGCTCTCTGGTTCCCTGTAGGAGAGTCCGGGAGCAGCTTGGAGGCTGAGACCAGGCTGCAGGGAGGCTCTTCCCTCCTGTAACTCTGTTCTGGAAAATCTCATCAATGTGGCCAACTCTCTAAAGTCCTGTCTTGGAACCAAATTAGTGAAAATCAAGAGCATCTTGAATCAGTGACAGAATTATATTTTTTATACCTATGTGCTGGCTTCTGGTCAGTCTTAATTTCTAACATTCTGTCTTATTGCCAGTATAAGAGCATTAGCCCTCCTCAGACAGTGCCTCCCTCTATTTGGGGTATAGAAAATGTGGTCACCATAATTACCCTCCATTTTCTGACAGCTGAGTCTCAAGCAATGTTATGGACTGAATGTTTGTGTTCCCTCCAAGTTCCTTTGTTGAAATCCTAATCCCCAATGTGATGGTATTTACAGGTGGTGCCCTTGAGAGGCGATTAGGTCGTAAGGGTGGAACCCTCATGAATGGTATTAATGCCCTTGGAAAAGAGGCTCCAGAGAGCTTTCTCACCCCTTCCACCAGGTGAGGACACAGTGAGAAGATGGCCATCTATCAACCAGGAAGCAGGCTCTCACCAGACACTGAATCTGGTGGCACCTTGATCTTGGGCTTCCCAGCCTCCAGAACTGTGAGAAATAAATTTATATTGTGTATAAGCCACTCAATCTAAGGTATTTTGCTATAGTTTCCTGAATGAACTAAGACAACTGTATTCTATGTCAAACTCTGCAGTTGCTGGCTTGCCCCCTCTTCCTGTCTAATTCAAACTTAAACTCTTATACAAGACGATGGGAAACCATCAGCCATTGGGATCTGGTTTTTGCTAGTCTCAGTTTATGGGATGAGTACCTGCCATGTTAGCAAATCCTTGTCTACCTTGAAGAGAGAGGCAGTAGCTGTCTTTTTAAAATTTGAATGGATACAAAGCAACTTCTCAGAGAGATGAATCCACTTGTGGATCATCTCCTTTGTGTCTGACAAATGCCTGGCAAATACGCTGCCACCACTTCTCTCTAGGGTAGGCATTATTAATTTATCGTGGCACACTTTCCTGCTGGACCAGTGGTGGCTTCAGGTGCTTTGGCACGTGGGAAAAAACTTATTTGTTTGGTTTCAACTATGGTTGATCTTTAATATTTTCATTATATTAGATAATAATAAAGGTCAAAATATTAGCTGAAACAAAAAAACAGATCCCTTAGAGTTGGTTCTTTAAAGAAACAGAAACTCTAAGGAAAGCCATAGGGCATCATTTAATTTTAGAGCTCAAAGGAGGTATGATGAATTTCCAGAATCTCAAGATGATAAAGTTGATGCTCAAAAGACAAGCTGGGTGAGAATTCTGCTTCTGGTGAGGGTGGAATCACTTGTTGTAGGGTAACCTTGCCTCCAAGAACAACTAGCAAAGATGGAGAAAATGCATAGAATAGCTGTGTGAAGGCACTGGAGTGCTACTCAGACAGCAAAAATTTGAAGGGACAAGGCCCTTACGAAAAAGAAAAAAAAAGAAATGAAGTGACATTTGGACTGGTTTTCTCCCTCAAGGCACTTGCAAATATCCAAGCTGTGGCTTAGAGGCTGAGAAGCTAAGCTATGCTTCCAATAGTTTTATGGGGCACGAAGAGCAAAACTTGGTGTTTAGGGACAGCCAGTGATCTAGGGTCTTGGCACCACTCAGGTTTTAGGTTGGGACCCTCAAATTACTATACCATAGGAAATAGAAGACTCTTTAAAAAAAGTCAGAAGCCCAACTTCAAATCACTTCAATTTATGATTGGGTAAGATAATCTGTTCCAAGTTAACTGCCTGTTGGAAGCAAAAGTAAACTCCCTTCAGGAAGATAATACAATCTAGAGCTTTAAATTATCTCAAAAATTTTTAATAGAAAATGCCCTGCATTCAGACAAAAATTATCTAGTGTACCTCAAGGGAAAATTACTGAAAACTGAGTGGGGAAACACTCAAGAGATTTGAATATTGCAATTATCAGGCATGGAGGTTAAAATAATTGTGATTAGTATGTTCAAGAATTGAAATGATGAGAGAAATTGCACAGGAAACTGTAAGAAATCAGATGGAATATCTAAACTTGAAAATTAATATCTAAAATTAAGATTTCAATGGATTCGTTTCACAATGGCTTAGATATAGTTGAAGAGAGAGAACATAAACTGAAAGATGAATCAGGGGAAGGCAGACAAGGATTAGATGGAGTTAAACTGGACTAAGGCTCTGCTTTGGCCAGAAAGTGGTAAATTTAATACTATTTATTAGACTTTAATAGTCAGAGATGAATGCTGAAATCTCTATGGTAACCACTAAATACATAATGCAACATTGTATAATTAAAAATAGCCAGGTAAAGAGGGAGAAGTGGGATAATAAAAATAAGAAAAATTCATAGTCTAAAGGAAGACACAAGAAGAAAGGGAAAAAAGAAACATAAAGCAGAAAGAACACATTTAAAACAAATAGCAAGATGGTGAGTTTGATTTTATATATATCACTTATTGTATGTAAATAAATAAAAATTCTAATTAAAAGAGAAAAAATATCAGAATGAATAAAACAAATAAACAAACAAAAAACCAAATCAAAACAAAACCCAGCTCTACGTTGTGCACAAGTGCATGTTGCAAAGTATAAGAATCCAGGAAAGTTGAAAGTAAAAGGATGGAAAATGACATAGCATGTAAATATTAACCAAAAGAAGCTCATTTACCTGTACATATATCAGATAAAGTAGACTTTAAGGCAAAAAGTGTTAATAAAGATAAAAAGGGACATTTCATAATAAGAAAATGGTCATTCCAACATAAGAATATCACAATTGTAAATTTATATACACCTGGTGATGTATAAGGTAATGCTTGGTAGAACAAAACGGAGAAATATGAAAATCTGCAATTATAGTAGGAGATTTTAACATACCTCTCTCAGTAACTGATAGAACCAGTGACCAAAAATCAATCGATCAGTCAACCAGGATAAAGAAGATTTGAACAACATGATTAACAAAATTGACCAAACTGGGACTTCCCTGGTGGCACAGTGGTTAAGAATCTGCCTGCCAATGCAGGGGACACAGGTTCGAGCCCTGGTCTGGGAAGATCCCATATGCCACGGAGCAACTAAGCCTGTGTGCCACAACTACTGAGCCTGTGCTCTACAGCCCGCAAGCCACAACTACTGAAGCCCGCGCGCCACAACTACTGAAGCCCGCGCGCCTAGAGCCCGTGCTCCCCAACAAGAGAAGCCACCTCAATGAGAAGCCTGCGCACTGCAACGAAGAGTAGCCCCCGCTCGCCACAACTAGAGAAAGACTGTGTGCAGCAATGAAGATCCAATGCAGCCAAAAATAAATAAATTAATTGATTAATTTAAAAAAAATTGACCAAACTGTTGTATACCGAATATATAGAACATTGCACTCAACAACTACACACAGAACATTTACCAAAAATTGACCTATGCTGAGCTATAAAGAATTTCAACAAATTTCAAATGAATTAAATCCTACAGAATATGGTTTATGACCATAACAGTATTCAACTATTAATTAAAAGCTTAAGAAAAGATAAATAGAAAATTTTCTGTTTAGAAATGAATCAATATACCTTTAAACATATGTCAAAGAAAAACTAGTGAAAATTAGAAAATATGTTGAATGATAATCCATATAATAGATCAAAACTTGTGGAATACAGTTAAAGATATTCTTAAGTAGTCTTTAACTCATATGTTCATATGTTACAAAAGAAGAAAGGAAGAAAGTAATCTAAACATCTATCTCAAGAAGTTAGAAAAAGAACAGCAAATGAAACATCAAGAAATTAACACAAATTAATGAAACAAAACAAAATGTGCAATTAAAAAAGATAAAATAGATGAAACAAAAAGCCAGTAGTTGGTTCTGTGAACAATATGATTGATAACCCTCTTATAAGACTTATAAAAGACATAGGGAGAAGGCATAAATTACCCGTATCACAAGTGAAAAATACTACAGATATTACAAAATTTTTTAAAAATTTAAGAGGATATCATGAATAATTTGTGGCAATAAATTTGAATATTTAGGTGCAATGGATTAATTTCTTGAAAATATGGCATTCAGTAACTGATAGAAACAATGGGAACATTTATTAAAGAAAATTAAATCCATAATTTAAATCCTGTTCACAAAAAACTCCAGACCCAGATAACTTAACCCAAGAATTCTAATATTTAAAGATAGAAGAACACTTAACATACACAAACTCTCCTTAAGAATAGAGAAATAAGGAACACTCCCTAGCTCATAATGACAAGGACATTATAAGAAGAGAAAGTTAAAGCAATCTCTCTCATGAACATAGATGCAAACATCCTAAACAAAACATTAGCAAACCAAATCTACTAATGTAAAAAGGATATTACTTCATGATGGAGTTCAATTTATTCCAAAAATGTAAATTTAGCCTAACATTTGAAAATCAATCACTGTAATCTATCACATTAACAGAAGAAAACAAGAAAAATCATGATTGTCTGAACAGATACAGAAAAAACATTTTATAAAATTCATACCTATTTACAATAAATATTCATAGCAAACTTGAAATAGAAGGGATCATACTTAATCTTATAGAAAATGTCTACAGAAGTCATAACAGCAAACATCCTATTTAATAGTGAAATATGTGTTCCCTTGAGATCAGAAACTAAAGAAAGAAGACTGCTATCACCAGACATATTCAAATTCTATCAGAGGTCCTTACCAGTACAATAACTTAAGAAAAATGAATAAAAGGTGTAATGAATGGAAAGTGAGAAATAAATGACATTATTTGTAGATAACATTATTGTGTGCTCAGAAAATCCAAAGGCATCTAAAAATGGCCTATTAGAATTAGCTAGTGAATTTGATAACCTTGCTAGCTGCAAGGTCAATATGTAAAAAAAATTATATTTCTATGTAAAATCAACAAACAATTAGAAAGTAAAACTTGGCTATGTCGTTTTCAATATCATCAGAAAACACCAAACACCTAGAATTAAACCTAATGAAAAATGAGCAAAAACACCCCCAAAATGATAAATCGTTATTGGAAAATATTTAAAGAAAACTGAAATAAATGGAAATACCACATTCATGGACTGGAAAACTCAATATTGTAAAAATATAAATTCTCCCCAAATTGATTTATAGATTAAATCCAATCCCTATGAAAAATCCCTGTGTGTGTATGTGTATATACATGTGTGTGTAAATTGATAAGCTGATTCTAAATTACACATGGAAATAAAAGGCTAAGAATAGCCAATACTACCTTGAAGAACAACAAAGTAGGAAGACGTAGATTATCAGCTATAAAGACTTATTATAAAGCTACGGTAATTAAAACAATGTGGTGTTCATGCAAGCATGAACAAATCCATCAGTGGAACAGAAGTCTAGAAAAAGACCCACCCACATATGGACTTTCAATTTATGACTAAGATAGCACTAAAGCAATGGAGAAAAATGTTTTGCTTAAATAAGTGGTGCTTGATGAATGGCCTATCTATGTAGAAAAAAATTGATCTGCCCCCTATGTCAATATTTATTCAAAAATTCATTCTGGGTAGACTGGTAATTCTGGTAAACACCAGAGCTTCTGTAAGATAATGTGAGAGAATATCTTCAATATTTGGGGGTTGACAAAGGTTTCTTAAAGAGGACACACTTGTATTTGTCAAAAGGTAAAATATTGATAAATTGAACAACATTAAAATCGAGAAATTCGGTTTATCAAAATATATCATTAAAAGAATAAAAATTCACAGAGCCACAGAATAGGAGAATTGATTTGCAGTTACAGTTATTAATAAAGCATTTCTTTCCAGAAATATGAGAATGTTACAAATGAACAAGAAAAAGACAGATGACCCAACGGGAAAAAAAGGGAAAAAAGTCATGCATGTCTAAAAAGAGGATATCCATCCACTTGGCCAGTAACTATAAGAAAAGATGTTCAACCTCATTAGTCATCCAGGAAAGGCAAATTAAAATGACAATCAGATACTGTTACACACACCCAAATGGCTAAAATTAAACTGCCTGATGATACCAAGAGGAGGACATAGAGCAACAGCAGCTCTCATACACTGGTTGTTGAAATAATTGGTACAATCTCTTTGGAAAACGATTTGGTAGTATCTCCTACAGCTGAAGAGGCACATGCCATATAACCCAACAATTCCTCTCCTAAGTATATAGGTAGGAAATGTCACAGCAAAGTTATTTGTAGCAGCCAATAATTGGAAACAATTTAAATGTCAGCCAGCATTAGAATGGATAAATAAATTGTGGAATAGTCATATAATAGATTACTGTATGACAGTGAAAATGAATGAACTACTACAATCATGGATGTGTAACATGGATGAATCTCACATGTATAGTTTCGATCACAGAAGAAGACACAGAAGAATACCTTTATAAAGTAAAAAACCCCAACAACCACAACAGCATACATACACATATATACACACAGAAGTAAAACAAATCCCTGTTGCTGTACGTCAGGAAGGTTGCTCCCTCTGGAGGTGTGGAGGTGAGGGAACTTCTAGGACACTCGGCTGTGTTTTATTTCTTGACCTGGGTGGTAGTTTACACGAAAGAATTCTCATTGTACTAATTCAGTATTTTTGCAATAAACAGATTTTAAAGATATGTTGAGAAATTAAAGAGAAAAATGAGATTTTTAAAACATTTTGATGTAAGTTCAATGATTATCATTGTAAACTCTTGTTTTTGGTGTGCCGCACTTCAATTATTTCAGCTTTCTCCTCATCCTTCTTTCCCAGGGCTCTCTGAGTGCAGATGGGCAGCAACCTGACTCACACCCTCTTAAACAAAAAGGGAAATGCTTGATCTGTAAAGGCCAACTGGATTCAGGGGCTCAAATATGGTTATCAGGATTATGTCTGTTCTCTCATCTTGCAACTCCACTCCCTTCCTCTTTTTTTTTTTTTTTTTTGAGGTACACGGGCCTCTCACTGTTGTGGCCTCTCCCGTTGCGGAGCACAGGCTCTGGACGCGCAGGCTCAGCGGCCATGGCTCACGGGCCCAGCCGCTCCGCGGCATGTGGAATCCTCCCGGACCGGGGCACGAACCCGTGTCCCCTGTATCGGCAGGCGGACTCTCAACCACTGCGCCACCAGGGAAGGCCCTCACTCCCTTCCTCTTGACACTATTCTGCACGAAGACTATCTTCACGTGGTAGAATTCCAGCAGAAAGAACCAAGAGGTAGATTTCACTGGGCTCTTCCGGGTAAACTTAGGCACACTGAATTCAAGGGGCTTCAGTACCCACAAACCCCAAGATAACATAAGAGTAAAAACAGTGTGGTTGCCATGAAGCAAATGCAACTTCAGGACATGTCAGGTAGCCTTCCGCCCCTCTTTACAGCAGATTAAAACCCCTCCTCTGTGGAAATCCTGGAGCTGCTGCTGTCTGTGAACTAAATACCATATGGAGTGTGATGCTGCTTCAGGCTGCCCTGGAGGCTAGGATGGGTGAGGGGGCCTAAGGGTCTGTGATTGACGGCCCCACCTAGACTCTATGTATCCAGGACACAGTGCTTCCTCCAAAGAAAGGATGCGGGCAGGCAAGAGCCATGTGTCCACTCTTTGCTAAATAATTTTTACTTTTGCACATTAGAAAAAGTGTAATGCACACTGCCAAAATGCCCAAATGGACAAGAAAAAGACAGACACCCAATACTGTACCCACAGGTTATGACTATTGGTTTGCGTCATCCTTGCTAATATTTGATATTATCAATATTGAAATTTTTGTCAGTCTAATGAGCAAAAGTGATAGCATCTCATTGTTTTACTTTTTATCGGCCTGATGTGTTTCGGTCATTTGCATTTCTTCTTCTATGAACTGCCCATCCTATTCCATGCCAGTGGTGTACAAATGGGGGATGGGGCACACAGCAAGAGTGATCATCTCTGATAGGGAGGACAATTTTACCACTGATGCTATTCAGGATTGCTGTGCATGATGATGATAAAAAGAAGACTGGCTTGCAGCTGGTCTTATTACCATTTTAAAATTCTCTATAGACAATGCCCCCTCTCCCTCATCGCTGGTGCCTGGGTGGGGTGCTCCTACTGTCTCTCCCACGTTCTTCTGAGTTGTTTGTCTTATTGCTTTGTATGATTTCTGTTTGTATTTTTTTTCTTTTTTTTTTCTGTTTGTATTTTGGACATTAATGCTTTGTTGTATTTATTGTGACTATCTTCTCCCATTCTGTTCTTGTCTTTTAATTTTATTTATGGTTAGGTGTTTTATTCCCTTTAACTTTTGAAGATCATCAGTTAACTTGTATGGTAGGCAATTAATTTGTTTTAAAAACTCTCACTCTCTTTCCTTTGGGCATTGCTTTAAATTACTCCCAGACTGAATTGGAGGACTTCTGGATCCATTTTCTAATGACTGACAAGGGAGCAGCCAGATGGTCTAGCTATGACAGCACAGCTCGTCAATACTAGATATTTTGGGGAGATGAATTGTATCAGAGCAAAAAATCTCTCTGCGCAAAGGATGAGTCATGGGCATGACTGACTGGCTGCTAGCATCTGCAATCAACTCTGGTTTGCTACCCTCTGACTCACTGATTAAAGCATAAATAGATTGGGCAGGATCTTGGCTTTTAGTTCAGAGAAACTTTCTTGATATTCAGGGGGTTGGTAGAGGAGATTATAACTCTGCCTCCAAGGATGCCGCCTTTGTTAGGAACGGTGACCACGTGAGAACTTTCTTTTGCATGTAGAAAGACCAGAATAAAGTTAGCCTTTCTGCTGCCACTGCTTATGTTCCTTGCTCAAGCTATGGCTGGTCTTTGTGAATTTCCCCGGACATACCCATAGCCTTGCCTGAGGATGGGACTTGTGAGTCAGTGGTGGCCGTCACCTTGGGCTGGTGGTGTATGCATGTATTTCATGAATAGCTGCCACTACCACTTACAGCCTCACCCACCTGCATGTCTGTTCAGAGGCAGATTGTCAGCCAAAAAAGAATGAGCCCTGTGACACTGCAAGCAAAAAAAGGATTAGCTGTGCAAACAGAAGTCTGCAACAAGACATGATCCTCTGAAAAACAAGCCAGCCACATGCCTAAAACCTCATCTATAGTATTTCAGCTTTTCCGTTCCCAGCCTCATCGCGCACACACCATTAACTTGCACACGCCAGAAACTCTCACACAGCCACACACTTACGTAGGCTCACGTCAACTTAATATGCAGAAATATAGTCACATACAATTATAAACATTCACATAGAACTACATTCATACCACACACCTGCACAAAACTACACACATACACTGATACATGTTGCACATACATCCTCATACATGCCCTCACATACAGGTACGCACTCACACACATTATACATTCACACACAAATAACCACACACACATTTCATATAACCTTCCTTCTCTACCAGGAACACACACTTTCTCACCTGGAGATCTGGGTAGCATTTGTAATAAAAATGCTCCCAGAAGTTTCCTTCCTGCTGTTTGGCTGCTGAAATTTGTGGGACAAGTAGTGGGAGGGACACTCAGGCCTGAGTCAGATGACCAAGTGCTCTGACTGGGAGCTCTGACTGGTGCTCTGACCAGGGGCGACCACAGAACCTCACACACAGAAAGACTTCAATATTTATTGAGAAAAATCAAAGAATTTGTGATTTACCCCATAACCTTTTCTTTGTCTAAATTTTAAAATTAAAAACAACTTTTTATTAGAGTAATTTCTTGTCTCTTTCCCCTTGCCTAACTTCTAACAGACATGCCCAAGGTGATATGCCGATCTCTTATACTAAAACCCTCTCTGGAGAGTAGAAAACCCACATAACTTCCTAAGTCTTTTGAGAATGTAATCGGAGCTGTCAGAACCTTAGAGCTCATCTAATCCAAGGCTGTCATGTTATAGATGAGTGAACTGAGGCCCAGAGATATTAAGTGATTTCTGCAAAGTCACCCTGCTGGTTGGTAGCAGAACAGGGACAAGGGACTCAACAGCCTGATTCCTGGACCAGTGCTATCCTACACTTTGCACTTTGGACTTGACTGATTTTATTCCAGGGAATAACTTCTTGATAAGACTCTTAAGAAAACAAGTCTTAACATATAATATACACTATATTACAGTAGTCTATGAGGAATTATACTGGTTAGGGTAGAGCATTAGTTGTATTCTAATAAATCTTGCTTATACTATCACCCTGCCAGTCCTCCAATCTGACATATGTTTAACCTTGTGACTTTAGATGTGATGAAAGCATCCCTGTTGTACTATTTCTATAAATTTCAACTCTGACTTTCTTAGTATATGGGAATCCCTGAATATTCCATGGTTGGTTGCATCTGCCTGGTAGTTATTAGAACAATCTCAGGTCACAACAGTTTTTAGCCTTGCCCTACTTAATAGATATGCTATAGCTAGTGATGGTGACCATCATTTCATTAGAGCAACAAAGCCACTAACTGTCTCATTAACTTTAAAGAGATTAGATTTGTTTTAGATCATTGACCTTTATTTAGCCAATGTAATGATTTATGGTATTATCATATGTTTCCTGTTGCTTCATAAACTGGAGTTGGACTTTTTTTTTGTTTTGTTATTTAAGACATTTGTATTTCTCTAGAGTTGGTTTCTGATATTTATATAATTTTTTGAGCTGTGTTAAGTTTAGACGTCTTACTCTAGCCCATGTCCAGTAGATTTACTTGGAAATTTGTATATGTGCGGTGGGACGTTTAAGTGCATTGCATGGCATAACTTTTTCAAACAACGTATAAGTGTGCTGTGTATCTGTATCTGCACAGTCATGCTTATTCTAAAAATAGTATAATATGCTTCCATGTAAGCATATAAAATTTGAATAACAGTGTGAACGCACAAAGCTGGCAGCTGTTAACAGCTATTACTCTCACTTGAACTACTGAACCTTCCCCCAAAGACAAACTAACACAACGTTAAATAAAAAAGATAGGTAATTTAAAATACACTATGATAAGATTTCCCTGGTGGCGCAGTGGTTAAGAGTCCGCCTGCCAATGCAGGGGACAAGGCTTCAAGCCCTGGTCCGGGAAGATCCCACATGCCACGGAGCAACTCAGCCTGTGTGCCACAACTACTGAGTTGGTGCACCACAACTACTAAAACCCTTGCGCCTAGAGCCTGTGCTCCCCAATAAGAGAAACCACCACGTTGAGAAGCCCGCGCACTCGCTGCAACTAGAGGAATCCTGTACGCAGCAACGAAGACCCAACGCAGCCAAAAATAAATAAATAAATAAAATAAATTTATAATAAAATAAAATACACTATTATATAGTGAATGCTGACAGTGGTTGTTAGGGTGATAGAGTATTGGGTAAATCTTCACTTTTCTCTATTTTCTAAATGTTCTATAATTTTATTATTTTAATACTAAAAAGACCACATTTATTATTTTAAAAGAAAGGCAAACAAGAAGAAAGAATAAAACAACAACACTGAGAAACATGTTTGTAAAAATTTCCCCAAGTTGACATTACGGTGTGGAGGTGTGGGAATGTCATTATGGTTCTTGCCCTTTATTATAATCCTGCTTTCACAAAAGGGACCACCAATTGATGTGCCACTTCCTTTATTGCTCTTAATAGTCTTGAAGTTTTATCTTTTTATTTTTTCTTTTATATAATAGCTCTCTCTCCTTCTTTCTTCCCCTCTCTTAACATATGTCTTTGTGCTTTTCTTGTTATGGTGGTTTTGTGTTATTTGTTATGTCATCCATTGACTGTCAGTTCTGAAATAATTAATCTGACACCGAGGTATCTTTTAATTATGATATGAGGTAATCGAACATTATGATATGCCACTTAAAAAAATTCAAAGTTAAAATATAGCCAATATTTTATAATAACTGTAAATGGAAAGTAACCTTTAAAAACTGTATAAAAATTTTAAAAAGTGGATTTAATTAGAAAATTAATTTGGGGTTAAAAAAGAGTAAAAAAAGTTTTTAATATTAAACAGTTCATTCATTCATTCAAAAATATTTTCATATATTGCAAATAAATAAGTTAATTAAATGGGATCAACGTCGGTGTTAATAGAAAGTCTGTCCAGCAGGAAGGACTTGCATTCAGATTTTGCCAAGGTTGATTGTCCTGCTGAAGTGATTTGTCTTGTTTCTTATCTCCAGATAGAGTGAAACAGCTTCTGTGAATAGTTTTTCTGCCATGGATCAATGAATTTGTAGGTTTCATTTGCTAGTTAAATGTTTCTGTCAAATATCCTTATTCATGAAGAAAATGATTCCTTTTTATACTTTGTCCTTCTCAGGAAAAATGATAGTAGGTATCCTTTGAAAATACAGGTGTAAAGACTCACCTATAGGAACAGAATTAAATCTGTGTCAAATTTTATACATGTGTGTTGTGTGCATGTGTGTGTGTACATTCACACACATAAGCATCAGTAACTAGCATTTGTGGAAATTCTATCAGGGGATACCACCAAGGAGACTCGACTTCAGGTATTGAGGATACAACTGAACAGTGTTGAGGAAAACCTTTATTGCTATCACTTATGAATGTTTCTATTCTCACGGAATGCTCTCATGGTTGCTCTAATGATAACTTTAATTTTCAGGTTCAGAAACGGAAATTAGTTAAGCCTTGTGAAAATTTAACCTATATACTCTACTTGCCTACTTACTTCCTAAATCCTACTTGCCAGTTTATGATGGGAACAAATTTTAGAGACCAGAGTTATCATTTTTATTTCATATCTTCTTTTAGTGAATCCTTTACATTTTAATTACTTTCACTTTTTCTAAATACTGGATTTAACTACTGGTTAGAGCAGGGGCTAAGGAAATTTTCCTGAAATGATTTCTCTCCTCGCTATCTCTTAGTCTTATTGAAAAGCAGCTTCAGTTTTGCAACATACACATAATATTTTCATTATTTAAAAAAAAAGAGCTATTTTAAAAATGTGTATCTATACCATATGAAAAAAGCAAGGTTTAATCTTTTTTTTTTTTCATTCTAGCTAAGCAACCCTCTTCTCCAAGCATGCTAGGAAATGCTGCGTTCCAGAAGCCCCTCCCGGATCAAGATGGGTTGGGGAGAGGGAATAAGCAAAAGGCAGAACAGTGGGCCTCTTCCGATCTTGTTAGAGAAAAGTCTTGAAGCAGGTAGAAAAAGGAGAAAATGAGCTGACACCTTCTACACTCCCTCCCTTACTCCTCAGAATATTTCTGTGAGGGCACATGCCAGAGAAGTTTGTGGAAACATGGTCTCACGGGAGACTGGAACTGAAGTGTGATAGGTCTGCAGCAGCGGATGGCCAGGCCGAGGAGCCTGGGTTCTGCTCTCTCATTAGGCCTGGGCTGTCACATTCTCTCTCTCTCCCTTCCTCCTTCCCTGTTTTCTCTCACCGAGTGCACGCGTGCGCACACACCCACACCAAGATTTTCAAAGTGTTCATTCCATGTACATTCTACTCATAGACCAAAAATTCAACCAAGAGAATATAACCACAATCTTTGTTAGGTATTGTTGAAACATAGAAGTAACATAAGTAAAAATAAATATAAGTGAAAAATTTTAAAATAAAACCACTACTGGAGCATTTGGGAAGAGAAGTGCCTTTTTAGTAAATACATAAATTATAGTTATTTAATTTAGAAAACACCAATAACTTCAGTGTTTCTGGAAAGTAGACTTGGCATCTCTAGAAATAGTTATATGACCTTGATAAAGAAAAGAAATTCCTTACTCTTTTGGGCCTTATGAGTTATTGTTATAATTAGTAAGGCCAAAGGACTATAATAAAACATTCTTTGAATATTAAAATAATTCTTCCAAAGCCTATATTAAGCCTTGCAAATTTCAGGCAAGTTATTGTATCTGAAAATCTGCCCAAGATATACACCCTAGTGAGTAACGTGTTGCTATGAAAGCTTTTGGATTGAAAAAAAATGGACTTTTTAGAATATTTATTAGAATATTTGATTTACTGGATTTCGGCTCCTCTCCTGCCTGTTTCTCTTGCTAAACATTCAGAGTGAGACTTTACTATGATTATCTAATCTTACCCCATTCTTAGAAGTTCAGCCTCTGTAAATAATGGGAAAGGAGACCCTCCTGGATTGCTGTAGTACATATTTGGCTCTGAATTAAATGAATGTTTAAATAGCTAAGATTTTCAGTTAATGTTGAATTTGGCTGGATACCCTGTGGTTATAAAATTTTAAGCCTTTAAAAATACATGGGTTCTGCTATCTTCCTGATTTTTTTTTCCTGACTAGCATTTTGTTACTACCCTCACTGTCTGCTTCAAACAAATATTATGTAGTTTACAATTCTTATAGCATATGGTTGCTGCCTACAAGCACTTTGTGTGCTTTAGCAGACAGCCACATGCAACACTGAAAAATGATTTCTTGGATGACTAGTAGAGAATCTTGCTTTAAACCATTTTTCTACTTGAGTTCAACTTTTAAGGTAGGGTTGGGTTAGATCTGTTTTTTCCCTCGCTCCCTCTCTTCCCTCCTATTTCTTTGTTGCAGTCTCTCTTTACTCTAGATAGAGTAATTCATGCTGTCAGTATCATTAGAGGTTCTTGTCACGCAGTAATAATGTAATACTCATGTAGACAACCCCAGGTATTTCTAGCTTTTGCATCTCCTAAATCCTCACCTATTTTTCAAGTCATTTTGAGTAGGGACCCACTTGTCCTTTGCTTTGAACTTCTGGCTGTACAGAATTCATCAAAGCAGAAAATGTGTTGGCTTGCAAGCCTCATCACTCATATTTAAACCCTGTGTGGATTTGTTTTGGAAAAATAATAGCTTTTACTAAGCCATAATTGACATGAGGGCTGAATGTAATTTCCTGCTGCCAAGGAGAGGGTTGGAAAGAAGGAGCAAAAGCTTTGAGAATATAGATTAGGGCAGTGACAGCAGGAGGTGGTGGGGAAACCCTCTGGAGAGAGTGGTAGACAACAGGGAAGCAATTGAAGAGTTGGCAGGGCCAGGTGAATATGCTCTCTCCAGACCTCTAGCTCAAAAGCCGGGGTACCAGAGCACAGACTCTCCGCCGGAGGGCCCTCAATCCCTCTATTCCCACCTCCCTTTCCCACTTCCAACCCTTTCCTTGCAGGAAGGCGTGAGTGGGCTGCTTCACCACATGAGGGTGTTGCAAGGCAAGGGGCCGAGTTGTGTAGGAGAAGCAGCTGCAAGAGGTGAGCAGTCTACTGCGGTGATTGTTCCCCCATTTTTTAGGGCCTCTTTTGGCCATCTTTGTGTCTATGTGCTCTGTATAGCCTTGCGATCTAACCCAATCCTGTTCTGTCATTTAATCCATTGGTTGAATTTATTGACCTACCATTGGGTTACTTATTTTTACCCAACATTATGTAGCCTAATATTTGTGTTCTGAACCTATTTCTAATTCACAGAGCATTAGTCTACTGTAGTCCCAGGTGCAAGTAAGAGATAATTTTTTTGATAAGCATCTAAATATTCTGCATGACAGAAAGCCAAAAAGAGATGATAGAATATATGTGTAATATATATTTGCATACATGTGTATAAAATATACACGTGTATATAAGTGCATAAGCACATATATGTATATATTCATACATATACACACACAATGTATATAATGTTTAAATGGAACCTGGTCATCCATTACTTACTATGGCACTTATTAAACTCTATGGAAATAAATAAAGCATCACATTTTCAGTATTTATATATTGTGATGGGAGTCTTTAAACACCAAATCTTACTGTTGATTAAGAAATTGAATTAAGTACCATCTTAATGGCAAATTAATATAAATTTGCTACTCGTATGTTTTGTTGCCATTTGAGAAAATTATCCTATCAGTGTTAAATAGAAAAGCTCCAAATCAGTTCTAAGTTGAGAACAAATAGCAAAGGCTGAAGGTACTACTCCGCATAACATATTAAAATGTCTTGATTCTAAATAAGTCTCTTCCATTAGACGTCCCCAGCCCTTAACGCCTCTTTCAGGAGACAATCTGTTAGGACGATGGAAAGTCGGGAAGAACAGCCTCAGAAGGCAGAGGAGGCTTAGTCGACTCCTTCCAGATTGGTGTCAGCCACTTTGGGCAGCGGGGGCCCAGCTGAGGCCCCTCCTGGCAGCCCCTCTGCTGCTGCTGCTGGGGGCTGCCTCCTGGGCTCACATCTAGACTCCCCAGCTGGCACGTGCTCTCCTGCTGCGGGCGGGGGGGCACGACCGTCTGCCTCCATCACCCATAGAAAAGCCTCTGCCGGAGGCTCCGGGGCCTGGCCGGAAGCTGCTGCCTCTGGCTTCCGGGTCTGCCCGTTGGCTTCCATCACCGGTAGAAATGCTTCTGCTGGAGGCTCCGGGGCCTGGCCGGAAAATACTGCCTCTGGGTTCCGGGGCTGCCTGTTGGCCTCCACCTCCCGTAGAAATGCTTCTGCCCGAGGCTCCGGGGCCTGGCCGGAAGCTGCTGCCTCTGGGTTCCGGGGCTGCCCGTTGGCGTCCATCACCCGTAGAAATGCTTCTGCCGGAGGCTCCGGGGCGTGGCTGGAAAATGCTGCCTCTGGCTTCTGGGGCTGCTCGTTGGCCTCCATCTCCCGTAGAAACGCTTCTGCCGGAGGCTCCGGCGCCTGGCTGGAAAATGCTGCCTCTGGCTTCCGGGGCTGCGGATCAGCCTGTGGTGCAGGAGGGGGGCCATTGCCTTGGGCCTGTGCTCCTGACCCTGCTCTGAGGGGAGGTTCTGCCTCGTTGCCTCCCTCCGCCTCAGCCTGAGGACTTGGGGGTTGCAGGGGACTCCCTGAATGGCGTGCTGGGCTCAGAGGGGATTGTTCCAGCCCCTTGAGGGCCGTGCCGCCGCCCCCTTGAGGACTGCTGACTTCTGTTTGGATTTCTTTGGACGCATCGAGGGTTGACTCTGGACGATGAATGACCATGAAGGCCGCGGTCAGATTTTGCACAGCATTGTGAACACTGTTGGCTTCCTCCGCATCTGCCTCTTCACCCACGGAGGTATTTGACTCCGGTTCGTCGTCGTCAGAGGTGAGCTGACCTTGGTCATCCTTTTCAGGCATTTTTGTTTCTCTAATTTTTTTATAGAGTTCGTTTCTCTCCTCTTGTAAAGCTCGACAGAGGTTCTCTAGCCTTCCAATTTTCATCACGAAGCACTCATATTCTTTAGCTCTCAGTGCTTTCTGTCATTTAAACAGACACACACACTTATAAAACGACATGAAAAGCAAAATTGCCAGGATGCTCTATGGAGAGAAGCAAAGCCATTTGTCCAGGAATTTGTCTGTTAGGCTCTGACCACAGGGTGGTGGCTGGACAGATACTCGGTCAGGGACATCACTTCTAGTTTTGTACTGTGTTGGAGACTCTGGTAGAATTTTAAGCCACATATTCTTTTCTTTAGAAAAGAAAGATAGCAAAGCTTCTCTCTGTTTCAGTCTAGGGCTTTTAAAATCTTATAATAAATTTCCTGCTTCTAAGACTTAGAAGGCATAAGTAGAAGTTTATGACAAAATGATTGAGATGGACTGGGTCTTGGCCATCAGCAATGCCTTATCTGTTCTGTAGATAAACTGCTATATGCTAATCCAGCAACTGTTTGATTTATGTTTATGAATAATAAGCACATCTCTTTGGAATTGGTTGCAATTTGGGATGAATTGTTAGAACAGTAATTATATCCAGAGAAACTCACCACACACTCATTCATGATGCTGCTTGAACTGTTCAATTCTCCTTTCCTCTAGAAATGTTGGTGTGTTTGTGCATGAAATCATCTTACTCCTTCAGCCCCACCTTTGTGCTACTCTGTACCTTTTTTTCCCCCACTTCTTTACGTGGAGAGGCCTTCACTTGAAAGCCCTGCCTCTCAGGTTAAGGACCATGTATCTTTGCCTTTATGGTCTCAGAATCTCCAGAGCCTGATGTAATATCAGTATTTAAATGCCTGTTGGAGGAATTAAACAATATATCTCTGTATCTGTCTATAAAATAGCACATACCCTGGGTGCTTGGGCTAGTGTCTTCTCTCAGTTATGTTCAAATCAACTAATTAATTTATTCTGCGCCTGTATTGTGTCAGGCACCAGGGAAATTCAAGGACAGGTAAAACACTCATCCTGCCTTTAAGGAATTCACGGTCCAGCAGGTGTGGTGCTGCTTTGGGGACAGCTTTGGAATCAACAAGTAGGCGTGTGACTTAGGGTCACAACACTCTTTATGAGTCTGGACCTAAGACTAAATTACTAAATTGACGTTTGCTCTAATTATTTTTATTACAATATCATATACCACATCCCAGAAAAATTCAGCTCTTTTTCAAAAGTAATTATTTTGTGGTATTAGACCATAATTATTTTCTGAGTATAAATATATTGACTAGACAAGGGAAGATGAACAAGGGGAAAAACTTCCTCACCTCTTCAATCATGTCCAACAGAGCTTTGTTACAGTTCTCAAACCGAGCTTTCCACGTGGCTGTGTCCTTTTCCAGCTTCTTCATTTTCTTAGTGGTCTACAAAAATGAGTGTTTTAATGTTAATTCTGAAGAGTTAATATATCAAAGAAACTATCAGTTCCCTATGTGACTTCAAGAAAAGTCCTTTCATTACCAGCTGCTGAAGCAAGCAAAAATTCGATGTCAAGAAATGATGACTGAGTGGAGAGAGTCATGATTTATTTTTGAATCATCTAGGTCAGTGGTGAACAAACTTACTTGCACCAGAGCCAATTAAGGAGAAAGGAAAACTACTTAAGGCCTTTCTGTTTTGTCATTGCTTTTTCTTTTTCTTAAAATAAAAATAGCCTTATTGAGTTCCAAGAATAAGCTTGAAATTTAGATTATTTACTGTACTGAATGGAAGATTATTAGTGAGAAGGTCGGCCTGGCTTTTCAGATGTTAAAATGTTGATAATATCTGGGCACATCTGAGAAGTAGCCACACAAAGGCAACTTTCTATGTTCTCAGCCTTCACATTTGTAGAGTGCAGTAGGATTCACAGAATGTGATTACATGCGTTATTGCTTTCATCCTTGAGACAGTCCCCCAAGGAGGGTTCTGTTTTCACTTCCACTTTATAAACGGGGAAACTAAGGTTCAGAGAGGTGGAGTAATATTCAGGTGAGTTAGCAGAAGAGTAGGGCTGGAGTTATTTCATTTAATGCAACATGTGCAGAGTGCATGCTAGTTGCCAGGCCGGGCTGGGTGTAGGGCATCCAGAAGTTACTAAAATGAAGCCTGGCTTTTTCAGACCTGAAACTACTCACGTTCCTGGTTATAGGAGCTCCTCCTCCTCTCTGCTTGCCTGAAGGACAAGGCGTGTGTTCAGGTGCAGTTACCCTGGATGAACCACACCTGGGCACTGGCTGCTTCATGCTAACCTGCCTGAGGCGGGTCTGCTTGGAGGCTAGAGGCTGGGCCCAGGCAGTTGGCCCCTGGGCCCTATAGAGAAGCTATATGAGCCTTGAGTGCTTTTTTATTTTGATCATTTCTTAACTGACTTAAACTTTTAAAAGTCATCAGCACCTTTAGGAATTTGATGAAATCCATGGGACCACACCTAAAGAAATGCAATATGCATATCAAATTTTTTTGCTAATTCTGCTAAGAGTCTATAAATTAACTCCAGATAGAAAACTCCTTTAATATTTATTCCAATCTTAAAACTATGTAATTTTGCAATAAATAACAGCATTTTTACTACTCTAATATTTATTCCAAATTAAAACTCTGTAATTAAAAAAAATTTTTTTAAATGGATGGATCCATCGTGGAGTGAGAAAGCTGTAACTTTTAACAAATGTTGGCCCTTTAAGTTTGCTCATGAATTGTGAAATTTATCATATTAGTTTATGAAAATTTTTTCAAAGAATGCTTTCTACACTTAAAAAGGGTTAATGCCAGTGCCTGTTCAGAAACACAGTTCTGATGCTGATTTTATTTTGGGAAGACACTGAATTAAACAAAATGTAAACAGTATGTCTAACAATAATATTAGCACCTCATATTTGTGAAAGACTTTTAAAAAGTTTAAGACCCTTAAAAATACATTAACTTATTTGAACTTCACAATCTTGTCAAGTAGGCAAGGGAAATCGTTTCTTAATTTATAGATAAGGGGGAAGTTAAGTGAATTGTTCACTGCTACTTGATGAGTAAAAACACACCCAGACTTCATCTCCTCATTCAACGCCCTGTCCGTTATATCTTATTACATATATTCTCTTCTGAGAAGGATCCTATGAAATGGTATTTTCTACTCTAACATTCTGCTTTTGCTTATTTGTATGAAAATTAATTTTTTAATCTTTAAAAGATTAGTTTTTAATTTCAGTATAAACAACATAATATTAAATTTCTAGCTCTTATCTTTTCTTTTTACACCTCTCCATGGCCTAGAAAATGAAAATATTCTTCCTCAGAGTGAAAATGTATCCTAGTGTTTTCAGACTCTTCCTAAGACTAATTCACCAGATACTTACCGATAAAAAAAATACAGTCCAAATCTCATTTGCATGTATAAATGTTTCATTACTTCATGAAATGCACTGAAATATCTTAGCAAGAGAAAAATGAACCCAAAGGAGTGTTGCGTGTCGAACTAGAAGATGTCAGTATTTCGTGGGGGATAAGAAATACTCACTTTCTCCATTTCCTGTTTGAAGGTGGCAAACACCTCATTGCTTTTTGCCAGTGTGCTCTGAAACTCTTCAAACCTTTCAGAGTAGACAGTAAGCTGTAAACAGGGGAAAGAGTAGATTTGTTTTAGGACTGCTTTCAGAATGCTTCCAGAACAAAACAACATGTCATTGTTTATTGTTTGAGAACAAAAATGATATAAGGTAATTTTTAATACAATGTTAGTGATATGTTCAATTCTTTTTACTACGAGATCAGCCTAGGTCAGTGAGTATGATTGAAGTACTTCTTTAAGGAAAAATGAAATAATAAAATACATCATCACCATTTCATTATAACTTTTACCAGCAAACATTTTTTGAGCATTGAACATAAGCACTGACTCTGTGTACAAAAGCATTTAACCTGTAGTTCCTGTTTTTGAGGGACCTGCACTCCTGACAGGAAGATAATCCCAAAGACAACTTGATTATAGGACAGTGAATACAAAGTACCAAGTCAGTTAAGTACTGATCAGAGAAGGAGGTGAGTGTGGCAGGTGATCATTTGAGCCACAGTTTTGTGGAGAAGGTGAGCCTTGTACCTGGTCTTGAAGGAAGCAAGAATGAAGACAAGTATGGGCCAGACATGGACGACGGTTGCTGCATTATGCAGGTTGTGCTATCATAAGCAATCGTCCTTTCCCTTTTTGACATTGTGGTTTTGTGTATTTATGAATACAGTGTTCTAGCCAACAGCAGTTAGTTGTCCCTTTTCAACAAAATCGGTTTATGATACCAATTTTTTTATAGATGGAAATAATGAGTCTTGAGGGAGAAATGCCTTTTTCTAATTTGCACCAATAAAACATCATAAGGATTAGCCTGGGAGTATGGAGAAGCTTTGTACCTCCACATCCTTAATTCCGAGGCTTGTATTTGGGGTAGGAATAGGGCAGGATAGGGAAGGAGAGTGCATAAATCCTTGATTGTTACTGACAGTGATACAATAATAAAATCTTTTGAAAATAATTTTAGGATAGCACATTTTGAGTGAGTGGAGATTTAATATGGATGATTCTTGTTTACTAACATGGAAAGTTTCCGTTTTCAAATGAGACTTTGGTACTCTGACTGTCTGGAACAGTCTCAAGTCCTCAGTTGGGCGCCAGCTGGCTGGTGGTACTTGTGAGACTGTCCTTTCAAAAGCAGAGAAGAGTGACTGACCGAAAGCCAGTAGGTTGGAGAGTTCCCAGTCTTGGGGATGGGAGTTATAGAGGAAGGGTGTGGGAATCAAACAACCCCTAGAACCAAGAAAATTTGCTTATCTAGAATGGCTCATTCTCACATGATTCAGAATAGCAGGGTTTTACTGCAGTACACAAGAACAACAAAATAACGTAAAACTTTTCATAGGACACAGATTTTCCCAAGTCAGACAACAGCTGACCGTCATTTTGAAATCAATCATTAACTCTGTGGATATGTGATAAAACTTGAGGTAACTCTAGTGGCCTAAAATTCTTCTCATGATTCTTTGGCATACAGATTTAAAAAGACTGGGTAAAGTGGCAAAAGGGAATTCATGGCCAGGAAGGTACCCTAGGGTTTTACACACATAGTGCATAAGACAATACAGCTGACCCTTGAACAGGGGGTTAGGGACACTGATCCTCCATGAAGTGCAAAATCTGTGTATAATTTATAGTCAGCCCTCTGTACTCCCGGGTGCTCATATCTGCGGTTCCCCATCTGCAGATTCAACCAACTTTGGATACTGCCGTACTGTAGTATTTACTATTGAAAAAAATCGACGTGTAATTAGATCAGCACAGTTCAAACTCATGTTGTTCAAGTGTCAACTGTACTTGATCATTATATGCAATGCACCCTTGATATAGTCTATTTAATTGTTTCATTTTTTCCCAAAGTACTGGCTGAGATCCACTGAACCTTGATTTCAGGGTGAATGAATAGGTCAAGTCCCTCAATTTGAATGTAAGCTCCTGTGGGACTGGCTGCCTGTACTGCCCATGGTCTAGTGGTGTAGGGTGGGGACAGCTACCCCCAGCTGATCCTCTTCACCTATCACAAAATCCATTCATTTGTATTTTTGGCCAAGCCTCCTGTTAACTTCTTTTCCTTAACTTTCTCCTCTTTCTTTTTCCAGCTTTTCAGTAATTCCAGCAGAAGTACAGGGGGTTCGCAGATATGATCTCCTGAGCTGGTCCTCCCAGACCCTCTCCTGCACAACTAGGCCCTCTCTCTAGTTGTAGGCTGCAGACAGGAAGGGAAGGAGTGGGCACGTGTGCGGTGCATTTCACCTGCACAACCTTGACAGGCTCAACGGGGGCAACCACACGCACCCCGGCCAGCTCTCTCCTCATTCTTTGGGCAAAATGTTCTTTTGGTGTATAAATTCGGCAGATTTTGTTTCCCTTCCCCATGTTTTCTTGTGGCATGGAGAAGACAAATATACCAGAGTTCCAAGGAGTAGTGTCTCACTTCATTACCACTTCTGGCTTTTTTCTAGTGACCATCAACTTTTTCTCTCTTTTCATCTTTTAAATTGGGTAAAATACACATAACATAAGATTTGCCATCTTAACCATTTTAAATATATAGTTCAATATTGTTAAGTATATTCACATTGTTGTGCACCCCAATTTCCAGAACTTTTCATCATGCAAAACTGAAACTCTACACCTGTTAAACGATAGCTCTCCATTTCTTCCTTTTAGTGACTGTTTTTAATAGTCTGCTTTTCTTCCTATTTGACCTCTTTGTCATAGGTGGCAAAACCTGTATGGACTGTACTTTTCTCAAGTAACCAACTCTGTCACTCTTTATTGATACGAACTAAAATGCACACTTCCTGTTTACTTTATGGATATGTGTTTGGTCATACTTTCCCTCTCACTATTATGCTGATATGATGCATGTTTTTTTGGTTTTGTTTTGTTTTTGGTTTTTTTTTTTGCGGTATACGGGCCTCTCACTGTTGTGGCCTCTCCCGTTGCGGAGCACAGGCTCTGGACGTGCAGGCTCAGCGGCCATGGTTCACGGGCCCAGCCGCTCCGCGGCATGTGGGAACTTCCCAGAAGGGGGCACGAACCCGCGTCCCCTGCATCGGCAGGCGGACTCTCAACCACTGCGCCACCAGGGAAGCCCGTGATGCATGTTTGATGTGTCATATTCCCTCTTTCACTTTGGTATTTCAGGGAAGCGTGGAAGGAACATCCAGAGGTCTTCCTCAGTATTTTTACCAGAGGCAGAAATAGAAACAAACTATTCTAGGGTTAGTAACAACAACAGTTGCCCTGACATTTCACTTTTAAATGGGCGGAGCGGCACACACATTCTTTTACCTGAGCACAAATTTTAATTACAAACATTCATAGCATATATGAAACAGAAACATGTCCAGGAATTGTCTTAGCCAACTTGGGAGATTTGGTTTGGGAACTAGTCCAATTATAATAGTAATTGCAGAGGAATCTCCTTTCATCTTATATAGATAAGGTGAGGCCTTCTGAGATTAAAGACTGTGAATACCCATCTTTAACAGTTAGTTGACTCACTGATCTTTCCCCGGGGTAGTATTTTGTGTCCGTGCTGCTGTGTTTTGTGGGTATTGCTGACTTCCCACATCTACTACCATCTTCATTCTTATCGATCCAATGAATACTCTATTTGTAGCCACAATTGTATCCCATTGATCATCTCTGACATTTACTCTATTGCCTTGGTTTGTATAATTGAAAGCTAGACATCTCTTCCCTAAGTGAGAATCATGCCCCAGATTGGCAACATGTTGTCTTATGACTGAAAAGTGACTTCCGCCTAGGAAAACACAATCTATCCTTGATATTTCCTTTGCTAAGACCATAGAAATGGAGACTAAGGCCTCTCCTTCCTACCATCCGACTCCTTTCTTTCTTTCTTTTTTTTTTTTTTTTTTTGCTGTACGCGGGCCTCTCACTGTTGTGGCCTCTCCCATTGCGAAGCACAGGCTCCGGACGCGCAGGCTCAGCGGCCATGGCTCACGGGCCCAGCCGCTCCGCGGCATGTGGGATTTTCCCAGACCGGGGCACGAACCCGTGTCCCCTGCATCGGCAGGCGGACTCTCAACCACTGCGCCGCCAAGGAAGCCCCATCCGACTCCTTTAATTGTCAAACCAAAGGAAGTGTTTGAGTGCCTTGCAAGATCATCTGTGATAGACTTTGTTTTTCAAGGTTTAAACATTTAAAAAATATAATGCTGATATTTTTCAAGAGGAGCTCATTTAAACATTATTACACATAGGGATTTGGGACCTCTGTATTCTTTGTGATGATTAAGTAATTATTGCAGTTCTGAAAATGCCTTGAAGACAAAAGAGATAGACAAGGGAGGGTCCTTACAGAGAGAGCCACGTGCCATGGAAAGCAAGGTGATGGAGGAGGCAGGGTTATCTAGTTTAGCTGAGTTCTTCAGCTCTGGATATTCTCTACATTCATAAACTAGAGCTGAACATGGTTTTGAGATCATCTTTTCCAGTGGTTCTTAAACTTCTTTTCAAATAAGGACTTCTTTTGTCTCATATATCACTATGTGGATCCTTACCTATGAAATAATACTAATGTTAGCGCATACACTAATCAGTTGTTAGCATTTTAATTAATATTTATCACTAGATTGTGAGTTTAATTAGGCAGGGATTTTTGATTTTCTTATTAAGTACTATATTTCTAACATCTAGAGCCATGCCTATCACTTAGATGCTCAATAAATATTAGTTGAATTAATTATGCTTACTATGGGGGCAGGCACTAAGTGTTTTTTTTTTAATTGTTGAATGTGTCTACTCTTTTGTTTTTTAATTAGTTTATTTTTATTTTTGTCTGTGTTGGGTCTTTGTTGCTATGAGCAGGCTTTCTCTAGTTGTGGTGAGCGGGGGATACTCTGTTGCGATGCACGGGCTTCTCATTGCAGTGGCTTCTCTTGTTGCAGAGCACAGGCTCTAGGTGCGAGCTTCAGTAGTTACAGTACACGGGCTCAGTAGTTGTGGCTCGTGGGCTCTAGAGTGCAGGCTCAGTAGTTGTGGTGCACGGGCTTAGTTGCTCCGTGGCATGTGGGATCTTCCCAGACCAGGGCTCGAACCCGTGTCCCCTGCATTGGCAGGCGGATTCTTAACCACTGTGCCACCAGGGAAGCCCTGAGCTAAGTGTTTTGAGTGCATAACTTGAAAACAAACTGCATATACTACATGTTAATTAACTCATTTTCCTTCTATAAACTTAATCAAACATATGAATAACTGCCATCCACGCTGCTAAGCAAAAGCTGATATAATGTCAGAAACAACTACATTTTAGATAGTAGCTGCTGCCTTATGTGCTGTTAGGTTTTGGAAATACTGAAAAGTAATGGGCCTCCCAGAGGTCAGAGGACTCCAGCTTGGGATCATTGATCCATTACAACATCCTTATTTTACAGACCAGGAAATTTAGGTCCAGGGAGGTTTAGGTGAGCTGCACAGAATCAGACAGCTTCACAGTAGAAGAGCCAGGACTCTGACCCTGGTACCTGGGTTCGACTCAGTATTGAGGGATGAACGAGGAACACTGGCAAGTCTAGAACCCTGGGTCATACTTTTTCAAACTTGAGTGGGTATAGGTGGGAAATTGGATCACACCTTTATGTTATTTCACAGGTCATTAAAGACCAAGATTCTGATACCAGCCAAATGAGTCACTCTCTAGCCCAGAGTCTAATGGTATTAATCTATTCTTCATTTAACATAGAGGAGTAGAGATTGCTTATAACAGATGGAACAATGAATAGCTTCAAGTACTGCCTGTTGTACCCCTCAAGGCTCTGTGCTGTGAATGGGACAGGGATAGAGCCAGAAGCCCTGACTTGCTTCTCTGGACTCTCCCCGGCGACAGCCCCCCACCGCTGGACAGTGAGGTCACACCTCCTTTCCCCCCCTGCCTGCCTCTGGTTAGAAAACTGCCACTGCCTGCCACCCACCCCACACCATGATATGATGTGTTCCGTGACTGCCTAAAGGATCACCTTGAATTTGTAACTTTAGAGTTTAGTCCTTCGATTCTATTAATAGTGAAAAAAAATTACGGTTCGTATTTCTATGTAATTAATATTTTTAAACTATTTTGATCTACTAGTGGGGGAAACAATTCATCATTGGGTTTTGTACACACATTGGAAAGGTGTGCTTTAGGAAGGTTAGATATCAAAATGTTATTTTGTTTTTGTCTGTGTAGTGGTATAATTTGTGATTTTAAGTTTCTTGTTTTTCCTACTTTCCTTTTTAAAAAATGAACACGTATTCATTGAACTTGTTCATTCATACAGTGAAGAATTTTTTTCACAATGAACAAATATTCAGTAGTCAGCACATAAACATTTACAAGTGAATTATTCAAATCTTAAATTAATGCTGCCCAGTTTGGAAGGCTTCTGATTTTCTCGCTTTCTGTGAATTTGCTCTGTGAGATTTTACAGTCCCTTTAGCACTTGGGCATTTCTCCCAGCAGGGGAGCTAGAGCCCCTCTGTGGCCCGGCCTGTGGCAGGATGGCTCTCCTGGAACCTAACAGGGAGTGTTTGCCAGCAGGGGCAGAGCCCCAAGGGCACCAGAAAGATGGATAGGTCTGGCTTTCCTCCAGAGCCAGCTGTTGCATGAGGCTTTATTTTTGAGCCTGAAATACCAATTCCCATAGTCTAATCAAAACATACACATAACATCACGAAGCCAAATGAAAATGGTTTCTGATGTCTGCCATCTTTAATCATGTGACACTGACAAGGCCAACCTCTGATAGCACAAAAACGTGGGTGCTGACTCTATTTTTCTAATTTCCTTTTATTATAAATAATGTCAAACAAGTAAGGAAATTTTTAGTATTGACAGTTATAGATGGTGCATCTGGACGGTTACATTTTACCCTTACCTTGACAGGTTAATGGGGGAGGAGAGAGAGGACATATGAACAGGTAGGCAAGGACCTGGCCACCAGCTTATTCTGGTTGTCCCTCATTTGTATTGATATGTCAGCAGACCTTTTGACTAGAAGTTGTTGGTGCAGAGCATTTATTTTTCTTAGATATAACATTGTACTTTTATTTTCACTTAAAAATAATAAATATGAAATTATTCTTCATTTCCAACTTCTGTCCCTACTTCCCCTCCCACATGGAAGGCCTCTTGCTGACTACCTTTCGTTCACAGCAAGGAGGGCACACCCATGCATTGTTGTCCCCCTACTTCACCTGAGCCTGCAGGACTGTCTCTTGTTCCTTCAGCACTTTGGCCTGAAGTTTCCACTCTGCTGCCTGGTTCAGCAACTGTGAGAAGAGAATGCATGGAAAGACTCAAATTATCTTTTAGATTACCATTTGTTGTAACTTGTGTGTAAACTTAATTACTTGCTAAGTAATCCTCTTAAGTAATTTTGGGGGAACTTTGCAAAGAATCTAAGAAAGCTAAGAAAACAACTAGTTTAAAAAGTTTGATTCTCAAAAAAAAAAAAAAAAAAAAGTTTGATTCTCAACTAAAAGTTAGTGATTGCAATGGAAAAAAAAAAAAGAGGAAAAAAGTCTCCAACTCAAGCATGAATCACACAAAATTCAACCTCCCACCAAATTCTGGACCCGTCTGTAGAAATTCTGGCCAACTATCATTCAGCCTCTGTTTGAACATTTCCATAATATTCCCACCTGGGGCATTGTTGTGAGCAACTGTTCCTTTATATTAGACCACTGTTCTCCACCATAGTATGCATTGGAATCTCCTCAGGGGCATGTAAGTGCAGATCCTTCTCAGAGAAAATAAGTTAGGAAGTATTAGGGTGTGATTAGAATCTGTACTTAAAGCAAATACCCAAGATGGTTTGGATATTGGTGGTCCATGGATTATACTTTGAGAAACACCAGGTTAGATATTTGACCTATTACTCCAAATCCTATATAAGGTTTACAAAAGAAGCCTCACCTCTTATCTATAAGGCAGCCCTTCAAATACAACCAAGGCCCTCATGTCAAATACGATCAGAACTGGAACTCATGGGTTAAATTGAAAAAGTTGTTTTAGGCGTAAAAATGACACATACGTATGTAAGACATGTTATTTTAACTTAAGATGTATGTTCATTTATTTATCAATTTTGATGTAGGGCTGTGATCTTTGTTTTGGGTATGGATCTTCTGATTGGAATTCGGAGGGTTTTTGCTTGTTTTTACAAAAATCATATCCGTAATATGGCATATAAGATTTATAATTTTTTTAAAACAATACTGCTAGAACCTAAAGACCTAAGATATTTGTAAAGCAGCTTGATTGGATAATTCTCTAGAGTTTTACAACTTTCTTCCAGTCTTTTATAGTTGCTCACATCTAAGTTGACAGTTTTTTTTTGCTATTGGCCTACATCTAGGCTTTCGACTCATTAAGCATAGTTTTTTTTAGAAACAACTCTTTCTTTTAACACATATTTCATCAGTTTATGTATCATTCTGTTGATTTACATAATACAAAACCAAGGATAACTGGGAAGAAAAGGTTTGGGAGCAAAGACCCGATTCTTAGTAAGCTCTATCTTACTTAACATGGGCAACCACGGGTAGATATTCCAGAGTGGCCAACTAGCCCCAGGATTCAGCATGCTGTGGCCACCTGTCAGCGTGCTTGCAGAGAACGGTGAACATCACGGATAACCTGGTTAGTCAGTCAGGTGGCTGTCAGTTAAGAAGTTTCTATTTTATTTCAAGATAGGCTGATATAAATTTCTTTTTGTTTATTCATGTTGTAAAAAATAATGTTCATTTTTGCTATCAGAACCAAAAATAATAAAATCATTATTTGTAAAAACTTGGAGGCATCTTTTTTCTTATCCAAGTTAGTCTTGACCTCTCCATTTGTAAAAGGGGGTTGTATATGTCCCTCCATGCCTCCCAGTGAGCAGTGAGGATCAATTATTATAGAAGTGCAATTGACTCCCTGTAAGAGAGGTCTGAGGCAGCCGCGGAGTGGAAGACCTGCAGCGCCCCCTCTGGCCATCTGAGCTGTGTGGCTGCAATGTACACGGCTGGCCCCTGCTTGACACACAGGGGCCCTGTTGTGATGGGTGGTTCCCGATGAAGAAGGAAGAAGGAGGCTGCCTGTTCTTGAAATGAAGAACCGCCCCTCCCCTACCCCGCAGCTCTGACTTGATATTTCATCACTTTCAAAAAGAAGTGTCAGAGCTGGAACCCAGGAAGGTAGCCGCTAGCTTTGAAGAACTGAGGGAGACTACCTTTCTTTGACTTGTACCTGCTGTTTTGCTAAATCAGGGAAGGAAAAGAGGGCAGCATGCTAGTTTCTTGCTAAGGTTGAGTCACTCTGTGTCTGCCCCCCAGTCTCTCTCACATGAATCTTTGCCTAGTTGTTCCTCTCTCATGCCTCATATATTAAATACCAAAGGTACTGATATTCTGTAGGAAGCATATCTTACCTGAGAGTAATTACATCAACAGTGGAGTATCCGTTTTCTTAGATTCTGAATAATAAATAAATGCTTTACTTCTTACTTTGAGAGCTAGGTTGTAGATGGATTTAATCAATTAATCTTTTTATTAAGAGCACATGGACATCTGATTTGAAATTATGCAACGTCCACCAGGTTATGTTCTCCAGAATTTATCCTTTTGTTGCCAAGTTTGAAAACTGAAGTTTTAAAAAAATTCCTATTCTAACAAATTGAAATGATTATAGTCTGATTTTAGGTAAATGCAGAGCTTGTGATCAATTGTTAAACGGCTACATTTGAACAACTGGTCCATTGACTGTGTCAAATCTCTCTCTCCCCAGCAACAGACACTGCTTTAACTCATGCCTCTGAAACACATCTCTGAGTGTGATGTACTATCACAGAGCTTGGGCTTTGGGGACAGATACACTGGAGACGTGACCAACACATCTCGGTCACTTAGTAGTGTGTGACCTTAAACAAGTCACATATCCTTTTTGAGCCTCAATTCTCTCACCTGTTTTGGAGTGTTTGGGGTTAATGAGATGTCAGTAAAAGCCACCACTCAGTTTCTTAAACCAAAAACTCAGGAGTCATCCTTGACTCCTTCCTTTCCTCACTGTCACCATCTTCCTGTTCAAAGCATTGCCTGTTGGTTTTACATTAAAAACATAACTTTTATCCACATCCAGCTCTCCTTCTCCACTGCCACCTCCCCAGTCCAAGCCGTCGTCAGATCTTGCCCAGATTGCTGCCTAGCTCTCTTCTTGCTTTCTTGTCCCTCTTTAGTTCACTCTCCACCTACGAGCCAAATTCAGCTTTTACAGATGCGAAGCAGATCATGTCACTTCCTTTGCTAAAACTACCCAGCACTTTCCTATTACATTTAGAATAAAATCCAAACTACATTTCAAGCTTACAGAGCTATACAATTTGGCCCCTGTTTACGTCTGCAATTTTATTTTGAAATTTTCTCCCATGGGTCAGCCTGCTCTTGCCACCCTGACCTTTTCCAATTTCTGGAGGATGCCATGCCGGTTCCAGCATTAGGATCTTTGTCTCTTCTGCAGACACTGCTGCTGGAGACCTCCTCTCTGACTCCCTCTTATCAGGCAGGGCGCAGCTCAAGCGTCCTCCTCTCAGTAGGCCTTCCTAATCACCCAGTCTAAAGTAGGTCCTCTCCTTCTGCCCTATTCGAGGTTCCTCCTTATTTCCCTAGTAGCACTTACTGTTATATGAAATTATCCTTCCTTATTTGTTTTCTTGTTTATTGCGTCTCTTCCCAGTTAGATTCATGCTGGAGTGTGGCCTTCTCCTTCTTGTTCACCACTACACCCCAGCACCTAGAAGGGTGCATAGCTCATGAAAGGTGTTTGAAAAAGGTTTGGTGAATGGATGCATGACTGTTTTAGGTAAAAAACAGTGTAGTACAGTGTTTCCTACTGGGCTAGCCAATTTCATTCTCCAGGGAAGCTTAGGCTCTTTCTCCATCAGTCTAGTGCTCTATGACTGTTGTCAAAAACAACATTCTCAGGGGTTCTCTGACCCCAAGGCAGACCAGACAAGCACACAGACTCAGGTGATAAGTACATATTCCTTTTCACGTTTGTGTTGCTCCTCTGCTTCCTTCATCATTTCTTGCGCCTGCTCGAGTTTTGCATCCACCAGCTTCTGCTGCAGTTCTCTGTGTTTAAATATTTTGTCCAGGTGCTAAGAAAAAGAAAGTGCACATTATCAAGCTTGACTTATTATTGGTGCTGAAAACAATGTAAAAAAAAAGTAATGTTGACATAAACACGTGTTCGCTGGGTTTTAAGATTTAAAAAAAAAAGAGGAGAATAAATGCATTGGCATCGCTTATGGTTTTATATGAAAGTCATAAATTGGTGGAGTCCCCTGCATTTTGCACTACACAAAAGTGGCTGCAAAAGGTGGAGGTGCCAGAGTTCAGCAGTGCTAACTCCAAAAGGTCCGAACAGTATTTTTCTAAATTTGGTAACTATTAGATATGGCGCTAGTAATTATGCTAGGCAGCACAGACAATGATGTATGTTGCAAGGGCTACAGCACTATCACTTGGTATTTTGGTGCTTTCTGTGAATATAAAACCACTTTTAATCACAACATTAATTCACTTTATCATGGTGAATTCTCCTCTACATGCTTGCCTCAAAGGGTGGTGAGGAAGCCCTGAGGTAACAGCCTGTGGCCTTGGGTCTGGGACTGAAACAGGAACCCCTGACATCAGCTCTGTTTCTCTGGTGGGCAAGACGAGGCTGAGGGTCACGGGTGAATTGACACGCAGATGTGCTGCTGCCTCCTCCATGCCTTTTGACCTCTTGACTACCTTGGTGAAGAGAAACTTCCAACTCTACCTCAGTGTGGAGAATTTCTTGGTCATTAGGAGGTCCCACTGGCAAGAGGACATGTGGAATTCCATCCTTGGGCCTTACCTAGAACCAATCCTTGGAATATACAACTAGTCTACAAGGCCATTCCCATATGAGATCTCTCTGAAGAGTATGGACATTTTCTTTTTAGCTCCTTCCCTTTTGTTTTCTCCTGGACCTCCACTTCGGAGCAGGATTGGTCTTCGTGACAAGATAAGACGGTAGCGTGGCATTATGGCTTACTGTGAGGAGTTTCTTGATTTACCTATTACCACCTTCTATTGGCTCAGGTTTTTTCTTGATAAAACCTTAGCATGTTGCCAACAGGGCTACTTTGACTATGTTATATTACATTTTAAGGCAGATATTTAAAATTTGGGTGGGATGGGAAAAGGGATATGATATATCAAAATCCTGAGGGGGCATCTGGAGTCTTAAAAACATATTGAATATTAAAGTTTAATTTTGGAATAATAAAAGATCCTTATAGTCCCCCTAATGTAAACCATTGACAACAAAACTCTTTGGCTTTTGTGTCTATGGATAAGTGATTGAATCTCGTAGCCTCTGCTTCCCATCTATAAAATGTGGATAATATGTTATCATCTGGTGCATAAGATTGTTGAGACAACTACATGACATATTGTATGTAAAGTATAATATTTAGCACATTGCCTGGCACAAGCTAAGCATAAATAATAATGCCATTATTACTATAATTACTATATAGTAATATTTTATATATTATTTGATTGTGGGGTATATACAATGCAGACTTTTAATTTAGGTGACATAGTAATTCTTAAGAGGGAGTGTGTGAGGTATTTCTTGGTTCTGTAGAGAGAGTTTCAAAAAGGCTGAGAAATACTATTTTCAAGAATAACTGTGTTCACGGCCCACCACTTTCTATTTGTTACCTTTGCAGTGATTCCAGTTTTGAAGAAATCCTGTATGACTTTCAGCCAGGTACTTTGTAATACCGTCTGTTTTTATTTTGGCTAGTAAAAGAAATCCAATCCTAAATATTAATCAGTCGAGAGGGCTGGCCATAACTTTGTCATTAACCAAGTTCCCCACCTTCACAACCCAGATCCGGTTTTATATGCAGTGCTTCTAAGTTGTTTGATGTGGTTCTCACCTCCTCTCTGAGCTCATACTGATCAATGATGCTTTTTAGTTTCTCTGCGAGCTCAGTGTTCTCCTGACAGAGCTTCATATTTCGCTCACTCTGCTGCTCGATCTGGGCCTGGATATCTGTGAGTGTGCTCTGGAAATGACTTGTGATCTCCTTCCTTTTCTCTTCTTCCTCACGTGCCCTCTGAAGGGTTTCCTCCTGTGGATAGAAAGCAAACTCTTGTTATGCTGGTTTACACGCACCAGGGTTTACAGAACTCAGGGTTTGGTCAATGAAAGGAGATTAGTGTGCAGGGTAAGAAGGATGTTTTTTCCTCAGCTCTCTAGAGGTAACATTGCTCAGCCCCAAAATAAATGCTTGAGCAAAGGTTTTAGCTGTGAATACACGGTCACTCAGAGCAGGTGCAGCAAGGGCCTTGAATTTGATAGTTGGTGATGAGTAGGCTTGTTTTAAAGACAACGGGTCCCCTGTTGAGTGAATAAACTGCAGGGATTTCTAACAGACATGCAGCCCTAAGGTTGTAGCCTGGAAAAAAAGGCCACTTGGTTTTACTGATTGATGGGACATATCATGTGTTCCTTTGGTTTGGTATAGAAAGAAGAACAATAGATCTTATGCCTCTATAAAAATGATGGCATATTAATCACATAATTGTATTGCCCAAGTTTTTTAAATATAAGTGATCACAGTATAAATTTTTTTTAGTTAAAAAAAAAAAACTTTCATCAAAAAGCTTGAAAAGGAAACTAAGATAACCATAGATGAATTACAGCAATTCAAGAATGTAAAAGGAAATCTTAGAAAATATGCTGCATATTTTTTTATCTATATAAATTTATGTATTTATTTTTGGCTGTGTTGGCTCCCTGTGGCTGCATGTGGTCTCCCTCTAGTTGCGGCGAGCGGGGGCCACTTTTCGTTGCGGTGCACGGGCTTTGTGGTGGCCTCCCTTGTTGCGGAGCACAGGCTCCAGGCACGCAGGCTTCAGTAGTGTGGCTCGCGGCCTCCAGAGCTCAATAGGCTCAGTAGTTCTGGCACACGGGCTTACTTGCTCCACGGCATGTGGCATCCTCCCAGACCAGAGCGCAACCCATGCCCCCTGCATTGTCAGGCGGACTCCTAACCACTGCGCCACCAGGGAAGTCCCCTATGCTGGATATTTTTTGAAGGAGCAATCATCCATTGTGTCTCATAGGGTAATGGAAATGTTCAGTGTAAATTTTGAATTTGAAAGCAATATTATGTTTCAAATCTTCTTTAACTCTAAAATGAAATATCTAATATTCTCCTCTTCTACTTTGTTAACATTTAAGAATTGAAAATTAACTTTTATATCATTGCTGTTCTCTTTTCTCCTAAATCAGAAGTCCCCCTTCATTGCTAACTGCTGACAATGTACCCAAATTTTCCCCATATCTATATTGAGAATTATTTGTGTTGTACTTATTCCTCTCATTCTTTTAAAATAAAAGGGCTTAATCTTGCTACATCATACCGAAGATAGAGACACTGCTGACAAGTGTTACAGACATTTTAGGATTCCTTTAGTTCTGATTAATTGTTATTATGAAAGCTTGCTTCATTGTTGGCAAGTAAAATTATACTGCATTTAGTTGCCTACCATGATCAAATTATGTAACAGGATTTTTAAAAAGAAATGCCGATTGAAACAGAAGTAATTGTGCAAATCTTTATTATTACAGTAGAATAATGTGATCAAAATAAAAGTTGATGCTGAAAATACATGCTCTGGAAATATTTTAATTTATCATTACGTATCCCCTTTCTTCTACAATATTTGCATATTTTCTAACTCTAATATGACTCCTGATATCAGAATCATAATTTATTCATAGTATAAACATTTATTGAGTGGAAATTTCTTAGGGATATTGTAGAAGAAATCTACACTTCCTAATCTGAAGAAATTAACTATCGGAGATGTTATTTCCCTGAACTTTGAATGCTAACTCTTACTATATGTATTTCACTAAAAGTGATTTTGGCGTCTGTTAAGAGCAGTTGAATATACATGTGATAGTGATTGTCTCCTTATTGTTCCCGATTAGTTTAGAAGCCAACAACCTCCTAGTCGTAGAATTATACTCCATGATCTGAATGTCATTTGCATTTATAACTATTCCATCCATGAATGAATGAGTAAATGAAAGGACCACCCCATGCTACCCAGCAAGTCTGAGTTTTTCACTGGCCACTGGCTAGAGAAAGAAGGTATGGCAGTTAATATGGCAGTAAACACATGTCAAACCATCATAGCACCCAATCCTGGCCCACAGAATGGCGTCTTGCATTTTACATTACATTGTTTTTCAATGAGAGAAAAATAAATGTACTGCAGTCATAAAATTTGAGTCCACTGGTAAAGAAAATGCAATCATTTGGACAATGTCTGAGATAAAATTTTCTTTATCATGCACAAAATTCAAAGTGAAAATTAATAATGCAAAGAAAATTGAGGGACAAAATCTGAAATAACTAAGAAAACTTTTCAAGCATCACTGTGCATCTTAGAACCAGTGCTGTGCCTGGGACACAATCCATGGGTATTCAGTATATGTTTATTTAATGAATCAATAAATTATTAATTTACATATAGACATATGAATAGCTTGAACTAGAAGATTCCTATAGTCAAAAATTGATGTAATTAAAAGAAAGAAGTAGGCAATTTCACAATTATAGTAGGAGATTTTTTACACCCATCCCTCAGCAATTGATAGAGCAACAAGACAAAAATTCAGTAAAGACATAAATGATCTAGAGCTAATTGTTACTTATGGAACATTACACCTAATGTGTATGTAAAAGCACTCAGCACAAGTCCTGGCATAATAATGCTACTTAATTCCATTTCCATAACTGGAAGCCATTACTGAGGGTGTGTGGGTATAGCTACAGGATCTCCTGCCACTTGCGTCATTCTGTCTTTGAATGCTGTCCAAAGAGATCAAGCCACATCATTCCATCCACATCATTAAAGGAAATTTAACTTTTATCTCCTTACTATACAACGCTACTGAAAGCCAGGAGATTTATGTAAGCACAGAGTGCTATTACTTGATTACATATCTGAAGTTGAGGATGATGACCCCATTCCCATATAACCTGGGTTTCGATTGTCCCAGTGCAATGATTAAAGAGATGTCAGAAGCCCATCTCCTACAACTCGTAATTTGAGAGTTAGAGTTCATCACACTGGCCTCTCATTTCCCAGATATCGGAAAACAGTTTTGGGATATGAGGAGCCATTATCCTCTTCCATTTTTCTTCCTAACTCCATTGTAAAAACTTAGCGATGATCTTAATCTCTCTGTTTCTTAAAGTATCTTCTTTTAAACACGTGTAATAATAACTATCTCACAAGAATATTGCTATCTAATTAATTCTTGTTTGTCAAAAGCTTTAGGATCTTCAGCTGGAAAGGGGATTGTGGATGCATGCAGTATTATCTTGGAGAGCCCTGCATCTTGCTTCACTGGATGGAGCTAGTGTCTGTGTGTAATCAAATTAACCACACTGCTAGAGGCTTACGCTGTAATTAATGAAACCCATGCAGACTGACTGAAGTGATCAGTCTATTATTTTTAGATTGAATAATTAAGCTTGAAGAGCTTCACTGTTTTTTCGAGTAGCTTCTTTTTTCAGGTGACTATTGACATTTTAGCTCTGAATCTTGCCTTATTCTGTCAGTTAGCTTTGTGTCAATTTATTTCATGTCATGCAGATTTCATTATTGTACAAAAAATGTTGAATTTTTATAAATTTGTATTTTAAAGAGTAGAACTAAGGCCTACCTTAAAAAACAAAACAAAACAAACTCAACATAAGGAAGAGGAATGGCACACATTTTACTAAAGGTCTGCTCCACATCAGGTACTATGTGAGCACCTTACATGTGTGGCCTCATTTAATTTTTCCCTGACCACGCAGCAAAGTTGGTATAATCTTCATTTTATGGATGAGGTAACAGGCTTGGGAGGTAAAATAATTTATTGCAAGTTACAGGTGAGCAAGTGGCAGGGCTAGTATTTGAACCCATTTCTCTCTGATTCTAAAACTCACACCCTTACCGTAAGTAGCAGAAGCTTGTGCCTACAGAGCATGCAAGAAGGTGTGTTATGTGGGGCCTCGGTGACACATACCTTTAGTGTCTTGTTGTGTCTCTGCAGCTCCCGGCACAGACCCTCCAGTTTGCTTCGTGCAAGGATAGCTTTGCTGTGTTCACCTTGTAACTGGTCCTTTTCTTTTTGGATCTGTGCCTGTTTCTTCTGTAGGAGTTTTAACTTCCTTTGCTCAGAGCGATGCTCATCCAGCTGGATGTGGGGATGCAAATGTGAAAGAAAACGGCAGGGATCTCTGTTGAGTTGATAGAAAAGGACCCAAAGAGGAAACGCCTAAAGACGGCTGTATGGTTGTTTGGAAAATGTTTTGCTATTATCACTGTCCCTCTGGAATCAAAAGAACTTCATAAATGTTAAGTTGGCAGTACTTGTAGATATGGTTTTAAGAGCATAACATTTATGGGTTTTGTTCCTTCATCATTCTTATTATTGATCTCTTTTGCTTTGATCTTCTTGGTGGTCTAGAAACAGTTTTATCTTTCTTGAGTCTAATGAAGTCAGTCAGTATAGAAGCATGTCTCAGAATTCATGATAATGCCTTGCGTTAGGAGGATAGTCAGTGGTGTGTCTGCTTGGTTTACATTTAGTTTTCACAATTCTTTCTCAAGACAAGCTTTAGTAACTATTTTTAAAAGGAAAGTGAAAAGCAGCTTCCTAGCAGACAGAAGATGAAGTCTGTGGTCATGAGAAAGGGGGAGCGGAGAATGTACCCCTCGACTACTTAAGGATTGATGATCTGTCACCAAAGTTTCAGAAATAGCCACTGCACAACCCAGCAGCACACATGGCAGGTGTCCTTAACAAGCCTTGCTCCCTGCCCATCTCCCTCACCCTCTGTACTTATGGTGAATAAACCATGACACTTGTATCTGCTGAGCACAGGTGGGGCCTCTTCTCTCACTTCTCCAGCAGCCACAGCTAAAGTATCGAAATCAAGGGCGGCATGGAGAATGAAACCAGTGAACCCCTGGGCTTTCCATCTCGGGATGCTAAAGTTCTGAGGTAGGGCTGCCAGGTAAGATGTAGGACACCCAGTTAAATCTGAATTTCAAATAAATAGTGAGTAAGTTTTTAGTAAAAGTATATCCAAAGTATTGCATGGAAGGTACTTTTACTTAAAAAAAAAATGTTGTTGGTTTACCTGAAATGCAAAGTTAACTGGGCGTTCTGTATTTTTGTCTGGTAAATTTGGCAACACATTTTTATGGAAATCTTGTTGGAATGGGGGGAGTTGGGGGTTCAGCCTCCAGAGACTAGCGTAGTAGGAGTGTGGATCCCAGATTGATGATCAGTGTGGCCACGAACAAGCTGGAGCCTTTTTCCAGACCCATTTCCTCTGCTGCACTTAGTTCCCTTAGAACCTGAATGGTGCATAGGCCAGGAGGGTACTCATCCTAATAATGACCTTCTTGGCTAATGAAGAGGAAAAGGCCTGGGAGCCTCTGGGTGCTTCTGGACCCCAGATGCTCCTGGTACCTCGCAGAGCCAGATGCAAATGGATACACACACAGCGTGAGCCCTGGTACATGTCTCACTTACCCTGTCTTGAAAAAGCATTTGTTCTTTCTGAACTAGATGAACAGGACTGTCACACTTTCTTCAGTTTACATCTTATTTTAATCCTTTCCTCCCTCCCTCCCATCAGCCTGAAATGTCCATGATAAACCCTTGCCAGATTAAGCTGGGGCTATTCATACATGATGTTCTATCTTCATACTTCAGGACATTTTTTACTTATTAGTGATAATTAGCATCAGGAAAAACTAAGTCCGTATTACTATAAATATCGATTGAAATTGGTATCCTTCTTGAGGTTCAGTTGGAAAACCAATTATATTTTATTATATATTTCTCATGCTAACCTCATGTTGCACCATAGTTATTAGACAGGGGTGAAACTTCTCATACTTGTGTTCATACTTTACATGACCTATTGTCCTTTCTTGACATTTATATGTTGTTATTATTGTTATTGCCATTTTGGTTCAGACTTTACCTTTGGAAGATTAAACCATTTGTCAGGGTTTCTCAACCTTAGCACTGTTGACATTTGGGGACAGATCATCCTTTGCTGTGGAGGCTGTCCCCTGCATTGTAGGCTGTTTAGCCGCATCCCCGGCCCCTACCCACCGGATGCCAGTGGCACCCCGAACTGTGACATCCAGAGTATCTCCAGAGACATTGCCTACTGGCCCACGGTTGGCAAAACTTCCCCTGTTTGGCGGAACACTGCCCTATGTGTGGATTTATCTGAGCATCAGGAGGAGGATACCTTGCATGTGTTTCATGAGTTGGAAGAGAGGATTTGTGCTATACCTCACTGGCCATTTAAATGTTCCAGTTTTAAGGCAGGATCATACACATCTGAAATATAGCTAGGTCTGTCTTGCTTTGCTCTAAATAGAACCCCTTAACTTGCTGACGATTTTTTTTTAGAGTGTGGCTAATTTTGTTCCATACTTCAGATTTATGTGAATGCATATGGGGTTTCTTAATGAATGAAAGCAAACGTATTGCAGCTGGGTCAACTTCAGTCAAATGCTGGCCTTGTGATTTAATAATACCCTTAGACATGTGTCTTCTGTACAATTCTAACAGGCATATAAGATTTTTATCTGGAATTTCTCTTGTTCTCTCTTTTTTTTACTATTAAGTTAAAAAAGTAAAATTAATGCCAAGTAGTAACGTTGTAACTACTTTTAAATGGAGGAAATTTGCAAAAAATATTTCTTCCAGGTCATTTCTTAATTTAGTCATGAGGTGTCCTTATTTATTAATGAACTTATCCTTATTTATTAGTAAATACACTAGTTGATGATATTACAGGATTTAGAATCTGTAAGGATGAGTGAGCTAGGGTGACAGTTTGATTCACAGCCTTGAATTTAATGATTTATTCTATGTTAACACTTGTATTTCAGACACTCTCTGTATTAATATCTGAATCAGTGAGCAGGGAAAATAGCTTTTAAGTGTCCAAGTAAAAGATTGAAATTCTTCATAATTTTTCCTTTCTGAAAAGGATATGTGATGGTGTTTGGGGGTCAATTTTCTCCTATTCATTTTTTCTAGAATGATATTTTGAGTTTAACAGTTTATTATAGGGTACGATACAAATGCCAAAGTATAGTAAGACTTGAATTGAGTAGAATTTCTGGAAAAATAACCTCTGTGGGGTTGACTTCTTGGCTAGGAGAGTGAGTGGGCTTGGGGAATTCCTGGAGACCAGGGTGAACAGCCCTGGCTCATGAAGAAAATCTTGGAAAGACTGGGTAAGTGGTTTTTTCCCGATAATCTGCTGTGGGGCTACAGCACCATAAAGAGTAGTAGTCTAGAAAGATGCCTGGTTCATCCAAGTATGGAACATGGCACTAGGAACTAAATATGAATGGCCTTGGTATGAGTGAGTAAATTGAAGGGCAAAGGGAAATCAATGTAGTAATTATTGAAAAGAGCAAGGACGGACAGGTGAGGATGGGGCCAGATTTTGGGGAAAAATATTAAATTTGACACCTACCATTTTATGGCACTGAAATTGCTCATGAGTGGTTAACAGCCAATGTTAAACAAGTTGCAATAAAATTGATACACTAATACTTGGTTTATAAATTTCTGCCATTCTTTTGGAAAACAATATGGCCATTAAACAAAGCATTTATACTGCTTGATTTAGTAATCCCAATTCTGAAACTTTTTCCTGGGATCATAAAAGAGAACGAACAGATCTCATGCATGATGATGTTCACTGCATGAATGTTTGGTAAAACAAACACTGGAAGGAGTCTAAATGTCCCCAAATTAGAGAACCAGTAGATAAAGTCAATTAATGGAAAATTACATAGCTTTGACAAAATATAATTATGAAGACTACAAAGTACATGGGAAAATGTCTGTCATATGAGCCAAAAAAACAGATACTAAATTATATGCACCTTATGATGGTAGTTATACAAAAGGTATCTCTGAATGTATGGCAGAACTGGAAAGGAAGACATATAAATCAACGATTGTGTTTTAGATTGTAGGATTAGAGATATTTTTACTTGTATATTCAGCATTTTCCTTATATTATTGTGATGTGGTTTATGTGATTAAAAAATAAAAGTATTGTTGGTAGAGTTAAGCAATCACTAGTCATTCAGGGTTTCAGAATTTCTCTGGGTCTGTTGCATGACAATTCAGCGTAACAGGACGCATCGAGGTACAAGGAAGAAAGGAAAGAATAAATAGGGATCACAGTGCTAAAATTAGAGTAAAAAAAGAAGGAAAACAAGTCACTCACTAAACTCTACTCCATCAATAGGGATAAGATGCAGCCAGAGACCTGAGGGGTTTGTGGGTCTCAGTTTTGGAGACCTTCTTTAAAAAAAAAAAAAGGAAAAAACTTAAAAAAGAGAATTATGTTCAGGGCCTCAGAGGGGCCCATACAAGTGAGAGGCACTGACTCTTTAAGCTTCTTTGCTGTAAGGTAAATCTGCCTTCAGGGGCAGTTCAATCTACTGCCTGGAGGAATTGTTTTGTTGTGTGTAGGGGCTTAAGTTTCATTTTCCTGTCACTGCTTCTCCAAAAGAAATAAGAAAGTGGAAAAGAAATGCGGGAAAGAAGCAGAAATGAGAGAGAGGTACATTGCCCAGCCTCACCTGAGAGGACACCACATCTCCTCAGTGGGTCTCGTACACCTCAGGGGTGGTGCACGGAGCTCAGGTGCCACTCCTTTAGCCAGTTTTTGTGAGGGTTCACTGAAACTAGGGGGGCTGGCTTCACTAAACCCTCCTCTTTCTTCCAACTGGCCTATTATAAGAGTACTGGCGAGGAGACCATCCACTTCACAGATTCTCTGAAGTCTGGGAGTGGCTTCCCTTCCTGCCAGTGGTCCTACCTTATAGAGAGGGAGACTGCATGGGAGGACCTATAACTGGAAACAAAACAATCCATGTCAAATGCTTTGCCATCGTGGGGGACAAGGAGAAGAATGTAGATCAAAGAGAATGAGTGAATGAATCAATCAATAAAGTCATCAAGAATAAATGAGAATGTGTCACAAACTGAGGGGTGGGATTAACCCTCTGCCTTCTTGAGGGGACCACCCCCTCAAAAAATCTGTGTACAAGAACCGGATGAAAGTTTGCCTTTATTCTAGTGTATTTCTGTTTTATTGCAAAGGCAAAAAGAACTTTTAAATATTCACAATTTTTAATTATGATTCTTCCATCTCCCAAATTATGCACATAATTGAAGGTGGAGTAGACTCCAACTGTATCCTCTTTCTTCCTTTTGCTGTTATTCCTCAGTTTTCCTGTTTCTTTTTATTTCTTTCTTTCTTTTTTAAAAATTCTGCCTTTATGAATTCTGGCTTTGATTTGTCTGAGGTAACCAGCTATAATGATATACCTGAAAAACTAACAGCATCCTTTTCTCAGCTCTAACCAGAGCTTGAATCTTTCTGACAAAAAGGGCTAATCAAAGAACTTACCAATTCAGCATACTTCTTGAATAAAAAATCAAGCTTTTCCTCAGGAGTTTGCAACTTGTTCAGATTTTGCATTAGCAGATTGGCTTCTTTGCCTTAAAAGAAAACAAAGACCATAAAGACATTTTAAAAAATAAGTGTTGAACTTGATGTCAAATGATAAGAGTTAGAATCTCAGGTTGTCTGCTTGTTAGCTGCTATCCAACCTTGGCCAAGCCACTTCACTTGTCTGAGCCGCAGATGTAATTTTGTTTTTTTTCCCCTGTATGAAGGAATGATACCTATTTTGCAGAATAAGTGATTAGATGAGAAGTTGGTAAAAATGTGTGGTACAGTGTCAGGCTCATGGTAGATTCTCAATAAATGTCTGCTATAAGGGTAGTCCCCAAATTTTCATCCCCAGAATCCATTCTTGTTACTTCCCCCCATGTTCTAAATATTCCAAGGGATTTTGAACATTCTGAAAATATTCAAAAGAATAAAAAAGACTGACTTTATGAAAGAATAAATCATCCACTTCCCCATGTTAATTATCTAAGAAAAGAAGCAAACCAGCCTATCTAAATATCTGACTACTGTGAAACAGCCAGCATTAATACATGGAGCTGTTAAAATTCCAGCCCAAAGCAGAGAAACATGACAGTTTAGGCTGCCCCTTTTTTTGGTTTTGTTCCTTTAGTACCTCTTTGCTCTTTTGTTGGTGGGGGGGGGAACCAATTCTCTTGTTTCTGTGCATGAGCCTACTCCATGACGTTTGGGTGGAATGACTCTGATTGTATTTCCTAACAAGTGGGGAATAAAGTCAAAATATAGAGAAAATGGACCCAAGACAGGGCCTTTTTCATAGGCCTTTTTGTGTCTCTCTGGCTGCAGATTTAGCCTCCCTGGGTCTTCCCTTCTCTCACCCAGGCCTTAATCTCTGTTGGCAGTTTCATTTTGTTTCCAGCTGGAGTTTATGCTACATTTAAAAACTCATCTGTTCCTGACTATTTGACAGTGAGCCTCAGATTCTTTCTTTGCTTTCCCCATTGTTCTTCCTTTTGTCCTCTTCAGCTCACACTGCCTGGTTAGCCTTTCTGTGATGCCTGGAAATCTTGTCTTTCAGTGCCCACTGGGCTGAGCATTGTAGGCAGGAGCCAGACCCTGAGGCCTACGTGTATGTACCACTGAATGTATCTTTGCAAACAGCAGGGCCAAGGTGGAGCAGCTTCCCCATCCTCACCCACCTGTGACGGCCACCCTTTCTAATCAGGGTTGGGAGGTCAGACCATACAGTGGAGCCCAAGTTTCCTGATATAAATCTGCTTAAGAATATTAACAACTTTGACAACCTCTCCCCCAAGAACAGCCATGTCTCCTTTGCTGGAATTTTTGCTTTCATCCTGGAGAGGCAGATATATCATGGAATTAGGATTGCCAGATGAAATACAGGACATGGGACACACTCGTAGTAAAAAATAATGGTTTGTTTATCTGAAATTCAAAGTTCCCTGGGCAGCTTGTATTTTCATTTGCTAAAACTGATAACTCTAACGGCATCAAAGAATTTTAGGTCTAGAAGGAACTTCAAAGAGCACCCAGACAACTGGTTAATTTTATAGATTAAGAATCGAAAGCCCAGAGAAGTCCAAAGTTACATAATCAGTCCTGGCAGAGCCAAGGCTTGAATCCAAGGTTTGTCTACTTGCTCTAAATCACTCCACTCCCATGTGGAATTTTGATGCCAGGGAAACCTAGAGAAATTAAAGGAAACTTTTTTGAAGAAAGTGACCTCATTCCTAACAGCTGGTTTCATCTATATTTGCCCAGTGAATCAGCTCAGATTAGAGACACAGTCTGAGACAGGGGAGAAGGTGGGGGTGAGTGGTGCCCCACCAGCAATCCAATATGGCCTGTGGCATAACGCTGCCTTTAAACTGGTAAGCTCTGCGCTCCGCCGCCACCAGGCGTGGCCTTGAGTGATTTCTGTAGCAGCAGGGACAGACTTGTGTTGGTCAGGCCATCCCCTCACCCTTGTCTTCAGTTTGTGCTCACATGCTGACTGCTGTCCTGCGTTGGAGGATCATCCATTAAAGGCAAGAGCCTGCACTGTTGGCCAGATTCGGCCCAGGACCCCACACAGTGTTTGGCCCACGGCAAGTGTTTAGTTACTCTTGGTAATAATAGAACAAAGCCAACCTGTGCACTAATATCATGTAAGTCAAGTAAACGCTGTCCAGAAGACAACTCTGTGATCAGCTAGAGGAAAGGCAGGTCTTCCCCTCCCCTGTGACATTTAATGTATGCTTAGCATACCTCTCAGTGTGAGTATCAACGTAGAAAACCGTATCGTGTCTTGAGTGAGTCCAGTGGGCCTCTTTTTCTCTCCACATTCAGTATCTTCTCCCCCTTTTGTTTTCTTTAATGATGAGAACAGGTGTTGTTTGTTTTTTTTTAATTGTCACACTCACTGAGGTGTCTTTCTGCTCTCATATTCTCTTATTTTGTATAGAAGTTTAACATTCAGATGCATCAGTCTGCCCTTCAAAAATGATTTCAACAAAAAAATCCAAGAAACTGGAGACAAGCATGTATGGAATACGTAACTTTGTAACGTCAGAGAGCTTAATTTGTAAACTTCCATTGGTTTCACTGGACTAGAGTGCTGTGTGGGATTATGTTGAGGAGGGGGATAGACAGAGACCCACTCATCTTCTAAGAAAGGCTATAATTTACAATTTTAGGAAATGGGGTCATTTGGTGACAGTGTCTGACACAAGAGGAAAAATCGGCTTTATGTGTTTAAGGTGCTAGCAATTTCTTAGCTATAACTGTAAAGAAAACTTTCTTAAAAAGAAAACAACTTTGAGCCTAATAATGAGATTATTCCAGGGAAAACAAAATAAAGCAAAACCTTACAATAAAAAAGAATAATATCAGAAAAAGCAGTAAGAAATAAATACATCCATTCCCAACTTGGGTCAGAAGAAAGTACTCATCATTTTTCCCAAGACAAATTTTTCTTTTCTCTTACTTCACTTACTCCTCCAAACCCTCCTTTCCTTTCAGGATCTGGCCTAAGTTTGAGCTTCTCTATGAATCTACTCATAGACCCTTCAGTCTCTGTGGATTCCTCTCTCTCCTAAATTCTTCTGGTTTTCTACCATTTCTTCCAGAAAATTTAGTATTTATATCAAAGCAACAGTTTATTTCCTTCTCAGAGTGAAACTAGAAAAAAAATCAAGCTAAAATCTTATAAAATAGACTACCTGGGAAGGTGACCATTCTAAGGCAGAGTAAGTCAATGGCCAAAAAGATTTTAGAAAATCAATGTCCTAGTCAAGATGCTACTCAGAAGGTAGAACTGAAACTCACCTGTCACTGGAAAGATGAAACCAATTAACTGAACTGTAGCTCAATTAAATGCTCCTCAACCAACGTATCAATTATTTTTATATATCTTTGGCCCTGTAATATTAGTGACTTCAGGTCTGCATCTTGCTTTCTTTATGACTAATCTCACAACCACATCAATTAGTTGAATAATTTTTTTTTTGGCAGACTTTAAAACTCTCTAGGCTTTAATTTCCCTCTCAGTAAATCAGTGAGTTGATTAGATAGATTCTGAGCTCAGAATGGACCTGTGGATCAGCTTTGTTTTTCTCGTGGGTTTATGCTTCAAACCTATGAATTCCTACTCAATCAGTTATCAATCTAAATATCAGAAGGGATATTACATTTTATCATTGTTTTGTGCTTCTTACTACGTGGGACTTGTGCAGCCCACGTAACGCTGACAGAGAAGAGATTAATAAGACACTTGTGAGCTGGAAGATGGGGTGGGGGAAGGAAGGGGGACACTTAGATGTTAAGAGGACATGTCATGGTGCTGTCTCATGTGGAATCTGTTTTTCGTTTTGGTCAATGCCAAGGAGAAAGTGACTCCACCAACTAAAGAGATTTCAAAGTGTTCCCCCAGCTGCTCCAGTGTATAATATGTTAACTGTGGGAGGATATGCAGCCTGTAAAGGAAAAACAAGTCTTGAGTGCTTGGGTTGTAGAGACATTTCCCAAATATTCAGAGGTGTTCTGTGAAAGATGGGTGTTTTTGGTCCAATAAATTTAGGAAATGTTGTAAACTGTGCCCATCACTATTGGAGATTTTTCACTATTGTATATATTAGAGGTCAGAGAATTCTGGCAGTTAGGAGACAAGCTTGGTCTGAAATCTCAAATATCCCAAAGTATATACTTTGGAAAATTTGGGGTTATTGAGTCAGAACATTTCAGTATCTCAAATGTATCAATAAAGCAAATGTTATCTGATAAACATACAATAATTAAAGACTCATCTTTGATCAAATATGTAAGCAAAGACTAAAGATATATCTTCAGGTATGGATTGAATGACATACTAATATTCTATAAAAGCTTCAGATAGTTTCTAAAAGAAGACCACAGCTGGCACTTTATATTTTCTCCACATGGGTGGAGGAAGAACTTTCTGAAGCATCAGAACCATTGCTTCCGCAATCTGTTTGTGTCAAAATTACCCAGGGTGCCTTGGCCCCAGTCCAGACCTACCAATTCTGAATCTCTCTGCTCAGCCACAGCATTTTTGACAAATTCTGCATTTGATTCCAATGCACAGTAAGTTTGAAATCATTGGTCTAGACCATAGTGTAGTATCATTTAATTGAAAAATAGCCAAGAAACCTGTTAAAACCACTTGCAGATAATTGAAATGATTTAAAAATATTTAAATTAGCTTAAAAATATTGTTTTGGGCTTCCCTGGTGGCGCAGTGGTTGAGAATCTGCCTGCCAATGCAGGGGACATGGGTTCGGGCCCTGGTCTGGGAGGATCCCACATGCCACGGAGCAACTGGGCCCGTGAGCCACAACTACTTAGCCTGCGTGTCTGGAGCCTGTGCTCCGCAACAAGAGAGGCTGCGATGGTGAGAGGCCCGCGCACCGCGATGAAGAGTGGCCCCCGCTCGCCGCAACTAGAGAAAGCCCTTGCACAGAAACGAAGACCCAACACAGCCAAAAATAATTAATTAATTAAAAAAAATTGTTTTAACCCATAATATAGCTGAAATAGTACAATGTTTAGAAGAATATACTGATAGTGTTCAGAGGAACAGCATGAAAGTGTCAGCAGCTTATACACATGTAATTAGAGTGGACCCACCTGGGCACTCTGATCACAAACATTGGTTCTGATAAACATTCAGTTGAACTTTGGTAACTTATTGAAAGTGGCAGAATTAGTTGTGAAATTTTTTCTTTCTTTAAGAATTTTTTTGATTATTTGGTAAGTATGCGGTTAATACAGACTTTGAAATAACTTATGGAAGACAGAATAGAAACCAAAATTGGTCATGTTTAACTTCACCCCTGCTTTCTTCATACCTATCCCCCCATTATAACACATAGGAATTCCTATGTAGAAGTAGTTTCAAAGTGATAAAGCCAAAGAACTTTCCTGGTTAGGAATACTTAAAATCATTCACCTCTGTGATGTGATTTTGTTTTATCTTACGGAAAGTTTAACAATGACTAATGTAAAAGGTTATTTCTGAGATGCCTTGGATAGGGAAGAAAAAATAGCTCTGTAACACAGAGCAACTTTATTCTGTTTCCCAGAGTTCCAAAACACTAAAGTGATTCTAATCTTGCACTTTAGAACTTGGTGTTATCTGGGTTCATCTTTATGTTAAGTAGGTAAAGTAGCTGTCTGAATGTGTCCTTTAGCCCTTCTTGAAAGCATTGCCAGCAGTGGTTTCACGCGCCAAAGTGAGGTCCTATGACAGCATAGACATACTTTGGGGTTTACACGTAACTTGTCCACTGGAGTCTGACTCCAGTGCCCATGATCTTTTACTCTCCCGCACTGTCTTCCAGAAACGAGTAAGATGGGACCACTGTCTCAATAGATTCTCCCTCCAGCTTGGGAGGCAGGTATATAAACAAATGATTGCTGCCGAAAATTTCATGGAGAAAGACGGAAGGTGATGCTAACTCTACCTGGGCATGTCAGGGAATGTATCACATAGGAGGTGGTGATTGCAGTGAGTGGTTCAGTGAAATTCACCAAGACAAGCAGAGGGACGCTCCTATGTGCAGTAACATGCTCTCACTTATAGCTAAAAAATTAACTCTCTCATCCTTCTTTCACAGCCATTTTTGGTGTTACCAATCCTCAGTGCTCTCCTAACAATTTTCCTGTGCCTGTTGTAGCACTTATCCTATATAACAATTAGTGTACATGTTTATTTTTCTCTCCAGACCTAGAGCTCCTTAACCAAAGACTTTTTTATCTTTGTGTACCTCATAAAGACTAGGCATTAGTAAATATTTGCTGAACCAGTGAACTAATGAGAGTAAAATTGTTTTCTGAGATTTTCAACATTCTATAATTAATACATTTCTGAAGAGCTTTGTTAAATTAAAAAATATTTTATATATGTAGTAATGGAACACACTACTAAGGGGCTGAGGATATGTACAGTAAGGTACTGGTGATCCTGAAGGAAGCTATTGTGGTAAAATCCAGATATGAGATGTGGCTCTTAGCAAGATTGGAGGAAGTGCCCCTTTTTAGGAATAATTCAAAGAAAAGTCATACATTAGAATGTAACTACTTGCCTAATCCTTTTAGAATTTTCTTCTCCAGTTTTTGCTCTTTATTGCTGACAGGCTCTTTGGACGTGGGCGGCTCTCCAGAGGCCGGAGGTTCTCTCTCCGTCTCTTCAGCGGCCTCCTCGCAGGCCCTGTCCTCATTGTCAGGTGGTGCTGTGTTCTCAGGCTGCTCCTTGGCCGCGGTGGGACCCTCTTTCCCTGCCGTGCTGACAGCAGACCCGTACGTGTTAATGATGTCTTCCAGTTGTCGGTTCAGTTCTTCAGAGATATCATGGGCTCCCCGTTCAGGCTGCACATCTGCCTCCTCCTCAGGTGCTAGGAGTGGGGTTGAGGAATCCTGATCATCTTGCTTCTCAAGGCCATTTTGACTGGGCAATACTGAACTGTCCCCCACAGGTGTTGACTGTGGCTCCCCCGACAGCTGTACAGACTGATTGGTCTCCATACTGGGAGTGGTATCTGGTGGTAAGCACAGCCAGCGTTGATGTGGTTAACCCAGTTACAGGTAAATGGTAAGGCTATTCCCACATGGGCACCTACTAATTACAGTTTCTAACATAGAATGAATGTACTTCCACAAACCGTCAATATTGCAATTAGTTGAGTAGGGACAGTGAGAAGCATCTTTCCAAATCGAGTCATACCATTAGCATATTTTTGGTTTTGGTCTTTAAATTCCGATAGTATCTCCTATTACTGATGTTAACAGAGTAATTCAAGATACCGTTTTTCATGGTCATATTTGTCATTTTGCTTAGAATAGCCAGTTTGTGTTACCATTCTCTTATATAATTCTATGTAGATTTACAGTCGTTATAAATACATAGATATATACATTTAACGTTTAAATTTAAATTGGTGCTTTTTCCCCAAAGTTAAAACATTGAATGCAAGAGCCATTGACCTTACTAAAATCATTCATAATGATAACATTCTAAACTCTATTTTAATCCATATTGATTAGTATGAGTCCATTAATATAAATGAATTATTATATTGGATACAGGAGATACTTGCTTGTCTGGTATTTTCCTTTTCCCAAATGAGCAACATGTAATTATCAATCAGAAAAACACTTTTTATTTTCTGAGGTTCAAACCAGCCTCATTTTTGGAATAAGAGAGAATGAGGAAAGGTATAAATTAACTAATGAACTTGTATGGAAACATGGTGATGCTCATAATAACAATTCCTTGAGTTTCTATACCTTTTTGTTCTGATATAAAAACTGACTTTCTTTTAGAAAAAAAACAGATTGCAACTTTCTTGTCTCAGTCAAGGAGCTCTAGGATAACAATACTTTTTAAGAAGTAGAAATGTCTAAAAAGCAGGGAGGGAATGAATTAGGGGAATAATCCAGGTATAATATGGGCTCTTTGGAAATAGGGGGTGAGGAATGGGCTGAGGGTTTCTGGCTATCACCATTTCTAGTGTTGCAGTACCTTTGGCTTAGACCTTTAAGTTATGGTGCGCTTTATTTGTAAATAATATTTAATGGTGATGCTGCTAATTAGCAGCATACAATTACGACAGGGTCCTAATAACACACAGGTTTTGCTGTTGTGGTGGCATGAAAGCGAAAACTAAAACATACTGCTCCATGTACTATGCAGCTTCCTCCTCTGGTTCTTAGGGCAGGCAATGTCAAATGCTCGAATGCAAACAAGAACAGAAAATTCAATGTACAGACATTGCCACCTACCTGTGGCCCTCACCAAATACTCATTAACTTTGAAGGAAGTACTTTTTTCTCTCATTTATTTTAATTCACCATCTTTATTATCAAACGATGCAGTAAACAGCTTCATTGTCTTCATCACTGGAATTCTTTATCCTGACCCCTGCTTGTTGGGCACACACATCTATATATAACTTGTGCTTCCCCTGAACTTGGAGAAAGACACATGGCACCTGCTGTCCAGCCAGAAGTTATTTTAAGCTCTTCTAAAAGGAGCCCTGGCCTTTAGCACTTCGTCTTTGGAAATCAAGGGAAGAGAATACTTTTTAAATCAAATTGAAAACAGTAAACATTTATTGGTTTAAATCCATATGTGGGTTTTAAAGTGTTAGGGAGCCTCCTGAGGATGAAATAAAATCTAAAGTAAACCAAACTTTAAAGCAATGAATTTAAAACTGATTGTCCATAGGAATTTTAGTGTGGTTAGTCTAAATGCAAGCGTTTTGTTTGTATTTGATTTATTCTTCATTCATCAGAGGCCATAATCATTGATTTTTTTTATATTAAGTCCATGGATCTCCTTTAAACTCATGCTCCACATTTACTTTAAAACAGAATAACTGAGTTGTTGTAAACCACAGGACAACTCAATTCCTAAAAGTAGCCTCAAGACAAATCCACAAGAGGAAAAAAACAGTCAAAGAACTCTGTTACTTTTAAATTCTCTTTCTGTATCAATCAGTTTTACAGCAAGAAATTATTTCTGTTTTATTTTCTATAAACTTCATTGCCCATCTTTTGCCTCCTCTGAGAGAGAATTTTTCACTTGTCCTGGCAGTCCCAACAGATTACCACACACACATCCCTTCCTGAGCAACACATTTTAATTGTAAGTAAAACAATGGAAAGTTCTTCAACAGTTCACTGGCAGTCTCAAAGTTGCAAGTTTTGAACACCACAAACCGCACCCTACATCATCTCACAGGGCTTGGGGGAGTGTTTTTCATACTTACCAGAAGGCAAGGTGCTAAGCAGAGAGAGAAAGGAGAGGCAAGAGGCAGCAAGCTAGTCAAGCAGCAGCAACAGCAGGAGACAGGCGGGGGCTGAGTTCTTACCAGGGAGAGAGAAACCAAACACACACACACGCAGCAGGAGAGCAGGGAGGGGGTGGGGAGGGGAGAGGAACATCCTGTGACACAGCAAGAGAGAAATACATTCAAGCATTAGTAGCTGTCTCCTGGGCAAATGTCTTAGAAAAGAGAAGCAGCTGGTACATCTTATCAGACTCCATTTTTTGTCCTTTAAAAAATATTTAAACTCTCAGTACATAGCCCCTTTGCTAGCGCAGTTTTTCACCATTGTTGTTCTTCGGGGCAGAGATCAGTTTTTCTTATTTCTTGGTTTATTTCCAGTGTGGTCTATGATTCATCTTCTTTTTTTACCACCTTCTTATGCTAGCTTAATTAGTGTCAAGTTTCTTATAGGAATCAAGGAAAAAGAAGAAACATGGCATAACAAAAAGGAGATGGTAGAAACACTTTAATTCTTACGTCATTGTTTGGTTTTGTCCTAAAATTTGAAATAAAAATTTAGACAGCTCTTTTGGCACTGGGTTTAGTGCCATCTTTATGTACATGCTAATTGGCGTGACCTCAGACCCCACGTCTTACTCAGGTAACTGCCTTTACTCAGGTAAGCCCTGGGGAAGCAGTTGCTTTTTCTTTAGTTGCAGGCTTTCCCACCTTCCACAGTGACTTTTCCAAGTCTTTCCCACCATCTCAAGCCTTCAACCTGTTCCTTAATCCTCCTCAGAAAAATAACCTCCTCTTCATTCACCATATAATGCCTCTTTCTCTTAACCTACGTCCATTCCCCTTTTCTTCTCTTTCTGGAGAATGTGTTCCCACACTTTTCCAAGTTGGGTTCCCCCATCAGAGTTTCTGCTCTTGGGACTGGCTGGGCATATTGATAGCCACTGTGTTAGGCAGAATCATGCCACCAGAAAGACTTCCACATCCTAATCCCAGGAACCTGTGAATATGCTATGTTACATGGTGAAACAGACTTTGCAGATGTGATCAAGTTGAGGATCTTGAGATAGACACACTATCCAGAATTACTTGGGTGGGTCCCTTGTAATCACAAGGGTCCTTGTAAATGAAAGAGGGAAGCCGGAGGGTCAGAGTCAGAAAAGAAGATTTGATGATCCAAGCAGAGGTCAGAGTGATGGAGGGACACAAGCCAAGAAATGTGAAGACCCCCGAGAAGCTGGGAAAGACAAGGAAGCACATTCTTCTTGAGATCCTCCAGAAGGAATGCAATTCTGTTGATACCTGGTTTCAGCCCAGTGAAACTCATTTTGGATTTTTGACCTCCAGAACTGTAAAAGAAGAAATTTGTGTTGTTTATAAGCCACTAGATTTGTGGTAACCTGTTGTAGTAGCAAAAGGAAACTGAAATAATCCTACTCCCCAACTTTTTTTCACCCCTTTCTCCGAGTTCAGGGAAGGCATAGGTTATAGATAGATGAGTACCCAGTAAGTGGAGGTCAGGATAAAGAAATTCCAGAGAGGAAGACAGTGAAGCTGTTTACTGCATCATTTGATAATAAAGTTGGTGAATTAAAATGGGTGAGAGAAAAAAGTACTTCCTTCGAAGTTAATAAGTACTTGGTGAGGGCCACAGTGAGTGATATTTCATATTGGATTGTAGCAAACCAGCCCGGAGAGATCTCTCAGTAAATACAAACAATAAGTCAGTGCTTCTCAAATTTAAGTAATGTACATATTCTCTTAACAGAATAACTTAATGTTGAAATTAATTTAAAGGAAGAAAGAGAACTCACCATGACTGAAACAAATTATATTATTATTTGTACCAATATATACTGATGTAAAAATAGATATAAACTTCTGATACTTAGTTATTATATGATACAATTAAAAAAATATTATTTAGAAAACCCTACAGAACCAATAAATACAATTCAAAATAACAACATTACTTTTATGTGACTGATAATATTTTGCTGAACCCAGATTGCTACTTGCAACATGAATATGGTACTGGCTACTGGTCCTTTTGAGTTCCTGGCACTCTTCTACAATAGGCTTTATGAAATGACTCAATTTCATCAACACTTGGTCCATTCAGATTACTACATAAGTTTCATTCATGTGACCTGCCATAATTTCAACTGGACTTCCTTTGATATTAATGCATCATTTATTGCTCTTTCTCATCTTCCTGCAATTATTAAAATAATTGGTGCTAACTTAACTAGATGTACACATGATAATGAAGGCACAAAATGAACGGTATACATGGTAACACCGAAATGACAGCTACCCAGATAATCCAGAATTGACTTACACAGGCATACCTTGGAGATATTGCGAGTTAAGTTTCAGACCACCAAAATAAAGCTAATATTGCAATAAATCAAGTCACATGAACTTTTTTGTTTCCCAGTGTATATAAAAGTTATGTTTACACTGTACTGTAGTCTATTAAGGATGCCATAGCATTATGTCTAAAAAAAACCAGTGTACATAGCTTAATTAAAAAATACTGTTTTGATAAAAAAATGCTAGCCATCATCTGAGCCTTCAGTGAGTTGGAATATTTTTGCTGACGGAGGGTCTTGCCTCAGTGTTGGCTGCTGATTTATCAGGATGGTGGCTGCTCAAGGCTGGGGTGGCTGGGGTAATTTCTTTTTTTTTTTTTTTGTGCGGTACGCGGGCCTCTCACCGCTGTGGCCTCTCCCGTTGCAGAGCACAGGCTCCGGATGTGCAGGCTCAGCGGCCATGGCTCACGGGCCCAGCCGCTCCGCGGCATGTGGGATCTTCCCGGACCGGGGCACGAACCCGTGTCCCCTGCATCGGCAGGCGGACTCTCAACCACTGCGCCACCAGGGAAGCCCGCTGGGGTAATTTCTTAAATAAGACAACAGTGAAGTTTGCCACACTGATTAACTCTTCCTTTCACAAATGATTTCTCTGTAGCATGCAATCCTGTTTGATAACATCTTACCCACAGTAGAGCTTTCAAAATTAGAGTCTGTCCTCTCCAACCCTGCTGCTGTTTTATGAACAAAGTTTATGTAAAATTCTAAATCGTTTACTGTCATTTCAACAGTCTTCACAGCATCTTCACCAGGAGTAGATTCCATCTCAAAAAACCACTTTCTTTGTTCATACATAAGAAGCAACTCCTTATGTTAAGGGTTTTACCGTGAGATTGCAGCAATTCAGTCACACCTTCAGACTCCACTTCTAATTCTATTTCACATCTGCAGTTACTTCCTCTACTGAAGTCTTGAACCCCTCAAAGTCATCCATGAGGGCTGGAATCAACTTCTGCCAAACTCTAGTGAATGTTGATATTCTGACCTCTTCCCATGAATCATGAATGTTCTTAAAGGTATCTAGAATGGTGAATCCTTTCCAGAAAGTTTTCAATTTACTTTACCCAGATCTATCAGAGAAATCACTATCTATGGCAGCTATAGCCTTACAAAATATATTTCTTAAATAATAAGACTTAAAAGTTGAAATAATTCCTTGATCTATGGACTGAAGAATGGGTGTTTTGTTAGCAGTCATGAAAACAACACTAATCTCATAGTACACCTCCATCAGAGCTCTTGGATGACCAGGTGCTTTGTCAATGAACAGTAATCTTTTGAAAGGAGTCTTTTTCTGGGCACTAGGTCTCAACAGTTGGCTTAAAATATTCAGTAAACTATGTTGTAAATAGATGTGCTGTCATCCGGGCTTTGTTGTTCCACTGATAGAGCACAGGCAAAGTAGATTTAGCATAATTCTTGAGGGCCGTAGGATTTTTGGAATGGTAAATGAGCATTGGTTTCAACTTCTCTTCCTAACAAGAGAGTCAGCCTGTCCTTTGAAGCTTTGAAGCCAAGCATTGACTCCTCCTCTCTAGCTGTGAAAGTCCTAGATGGCATCTTCTTCCAATATAAGACTGTTTTGTCTACACTAAAAATCTGTTTAGTGTTGCCACCTTCATTAATTATCTTAGCTAGATCTTCTGGATAACTTGCTGCAGCTTCTATATCAGGGACTTGCTGCTTCACCTTATACTTTTATATGATGGAGACAGCTTCTTTCCTTAAACCTCATGAACCAACCTCGCTAGATTCAGACTTCTCTTCTGCAGCTTCCTGACCTCTCTCAGCCTTCATAGAATTGAAGAGGGTTAATGCTCTGGATTAGGCTTTGGCTTAAGGGAATATCGTGGCTGGTTTGATCTTCTATCCAGACCACTAAAACATTTTCCCTAACAGTGAGAAGGCTGTTTTGCTTTCTTATCATTCATGTGTTCACTGGAATAGCACTTTTAATTTCCTTCAGGAATGTTTACAGGGCTTCCCCGGTGGTGCAGTGATTGGGAGTCTGCCTGCCGATGCAGGGGACACGGGTTCGTGCCCCGGTCCGGGAAGATCCCACATGCCGCGGAGCGGCTGGGTCCGTGAGCCATGGCCGCCGAGCCTGCGCGTCCGGAGCCTGTGCTCCGCAACGGGAGAGGCCACGACAGTGAGAGGCACGCGTACCGCAAAAAAAAAAAAAAAAAAATGTTTACATTCACAACTTGTGCATGAGACTTAGCTTTTAGCCTATCTTGGCTTTCAACACGGCTTCCTCACGAAGCCTAGTCATTTCTAGCTTTTGATTTAAAGTGAGACATGTATGACTCTTCCTTTTACTTAGAGGCCATTGTAGGGTTATTACTTGGCCTAATTTTAATATTGTCATGTCTCAGGGAATAGGGAGGCCTGAGGAGAAGGAGAGACAGGGAAACAGCTGGTCGGTGGACAAGCAACACTTATCCATTAAGTTCCACATCTTATATGAGTGTGGTTTGTGGTGTTCCAACAAATTACAATAATAACATCAAAGATTACTAATTACAGATTGCCATAAGAAATATGATAATGAAAATGTTTGAAATATTTGGAGAATTACCAAAATGTGATACAGAGACGTAAAGTGAGCAAATAGTATTAGAAAAAAATGGTACCAATAGACTTGCTAGATGCAGGGTTGCCTCAAACCTTCAATTTGTAAAAAATGCAATATATGTGAAGCACAGTAAAGCAAAACTCAGTAACATGAGGTATACCTGTACATATTAATTACAATTAAATGAATATACAAACACACTAACTAGTGGCTCCCAAGAATCTATCTGTAACGTGGTAGAGGCTCAAAGAAGGCAACTAAAAAGACAAATCAGTAGAGCTCAGTGCTTTATTATAAAATCAGTCTTGGAGCTACTGTAAGGAATAAATTTATTTTTTGAAAATAACATTGTTATGTAAGTATTACAAGAAAATAGTTGAAAATGATACTAAAAAGCTTATCACGAGAAACGGTATTCCTTTGTTCTCCCCACTATCCCTTCCTCCAACTTTGCCATGCTCCCCAAAGCTCCCCAGGCAAAAATATTAAACTATTACAGATATTGCTTCTGTGATTTACTTCCTCATTTGTAAATAAGATGCCTAGATTGCTATCTGTCAACTCATCAGTTTTTGACATTACCTATTGTCTTCCCATAATGATAGGTAAAGATTTAAATTATTTACACCACTTTTCCTTTCCTTATTTCTCAAGAAAATTACATCTCAATTTTTAATTCATATCTATGTTTTCATTATTGAAATAAAGTTCAATGCTAAATCAGGTAGAACACTGTGATAATGGGTCCATTCTTTTGCAATTTTCTGTTTTTCCTGGAGTTAATGATTACCTTTTCTTTTTATTTGTTTCGTATTGAGAACACTCTGTCTTCCCAACCTGTACAAGAACTCTGTAAAATACCTCTCTATGCAATTTCCTCCAAGATCAAATCTATCAGGTAATTTTATACATTCTAATATTTCTTGGAGATATCACTTCCACATACCAACACCCTCAGAGCCTTGACTTCCTGCTCTGGTCCAGTTTGGTAACTTTCTTGGTCTGCTGCACAGCTGTGGTCCTAGCACTTCCTTTGCTGTCATCCTGGGAATTCCCTTTACCTTTCTCATGTTTCCTAATTTCCATTCTTCCTCTTTCTTGGTTTACTTCCTCATTTAGTGAAACATATTGTCTATTGGCTTCCTGAGAAAGCATTTATGGGAAACTTTGTACGCCTCAAATGCCTTTTTGCTACTCTTGTACTTACTTGATTAATTGGTTAGATATAAACCTTTTTACAAAATGTAAAAAAAAATTTTGGATGAAACATTTTTACATCTCTATCAAAGTTTTTAAGGCATTATTCTCTTGTCTATTCATTTCAAATTTTTTTCTTAAAATTTTATTCCTGGTCCTTTGTATGATCTATTTCTTTTTTCCTCTCTGGAACCTCTTAGAATCTACTCTTTAACTCTGATATCATGAAGCTTCACAATAATAAAATTTGATGTGGGCCGTTTTTCATTTATTGTGTTGGGTGCTTAGTGGGTTTTTAAATCTGGAGACTCATGTATTTAACCTCCTTCCCACTTTATAATTTGTTCTCACCTTGTTCTCCTCTGGACCTCATATCCCTGAGTCCAGAACCTTTTTGGTTAACTTTCTCCAGAGAACAATCCTCAGGTATCCCAAAAAGGTGGAGAGAGGTTACTTGACTTTGTGATGTGGAGTTGGGGACCCTTCGGTTTAACTGTTCTCCTAGTTAAAAAACCAAATACAAAACCCAAACAAACAAAAGACTAGCCACCAAATGATCCCATTGTAGTCCCCTGCCTTACTATTACTTTTGATAGTATCACCACTTGCTGAGTATTAACTTGAAATTCTGTAGTCTTTTCAGAGTCTGCCAGGCAAATTAGCTTGCTTTTCACTTTCTCACTGCCTTTCCTGTGGCCATCCAGCCCTGTTTCTGTCAAGCACACTTTTTCTGTGGGATCATTTGCCATTATGTCTTGTGTTGTAGTCCTCATTCATTGTGGTTTGGGGTTTATGGATTCAGTTCTTCTGATTTCATTGATGTTAGAGTTTCTATTTTTGTTTCTTGTTCTTGTTTGCTAGTGAGTTTTAGAGGAGAAAGAGGTCAGAAAAAAATCTTTATAATGTCATCTTGGATTCAGGGAGATCTACTTAACCATTTTAATAGTCCAGCAATGAAATGAACTATCTTCCAAAGAAAGAAGCTCCAATTTTGGAAATATCCAATAAAGCCTGGTTGTTCTTTCTTTTAAAGATACTGAAGAAGAAATTTCTGCATGGTGGGAGCAGTGGGGGAGGATTAGATTAAATGACTCACTTATGATCTCTTTCAAATATAAGAGTTCATGAATTCTACCACGGGCTTAAGAGAAGCAGAAATCATATAATAATTATGGCTATAATCCTGAAAATTAGGCAGCCTCCATATGAATTCCAGTTCTGTCTTTTACTTAGGCTCTATTTTAATTTCTTCAGCTTTAATTTCTTACTCTGTAAAATGGGACTACCTATTTTATACGGTTGATCTGAGATTAACACAGTAAATATGATCTATGTAATGAACACTAATCTATGTTAACTAATTCCAGTAATGATGCATTTAAGACAAGCCTGTGAAATGGGAATTAATATTTTCTAAACTAATAGCATTTTGAAATTGTTGCTGTTTAGAATCGAGTTTAAGTGTGAGAATGTATTTTATCATTTCTTGGTCATGGTATATATACACTTGACCTGGGTTAGATTTGTCTTGGGGTAAGGAGCAAGTCTGTACACTCTGTTTTCCTCAGCAGACATCACCTTTGTGTTTCTAGAATAGGAGAAAGTGTGGGCTTGTGGTCAAGCAGAGATTATTTTCAATTAGTCTAAATACAAAACCATGCAGCAAGTTACAATATTCGATTCCTATGGTGATACCTCTTTAATTTGTACTAGCTGTGTGTAGATGGTCTCCAGAAGTGAAATGTATGATTCACACCCTATGAAAAGAATTTAGTTTTATTACTTTAAAGTGAGAATTAGTTAAACAAGGATTGTCTCTGTTAAAGGGCAATATGAAGTAGCTTTCACAAATAAAATAAATCATTTGAAATTTGCATAAGTATTGGGTGCCACACTTGGAAAGAAGAACTCCACTTCTTAAGTGTAAAAATATTTACACTTAAATATTTTTTCATGATAACAATTTAATCATGAATTTCTTCTTATAAATAATGCAGATAAATTTTAGAGTAAGCTCCTTTACACAGATTCTCTAATCTCAATTAAAAAGATTTGCTGCATGCATTCCACAAGGGAGATTTGGCTCATGTCAATATTTTGTTCAAGGAAGGTCAGAATAAAATCTGTCATATTGCAGTAATATTGGATTCATCTCTGAAGAGTCCCTCCCTACTGCATTGCTGAATGTAGTAGAGACCCAGGAGCATGGGACTGTGTACTGCCTTGTTCACATGAAATGTGTGCACTGAGGGTAGAGCTGAGTTTTCATGGCCACCAAGGACTGCAGCAATGGCATTCTCCAGAACAGGCTTCACTGTTCTAACCTGCCGGCAAGGGGGCTGGAAGACCATATGGCTGAAGCATGGTGATGTTTCTCCCCTCCATCCTGTCTAAACCTGTGTCACCAACAGTTTATCCAGCCGAGTTCTAGGATACTATTTTGGGTAGTGGTCTGCTTGTTGCTGCAGCTTGGCAGGAAAACCCTGCTGGCATTCGAATACTCTAGCATAACCCTGGGGGCAGAATTCCCGAACTCCAGGGTTACAGTCACTTCGTGGTGTCCCCCTTCCTCTGGCTCATGTTCCCCACAGGAGACTTGGGAAATAGATCCCTTTTGAAAGAACTCTGGTCATAAGATACCAAAATTAATGACAAGAAGGCAATGATGCAGACTGACTGAAATGTCAGTTGCTGATGTTCCCAACTTTGAGGACCTGTGGTTTTGCACTGGGACTTGACTGTCAGGTGTATTTCTTTCCTCCATCCCCTCTTCTCATTCCTCCTTGTTCTGGGGTTTGATGGTTATAGTGGCATCTGCAGAATCTTGGCAAGGGAAGGGATCCCACAGATCATCTTCCCACCTCCCTTGGACTCAGAGGTCCTGTCCAGAGCCACCCTGATCCATCCTCAGGTAGATGAGATTTGATGAAAAAAAAAATCAGCCCTTCCTAATAAGACAGCACTGCTTGCCAATAGTTAAATAAAGGAATCAGTTCTCCAAAAATGATAGATCCATGGTGTTTTGCCATTCGAGCACTGTGCCTCCTTTCAAAGATTTGCCAAAGGCATCTCTTTCAAATAGCTTTTTTTTTGAGGTTCGGTAACTAACACTTTCAGTGTTAGTTTTTTGTTTTTTTTAAGATGTTGGGGGTAGGAGTTTATTAATTAATTAATTTGTTTTTTTGCTGTGTTGGGTCTTCGTTTCTGTGCGAAGGCTTTCTCTAGTTGTGGCAAGCGGGGGCTACTCTTCATAGCCGTGCGCGGGCCTCTCACTATCGTGGCCTCTCTTGTTGCGGAGCACAGGCTCCAGACGTGCACGCTCAGTAGTTGTGGCTCACGGGCCCAGTTGCTCTGCGGCATGTGGGATCCTCCCAGACCAGGGCTCGAACCCATGTCCCCTGCATTAGCAGGCAGATTCTCAACCACTGCGCCACCAGGGAAGCCCCTAGTGTTAGTTTTTGATGGATTTGATTTTGATTTTCTTCTCTAAGGCTCATGAGTTCTCCTTTCCCCTACCTGAGTGTCATGAGTCTCCACTTCTGCTGTTGATCACAAAGCAATTCTAAGAAGGGGTCTAAGGTTGAAATTATGTTTAAAGGAAAGCCTTTCATTTTGATGTGTTAAAAAACAGGGGTGTGGTGGTCACCTAATTACGATGCGGTGAGTACTCTTTTCCTTCCTTCTTGCAATGCAGTTCTTATCAAAGAGTATGGACCTATTTTTAAATTCTAAGTGTGTGGTCTTTTTCTCCACAATAATTTGATGTAGTTTTGATAGAATCTGGAACAACAGAAACCCTGAGAAGGCAGAGGTGGTCAGCGGGTTAGGAGGGAGTGAGCAAATGGTTAGAACTCTGATCCTTTGCTTTTTAATCCTCTTTATTATGTCACCTCCTTACCTCCCTCTGTGTTGCACGGATGCCTAGGCTTTGTTATTTTAGAAACAGAGTATTAATTGAGTTTGTCTGTCTGCCTGCCTAGTCTTTAAGAACACTTTCCTGTTCTAAATGTCTTTTGTGACTGGTTGTCCCTAGATTTGATTAATTTACCATGTGCGGGCCTTGATTCAAGTTCAAGAACTGGAAAGGAAGCACCTCACCTCTTCCGTTCATCTTTGAACCATTTTGTAATCCATTCTGTATCAATTTGAATTGTACCAAATTAATCATGTTAATCAGTTAATCTTGTTTATCAGTTATGATCCTAAATTGTAGCTGAATCCTGACAGAGCTGCCATGTTGCCTAACTCCAGGGGTCACTGTTCAAACAAGATAAATGTGGGCCCCACTGGTTTTCTGCAGTATGATGGTCCTAGACTCAACCTGGAACTATGGCCAGAGGCAGTCACGGTATCCTTGGAAAGGACAAATTCCTAACTGCCTTCCCCACAGATATGCAAGAGAGATTGCAAAGTCATTAAAAGCACGAAGAAAAAATGCAGGGGAATCCTCTCAGCTATCTGTATGGTGCCACCAAGTGCAAAAGATGACTTCTTTAAAGACTTTCTTGTGGGAAAATGTAACTATTATTAAAAAGTAATGAAAACCCAGCTGTAAACTTCCACTCGTAGCCCCAAATCTACCTTCCTATGAGGTCTCCATTGGTGAAAAGAAGTTTTCTATAGATTGTCTGGAAATAAGATTAAGTCCCTGAGATGGATCACTACATCCCCATGGATTAGAAGAGCACAGCCTAGAAGTAATGGGTTTGGGTCCTCACCTAAGGAAGTGCAGTCCTGCAGTGTCCCACACAGAACGGGAAAAGGGGCCTCGCCAGGAGAAGTCTGTTCACAGAAATCAACACTTCCACTGCCTGAACCTTACTTTTAGAGTCACAGGGTGTAGATAAAAATGGACTAATTCCCCCCAGAGTACATATTTAAATATGTATAATCATAAATAACTGTGTGTGCATTAACAAAACAAAACAGAAAAACAAGAAACAGAAAAGCAAGACAAAACAAACCACACTTGGCAGGCTACTAATATATTTAACGTTTTTAAAATTCAAAATGTAAAATTCAGAGATCTTAGGATCTAAAGAATGAGTATCTTTGGGGGGGGGAAGCAACAACAAGCAAACAATGAAACAAAAACCATACACTTCATTGAAACTATGCAGCTTTATTGGTAAGAAGCATATCTGTAAAATTGGAATATTTTGCTTGAATGTGTTTTGTATATTTAGCTAAAAAAATAGGATGACAATATAAATTCATGGATATAAAGTTAAATAGTATATGAACTAAGCTGTTTTAAATGAATACTTTTTTATATCAGAGACTTAAACTCAAGAAGAGAAATTTAACTTTGTACAAATAAGAAAAGAATAAGGTCATGGAAAAGATCGGAATCTTGGGCCTGAGTCTGAGAAGGGAAAAATGTGATAGTTTTAAAATCTGTCCTAAATAGTAAAAGTCCCAGTTATAGAAAAACAGGGGTTGAAAAATAGCAACAACAAAAATTAATCTGGTGGGTTTTTAAATAATATTTATTCCAAAATTTGGTGTTTTTTAAATTAAAAACCTGTTAAAATTTCAAAGGGTAACCACACCTATATTGTATAATGGAACTGGTAAATTAAATGTGATGTCGTGTTTTTTCTCTATAAGGATAAGTGACAGAAAAACTGAAGTGAAGATATGCAGTTACCTTATGTAAATGTACGTAGTATTTCTATTGAACTGTCTCATTTTGATGCATTCTGCTTGTTTTCTGATATTCTAAAGTAGTTTCTGGAAGATTGAAAAATGGAGTCCAAGACTGAAAAATTGGAGTTCTACACCAGTGTCATCTATAATTAAAGATATATGTGTTTTTGATACGTGAAAATTTATCAGATGATATATTCAAAATAAATGAATTTTGGATCATGGGTCAAAGGAGAGACTTTTAGTCTAAACTTCAAAACTCTTGAGTTTACATGTAATGTTATTTGCACGTGAGGTCTTTCTTTGATCTTCCTGAAGAAAATTAAACACTTTGAACTGGCCCGGGCTGGATGGAAGTGGTATTCACTGGGACAATCACTTAGGTTCATTAATACAAATACAACATTCCATGATATATCAGTTTGCTAAGGGAATGAGAAAATGTTTTGTAGTATATACAAGGAAGTGCTTTTGGCTTAGGAAAGAGACCAGGGTACATTTAAAGAGTTTTATGATAAGGGCAAAATTTAGGAGAGCTAAATTTTAATTTAATTACTAGAAATTAAAGAGAAGTGGGAAGAATCAATTTGCCCAGCATCCCCTTGGATAAATGAATTTGTACTTTTAATTGTGCAGTAAGTTATAATGGACCACATAGGGAAATTTTTCCATCCTTTCAGACTGAACTAGACTAGCTGTTGGACTCTCTTCCAAAACTGGGTATTATAACCAAGAAGGGTAGTGACCCAAAGCTTCTACTTCTGACAATGCAGAGCTGGCAGTGATGAGGATGCAAAAGACCTCACTCAAAACCAGTTGAAAAAAAAAAAAAGAAAAAAAAAAGAAAGAAAAAAAAAAGAAAAAAAAAAAAAAACAGTTGAAAAAAGTGAAGCAAACTATCTGTCGAACAAGCACCTACATAGCCACGGAGAATGAAGGCTGAAGAGTGAACCTATAACTGAGTAGCTGGAAGGATCCCATCCTTCCTGGGATCCCTTCTCAAAACAAAACGGCTACCCAGAAAGTACTGAGTTTTCGTTAGTACTTTATCATCCATATTGATTTTGGGGTGGGTATCTTGGAACTCTTAGTTCAATAAGGAAAATAGGAATTATTCTTGCTGTGTAAGAGAAAAAGTGCTACAATTATAGAATCCCTCAAATTACATAGGAACATTGTAATTCTAGAACAGAATTAGAAATATCGATATAAACTTTAAAAGAAAAATTTGTACCTTTGATACTGCAATAACCTAGGGACAATGGTACCCCATGTTGCACTCTATCACCCAGTTCTTGCTCTCTGTATTTTTTCACTAAAGGAAACTAAGGATCCTTGGAGAAACATCTCAGTCTATGCTTGGCTTAGAAATATACCAGATAGCTTGGATCATCTTGTGCCAGAAAGCAAGAAAGCTTTCAAAGATTAATAAACTCATACCAAAAAGACATAGGAACCTACCTAAAAATCTACCACTGAAGCTACTGCTGGCCAAGGTTGTGACATTAAAAATTATAATAAATCTTCCAGTTAACTTAAACACATTTAATCTATTAAAAAGCCGTGATTCCCCAATGATGAACAAAAGGAAAAAAAAAATTACATTAAGTTTTGGAAAGAAGATGAAGGGACTAGAATTTATTACTGCTGAGCCTTGTCATTTATTTGGTGTTCTTGGCTCATTTATTGTGTCTATAAAGAGTATAGAAATTAGCTAATGCTAAATATATCAGGAGGCATTTTCTGACACAAGGTGGGATTGTCAGTAGAATATTCTGTTATGCTGTGCCTACAAGTCAGAAAAACACCACAGGAAGTAGCCACAATTCATTTGTATCAGTTTTTAAATGATGTAAAGAATGTGAAAGAATGCAGTGCTGCACATGTTGTTCTAGGTAAGTGGAAAAAGCAAACATTACCACAAGGCAAAAAAGGAGGTCCATTCAACCGCAGGAGCAGAAGCCAAGCCTGCAAGTTCATGTTGAAAACGCCAGGAAAGGCCCAGGGCAGCTCTTCAGATAAAAATAAATGCAAACAAAAGAGAAAAGCCTGAGGTGGCTAATGAAGAAACTACAGGAGACTCCTGCAGAAAGCAGAGTGGCTAAACATGAAGTCAGTCTGGTCTCTGATGAAGCAAGTGAAAAAGAAACCAAGTCCAGCTGTGTAAACCAAGTCTCACCAGTGATCCTCATGTGTTTCTCTTTTTGTTAATCTCAAGGTAAACATTTGTATCAATTCATTTATAAATGCAAATATTTGGTAGCTCTGGGAGGACGTTTGAAAGGGAAGAATCTCACTTCTTATTCTATGTTTTTCTTTTTAACATATTTAGGTAGGTGGGTTTGTTTTGTTTTCTTTTTTTCTTAGTGCAAACCATTGTTAAAAAAGTGAATACTGTTTTCTTTGTCAACTTAGCATTCGATAGGCTGCAGAAGTGCAGTTTTAATAGCCTACAATATGAAATGTAACTAAATAGCAATTTGAAGTCATAATCATGCATTCACATGACAAATATTTTAAATGACTTACCTTTTTTACCCATTTTTAAAAGTAGAATTGTTCCCATGAATGCTTGCCTCCTGTCCTTAGCTCTTCCATTAGAACTGTGACATCTCTGATACTGGTAGTCCAGTTTTCCTTATTACTTTAATAATGTGTTGAGAAAGATTGGACATTTTTGAGCATGTGGTGTATATGTATTAAATTACAAGTTGGAGGGAAATTAGGTCTAACAGCTTATCCTTATTTTAAAATATTGGTATTTGAAATCCTCTATTTAAGAACAATTTGTCTGCAAATTTTAAGATAGAAAATCATTGGAAATTTGCTATGGATTATAACTCATGACTTAAAAAATTTTCAGTATTAAGAATTATTTACAAATAGTTTCATAACATCTGTGGGCTGATTATGGAACAAAAATTTCAATTATGAAAAAGATTAAGTGGAAAGGCATCTCTATATGTTTTATGTTGTTATCCGCTTATAAGTTTTTAGAGTCAAAGACATATTTACATAGTTTAAGAATCCCAAACACACCAAATGGATCATCCTGTATAGCAGTTATAGGTTCCTATAGGTAGATGAGAGAGTTATTAGATACTGTAAATCCAGGAAAGTGGACTGGATGATAACCTTGATCAGAGTTATGGAATATTAACATAATAACTATTAGTAGAGTTTGCATGTATCTTCAACTCTTGGGAACATGTATCCTCCGGTGTTGGGAATTATCCATATCCTCCGTCTGTCTCTAAATAGTAAATAACCTCAGTTAATTAGGAAGGGAAATATCTTTCGTAATAAGTATGCATCTGTTAATCCTCAGAACATTTAGAATTAAGTATGGAAAACTTAAAGAATCAAAATGATTTATTAATATTAGTGTCAAGTAGGGAACTATAAGATCTACCTAGGAAAATATTCATGATTATAACGTTTCATTGAGTTTCATTACAATGATCTATTTACCCATATCACCACTAAACTGTGAGTTCCTTGGGAACAAAGATGGTGTCTTTTATCTAAGTGTTCTCAACACAGTGACGGGCCCAGAGTCAGTGCTCAGTAGAGTTTTATGAGTAAATAAATGAAGTCCTTAAGGTTGTAGACAGATTTGGTTCTTGCAGTATCTTCTTCCAAAGAGATCAGAGGAAAGTCTGTCTCATTTCAGTACTGCTGAGCTGCCCCCACTTTGAAGGCTCCTTCTGATAGCCATTTCAGAATGTAGTGGAAATAGAGGAAAACATTTCTCTGATGTTTTTGATGTTTAGTCCAGGTCATGTTTACAGATGGGAAGGGTCAAACTTCAGGGATGCTCCAGAGACACGGCCCTTGACATTCTCTGTGAAAGGATGTGCTGTACAAAGGTCTGCCTGCCGGCAACTATGCTTGAATGCCACATGATTTAGGCATGGAGACAGTTTTCCTGTCAGACCCTGACTAAGCATTTGTTATGTGGAGCGATGGATCATAAATTTCAAACCACTTCCGCATGGCAACCCTTAAAATGTCTGAAAACCGTATCCCTTTTATCTAACGACTCCTGCTTTCTTCCGCTGTTCCTCATATGACACAGTCTCCAGACCTTTCCTGCACCGGGTTTTCCTCTTTTAATTTGTCTGTGTTTCTCCTGCGTATTGTCTTGAAGGTCCAGAAATGAGAACCTTATGGCCTGACTGAAGCAGAGAGCAGGGAACCCTTGCTGCCCTTCTTCTGGGCACTGCACATCATTGTAGTCAAAATGTCATCATCTGCCTGGCAGCCTTACTCTCACCATACTTGCAGTCAACTCAAATCCCCGTGTTTTGTTTTGGTTGTTTTTAATGTGATATGTTTTAAATATGATTTTCCAGTTCTGTATTTGTGTATTTTGAACTAAATTGCTATTTTGAACCTAAGGATTTAACTTGTTTCTCTATTAAACTGATAGATTGGGCTCATTATTCCAACTTATTTTGACATTTTGGAATGGTGGTTCTGCCATTAAAAATTTTACATTCCAAGCTTTTGCCAAGCATTGTATTATCTTAGGAAGGAGGATTTATTTTGACATGTAAAGTTTGTTTTAACATAAAGGATGAGTGGTGCATATAGATATTAGGAGACCAAAGTGGTAGACAGCTGTGAACACTTGCTATTCTGTTGGCTGCCCAACATCCAAATCTGTCCATTTCAAACCTCATTCATCAGTGAATCAAGTTTGTTTGGGGGCAGGGTTCTGCGTACCTGTAGTAAGGTAAAGGGGACCGTTTCCTTCGCGACAGCTAGGAGTGAGCACATGACCCAAACTTGTCCAAACACACTCCCAACTGGAACTTTGAATCTGGGGAGTGATGCAGTGATGCAGGGAACAAAGATTATTTTCTGGGGTAGTGGTAAGTGTCCAGTGGGATGGAGAGTTTCCAGCAGGCCTGGTATTACTGCAAGAGATTTTAGCGGCATAACCTTAATCAGAGTGTTTCTAAGCCAAGTCTCTTCTGTTTAGATTTCCTTGATTCTTTATCATTTCCCAAACCTGATTCCCCATTATTTCTTAGATTTAGTAAGCTAACTGTAAATTTCCTTTCTGTTTTAAGTGTTCCAGAATCAGTTTCTATCATTTGCAACAGGATCTCAAAGCAGTACAGTACACAAAGTACACATCACAGGGCTTCGCAGATGCACATTAAATGGTGATTTCTTTTCCTCCTTGTTCCCTTCCCAGTTGTATTATAAGCTCTTTAAAGGTCTATTTCTCTTCACTAACCCCCTCCAAAAAGGTGCTTACTCTGTTGCCTTGTACAAAGAAAGCAGTTAATACTGCTTCTTGCCCAAATTACACACTTCTTAGTAAATTAGAACTCATCACTGATTCCTTAAAGGATCTAAACAGCGTGGGTGAAAATACAAAAATGCCCTAGCAAGCAAATTGAAAACAGAAGTGGTGCTATAGTTCTGGCTAGTTTCTTTGGTTACAACGTTTATAATGCTTAGGAGGTGGGAAGAGTTAAATTGGTTTTGTTTGTTTGGTTGGTTTGGTTTTTGACCTAACAAACAATATGGGAATTCCTTCTTGAAATTTTGCTTGGAGCCATACATTTCTAAGAATGGTTCTGATAAAAAATGACGTTCCTGTGTACAAAAGAGGGAGAAGATTTTTAAACTGTGGTAAATTTTTTTTCTTTAGTGAAGCGTTTGAAAATAATTTCCTTTCCTTCCTTGAAGACTGTAACAGTGAGAAGCCATCTTAGAAGCTGCCATGCACAGGGAGGTTGAAGAAGTCCTTCTTTGCGGAGGTGACATCTGAGCTGAAACTCAAATGACCAGACAGAACTGGCCATTCAAAGCCCCAGGGCAGAGGGTGCAGGCAGAGGAAGGGCAGGTGTGCCCCTAGCATCCCTATGCTGGGTTCAGCCTTCCCCTTCGCCTTCCTCCCCCAACCTTATTTCTTTTCAGACCCAGAAAGTGACAGTCAATTTGGAGTAAAAAATCCTTTATTGGAGATGTGCTGCTTCCTGTGAGATAATCTTTAACATTATTAAACAGAATACTCAGTGTCTCAGGCTGAAGCACTTGCCTCTGGGTTCCTCCAGCCACTGAGATCAGAGATATCTGAAGGGAAATGAATAGGTTCTTGACTTTGAAATGCTCATCAAAGTGTTCCTCCCCAAACGGAAGGTGTCCGTCCTAACTACAAATTCCTACCCCTGCAATTCAATCTCTCAGATGTAAATTCCTGGCAGTTTGAGAATGGCCATTCTATCTCTCCTCCTAATTATGAAGTCTTCAGACCAAGATCCGGCCACCCAGCTACCTAATGAAGAAGAGTTTTAATTATTAAATGGGACATTTATATGTCCTTTTTGGGTAAATTTTATTAACATTGCACTGGAAACTAAAATGTCATTCTGTTTCACTTCCAGACATCGTCAAGTCTTATTACCTTTGTAAGTGTCATCAGCAACTCCCATTAACATTCCCGGGAAATAAAAATAAAATCTGGGTAATAAAATGTCTAACCTTTTTCGTTTCCTCCGTGCTTAGTCTAGTTTCACTTGCTCATAGGGTGCTGTATGCGGAGGTCTTGCACCCGCCACTTCAGGCCAGAGTTCCTAGTGCCGAAGGGCTGCGCAGACCTGTCAGATCAGCGGGCCGTGTGCAGAAGCCCCTCCCCACCCAGGACATCTCAATTCAAGATGGCAGCGGCAAGTTGTGTGCAGAGATGCTGCAACCGGCCCTGCGATCTGGAGTGTGATCAACGTGCCTGCACCAACCCCAGGAGAACTCTGCCCCCTCCCCGCTGAGGAGAACCCTATAATGCGGCCCTGCCCGTGCCTGTCCTGGAGAGCATACATGCTAGAGCATGCTCTGCTCTTCCTTCTTTGCTCAAGGAAGAAAGCTTTGCTTTGCGTCTGAACCAAACTCAGTCACGTTCTACTGGCTCAAGTGACACTGGGCTAGAGGACCCTCATTGGGGCCTGATTGGAAATGTTGGTGACATGAGTACTGATATGTAATAACTGATGGAATCATGATTTAAATAAGTTGGTCAAGAGCTAAGTCCAGAGGAGCAGAGCCAGCCATGTATTCTTTCTGCCTTCCCTGCATCTTGTGTCATTGGGAACACGGGTTGACGAGGTGGCCCAGCTGCATTTTGAAACTTTGCATGGTAGAAGCTGAAGAAACTTTTTAAAAAGTAGCCAGCATTTCTGCTTGCTAAATTAGAGGCACAGCTTATCTCTGGGCCGTACCATTCTTTTATTTTGCATAAAGCCTCTAGAATGGATAATCGAGTCATACAAATGAAAATCAAGCATCTGTGGGTGGATCTTTCTGCAGAGGACATTGTTGCTGAATGCTCTGTCTAGTGATACAAAGTAAAGTGCATGGTGTATTCAAGCCCAGACCATGCCTCTGAGACTCTGAATTTTTGTGGGGTGTCTAGGGTAATGAATTTAGAATCTGCTGCTGACAAACCTTTTGCATGACCTTGTGAAACTGCAAATGCTCTTCCACAAGTAATTTGTGGCGGTTAGCCTTTTTTTTTGCATGGAATGCACTGAACTGGAGAGCACTGAAGGAAGGCCCTCCAGAAAGAATCTTGACCTCAGGCTGGAGGAAAAACAGTCAAAGAGGACAGGACTGGATTTGCTACAGCTCCACCCAGATGGGACTATTTGTGTCCTAAATGTCACCAGGAGTTAAGACAGAATCTGGGATGGCTATTACTGCATTGTTCTGTTCTGGTGCCATTGTTCTGTTGCGGTTGTGATGCAACACACTCCTGTGGTCGAGGACTAGACTTCCCTGTGAAGGAGACATTTCTTCAGTCCTCCTTGAGCTAGAGGAGCTAATCTTAGGACCTTAAACTTGAGGAAAGGTAAACAATCTTTCTTTCTCATCTGAAGTGATCCTGGACCCGTAGGCACAGTTACATGCAGAGCATTCCTGGGGTTAGAATAGCCGTACCCTTACTCTGTTCAGGCTGGCTGGGGACACCCATGGAGACCATGAAAGCAAGTTGAGACTGAACTGTGAGGGTAGCATTTATAAGAGACCCTTCCATTTGGTATCTTGTATCAGAGAAACTACGGTAGTTTTGTTAAATGCTGCCGTCTGAACATGGCTGCATCATGGAGAGGGAAGGGTCTGTCTCCTAGGCTGGTTGGGTGTTAGCAAAGGCCATCATCCAAGGCGTGTAGCTGCTCCTGCATCATGGTGATCTCAGAACATGGATCAGGAGAGAAGAAAGGAAAGTGTACCTTGACCAGGAGTTTGGGCCCAAAGAACCACATGCAGGATCAGCTGTGGCGCACATGCGAGAAGGAGCTCAGTGGTGCTTTCAGAAACAACTGAGGAGAGTTTGACATGGGGAAGTTTTATGCTGGGAGGGTAAATTTCTGATAGAAACAGAACTGGAAGCTTATTTTTTAAGACATCTGTGTGGCAGGAAGCCGTAGTATTAATTTATAAGAGTTTTTTCCCTTCAAAATGGGACTTCAAACTTTTCAACTTTACCTGGAACAATACAAAGTAATTTTTTTAGTTTTTATTTTTTTAACGTATTACTGGCATGAAAGAGTAAATTATGAGTAAAATTCACAGTCTTTGCATTCTTTGCATGACATCTGCATCCATGTACTTATTTGTCATACCTCTTATTGAGATTATTACTCATATGAATGAAGTAATAAAGAAACAATTATTTGAATACAAATTTCATAGAAGTAGAATATTTATAGCATCCCAGAAAAATTTAAGTTTCAAATTCTCTTTAAGTAGAATATATTATTAAAAACTGGGAAAAGCAAGGATGGATATCAAGGCAAGGGAATTTGAAATTCTTTATGGAAATAAAATAAACGATAGAAGAAAAGAATTTATACCAACATGAATAAAATATCTGTGGGCCAGTTTTTAAAAAATCATAATACCTTTCTTGTAACTTTAGAAATAAGTCATTTAATCATAAGGATAATAATGGGTGTACTATTTTAGACACGGAAACTTTACAGAGAATTTGGATTATGAGATGAAGTTTAGAGATTAAAAAGAAACAATATATAAGTCTATAGGCTTAAATAAATGGAAAGAAATTAAAAAGCTACGTTATATAATTAATGATAATAGTAAAATCTCTTTCAGTTGAAATAGTAAGTGAAAAATGACAGGGAGAAAATATGTTTAGTAAGAATATAGAGAATAATGTAAAAATCTTATTAGGCAGAGTAGTTTATATCAGATTGACTCCTTTCCCCTGACAAGAACAATTAAAAAAAGATAGTAAAGGGCTTCCCTGGTGGCGCGGTGGTTGCGAGTCCGCCTGCCAATGCAGGGGGACATGGGTTCATGCCGCAGTCCGGGAAGATCCCACATGCCGCGGAGTGGCTGGGCCCGTGAGCCATGGCCGCTGAGCCTGCGCGTCTGGAGCCTGTGCTCCGCAACGGGAGAGGCCGCGGCAGTGAGAGGCCCGCGTACCGCAAAAAAAAAAAAAAAAAAAATAGTAAAATTTATTAAAAACAAAAAAAGCCAAATAGCATTTGGAGGCATCAAAGAACAACTGACAACCTGTTAGGATTAACAGGATAAAACCCTAGAAACAAGAGCAAGACATTGATGTAAACCTGATGTTCTTTATTGATTATCCTGTGAAGCCAGTTTCCAATAAGAAAGTGGCACAGGTGTGAAGATAAGCAGAAAGAAAAGTCTCAGAACTTTTGGTAGGCTCACAAAGTTGGGTAGGCAAAATTTGGAGCTCAGTATGACAAAAGTAGCTAAGACTTTAGGGGTCAAGACCCCGGAGAAAAGGGAATTGCAGATAAGTAAGCTTGATATTCTACAATTTTTTTCCCCGTAAGTGTATTTGATAAGACACACACAGTGAGAATATAAGCAACAAAGCAGAAAGTGGAAGCTAAGATGCTAACTAGAACGTTAGGCAGTTTCACAATGTTTAAGAAATAGAAAAACTGGATTCAGATATTTCCAAAGACCTCCTGGATTTTAATCATCTTATATCTGATTGGATCAAAGTGATCTATAACTCCTCTGTCTTCCAGAAAAAACAAAACAAACAACAACAACAATAAAAAACCAACAACTTCTGTAAAGAAAGATATCATCCAGAGCCCTTATAATTCATCACACATGCCTGGCATTCAATAAAAAATTGTCAGGCATCCTGAGAGACAGGACAGAATGGCCAAAAACAAAGAGAAAAAGCAATAAAAACAGACCCTAGGGTGATCTATGTATTGGAGTTATTAGACAGATGCTTTTAAATGGTTGTGATTAATATATTTAAGAAAATAGATTAAAGAGAATTTTGCCGGAGGACTGGAACCTATAAACATGGTCCGTGGGAATTCAGGAGTTGATAAACACAATTATCAAAAGATTTCATCAAATGAATTTAACAGTAGATTAGACAGCAGAGTATTACTGAACTGCTAAGTAGAAAGTATGAAATAAAAAAGATGAAAAGTACAAAAGAGAACAAGATATATATGGCAAATGGTGAGAGTAGTTCTTGCATATGTGTAATTGGAGCCCCAGAAGGAGAAGAGGGAGAGAATGGGGGATAAGCAATAATTGAAGAGATATTATCTGAGAATTTTCCAAAACTGATACAAGACATCAAGCCAGAGATTCAAGAATTTCTATAAGACCAAAGCATACCTAGGCACTGCTTAAGATTAAAGTCAAAGAGAAAATCATGAAAGCATCCAGAGGATAAAACACATCAGCTCTGAGGAGAAAAAAAAAGATGAAAGTTGGATGACAATGGAATGATATTTTTGACATGCTCAAAGAAAAAACCTGCCAACTCGGAATTCTATAAGCAGTGAAAATATCCTTCAAAAATGAGAGTTTAATAAAGACATTTTTTAAAAACAAAATCTGAGGGCTTCCCTGGTGGTGCAGTGGTTGAGAGTCCGCCTGCCAATGCAAGGGACACAGGTTCGTGCCCCGGTCCAGGAAGATCCCACATGCTGTGGAGCGGCTGGGCCTGTGAGCCATGGCTACTGAGCCTGCGTGTCTGGAGCCTGTGCTCTGCAACGGGAGAGGCCACAACAGAGAGGCCCTCGTACGGCAAAAAAAAAAAAAAAAAAAAGATCTGAGAGTTTTGCCAGTAAAATTGATTGATGTAGAGATACCCTCAAATATTAATTTATATAAATGAATAGACTAAAATGATGAATTCACAGAAGGTAGTTAACTTTTTGGGGGGTTTAAGAAAGTGCAGCTTTGTTCAGGATTTATTAGCTTACTTTTCTCCTTTTTAAAAGGAGCAACATGGGAACAAATAAATCCTTTGGAAGGGTACTTCACATTAACTAATGAATGACAATAAGGGCCATTTGTAGAATTTGAGAAACAATTGTAACAGGAAGTGATGGGCAAATTTAGAAAGGCTCAGCAAAACACAGCAATTTTAAGTGAGTAAAAAGTCAAAAGATTATCAGATTAAAAAAAAAAGATTATCAGATTAAAAAATAAATTTCTTCAACTTTATAAATATTTTGCTTATGGCTGTAATAGAGAACTGATGTATAATTTGTGGTGATTATTAAATACAGTGCTTTACGTCTTTTTTTAAATTAAATTTTCTTAAAAATATTGAAATCTAATGTGATATTCTGTACTTATGCACTCTTTCTTTAGGATTCTGCTCCCAAATAATTTCTGGAAACCCCAAAGAATATTTACACAATGAATGAGGCAATCTCCTTTATTGCTAGTTTGTTATGACCTGCCAGTTTCAGTCCTGCAGAAATAGTGTTGCCAGTAAACTCAGTTTCCTTCCATTTTAGGTGACAGTTGCTCTGTCACCTAAAATCTAAATCTTGGGACCTAGGTTAGAGATGAGGCACAGCAAGTCTGAGGAAAGTTTTTCTCATATTTTAGTTTTAGTAAGAATGCAAAGGAAAGTTCCAAATGTTTCCACTTCTGAAAATCATACAGGGCAATAAGGAAAGTGCAAAAACAGTCTACGTCTGATCATAGTGGTATTAAACTATAAACAGAAAATGTCACTACAGAGCCTGCAGATATTATATATATATAATATACATATAATGATAAAAGGGGAACACTACAAAAAGGCTCCATGCACATAAATTGAACAATTTGGGTGAAATGAATGAATTCTTTGAGATTCAGAAACTGCCAGAACTCACCCAAGATGAAGTACATAACCTGAACAGTTCTATAACTATTAAAGATACTGAATTTAAGGTTTAAGGCCTTCAGAGAAATAAGTCTATGGTTTCAGATCATTTCACTGGCAAATTACACTGAATATTTAAAGGAATAGAATGAATGCTATGTAATCTCTTCCAGAAAATCAAGGAGGAAAGAATACCTCCCAAATACATTTTATAAGATCATCATTACCCTGATCCCAACACTCCATCCCCCAAAAAAGAGAAAACTATGGGTCAATATCCCACATAAATATAGATATAAAAATTCTCCAAAAAATATTAGCAAGTTGAACCCAGTAATATATAAAAAGAATAATACACCACAGGCAATGAGGCCTGGGAAAGCAAGGCTGATTCAATATTTGGAAACCAAATGAATGTAATCCACAATATTAATAATGTAAAAAATAAACATAACTGTATCAATTGATACAAAAAAAGAACAACTTTTGACAAAATTCAACACCCATTCAAAATAAAAACCTGAACATGAATGTTTGTAGTATTCTTCATAATGGCAAATACTGGAAGCAACTCAAATGTCTTTCAGTGGATAAATGGATAAACAACCTCTGGTACATCTATAGAATGGAATACTACTCAGCAATAAAAAGGAACCAACTGTTAAACATGCAACCACTTAGGTGAGTCTCAAGGTGTTATGCTGCATGAAAGAATTCAGTCTCAAAATTTATAGACTGTGTGATTCCAATGATATGACAGTCTCTAAATGACAAAACTGTGGTGACAGAGAACAGACTAGAAGTTAAGGGTAGGGAGGGTGTGACTATAAAAAGATAGCACAGGGGAAATTTTGGGGGGCGATGGAACTGTTCTGTATATTGATTGAGGTGGTAGTTACGTAAATATGTGCTAACCTTTGTGGAATATGGAATTTTACATACCCCCCAAGTTCAATTTAACTGTATAATAATCTTTAAAATAATAATTTAAAAACACATTATAACTATATAGTCAGAAAGGAAAATGAATCTTTAAGAAACAAAGAAATCCTACAAACTCCATGTTCTATGAAAGTATGGTCAAAAGCAATTGAGATCAGCGAAATCTTCACGGGAATCCTTGATGAAGTACTGAGTTTATAGGGAAGAATGAGTAGCGTGAAGAGGGCCAATTGTGGAAAATATTAGAAATTACCATCAACATTCATTTCTAAAGGAGAAAGCACTACTCTGAGTGAGTAGGACTGAGAATAAATAGGAATAATTACTGAGGGAGATGGAGAATATGCCATGGAACAAACAGATGGAAGACACAAGTGGCAGATCTCAGGAAGCACCACTTTCTGAAAAGGAAAACAGGAGTTTGTTTCTCTGGGTAACTGTAGCCAGTGAAGGAACCATCACTTCTACCCACATCTCATTGACCAAAACCAGTCATATGAGCTTAACTTCCAGGGGAAGTACAAATCCACCACAGGCACAAATAATTGCCATAGTTCACCTCTCTGGTAATTAAATTCAGGCCACTTTCCTTCCTGCATGCCAAATACACTCAGCTCCTTTCTGAGGGTGACATCCCCCAGGTCCCGCCAGTCATGATATCAAATTCAAACTCCAGTAAGTCTGAGTGGTGTAGGATTGTCTCTTCATTAGGGGATGGTTCACAGGGGTCTCTACATCAAATCCATGTGTGGCTCTTCTTAATCTGGAAACCTGTGAACTGAATGACAAGATATCTGCCTCCTACTCCAAAGTACAATGATGGATCAAAGACAGGTAATGCAGAAGCACTCCAAGTAAGAACAGGAAATGAAGGGAAAGATACTCTAAAGATAGTGGCCCAAAGCTAGATATACTCTGTGTAAGCTGTATATTGAATGGAGTATGGTTCCCTTCATATAATATTGTCCATGAAAATTTATTAACAATGCTTTCCTGATGCAGTAAGGAAAAATTGATCAAGATTTCTGGAGGTCAATATGGCAAAATGAAGGAAAGGCTTTAGAGATGGAGAAAAATAAAATTATTACATATTTATGAATTGGGATATTTTGACGTTCTTAAGGACATGGGGACATGCTTGTAATATAAGCTCATGGGGAGAGATGAGTTAAAAATTGTCCTTGTAGAATGATATTTGTATATATGTGAGCGCTTTTGTGTATATACACATACAAAGTGAAAAATTTGAGGAAATACGTCACTCTGCAACTAGGAGTTATTTCTTTATTGTTGGTGATTACGAATAATTTTTATTTTTTCTGCACACACTTCTGTATAGCAATGTGCCCCACTCCCAGCTTTATATCTCTGTTGTTTGCTTTGTTTACTCTTTAGAACTCATCTAACATAATGGATGTTTTACTTTGTTTTTTCTACATCTTCTCCTCTTCTCTGTGTGCTCCATGGGGGCAGGAATTTTTGTCAGGTTTTCCCCTGCTGAATCCTCCATAAACATTTGCTCATTGAACAGTGAGTGTCCCAAGACAGAGACTCTTGGGACAATCAGAAACTTTTCTTTTGATGTCATTTCCCTAGGTCCCTTTATCTCCTCTTCATTTTCAAATGCTAAGCCAGGATTTCTGTGAGAGATCAGGAGTAATTTCAGTTGTCTTTTCTTTAAGAAGCTTCATTTTGGGTCAGTGACTATGATTTTCCTTCACTTAAACACACAAAATAATTTTCTCAGTGTTGACCTTTTTGGTCAGCACAAGATGAAGTAGGGATTTGGATTGGTGTGTGACTAGAGCCTCTTCGTTTGCAAGGAACCTCTAGAGATTATTATAGTGATCCGAGGAAAAAGTGTTTACTTTTTAACTTACTTATATGATAATAAGGACACATGTACACTTGAGCTGGGGATGAACAGGAAAGTCACCAAGAATCATGAGGCACATCTTTTCTCTGCACATCTGCTCCATTTTCCTCTCTAGGCTTACTTACCAACTTCCGCTGCTTACTCATAATTTGTTTCCTCTTCAATTTGCAAGGGCCTTAGTCTACCTCAGGGCTTCCTTTCAGTCTGCTCCATCCCCCACTTCTGACTGAGTCAGCCTCTGATTCCCAAAATTGATCCAGCTCTGGTTTTCAACAGGGGATAGTGCATGGATTACTCTGGTCTGTGCCCACCCTATGTCTAGTCTGGTGCCTGTAGGGTTTGGAAAGGGTCCCATAAACCAAAATATGCCCCCAGGAGCATAGGAGGTAAATGGAAGCCACCCTCCACTGTCATCTCCATACAAATGGGTTCTATTCAAGTTACTGTTTATTTAAGTCTTACAACTCCACTTTTGACCTTGCAAAGCACTTTAGGATACTGACATTGATTTATAGTCCCCATCTTCCATCGCCTTATCCTGGCATCTGATGTTAAACATGCAGCCTTAATGCATGAGCTTAGCTTTGTTTTTGGAAATCCCGGCCCAAAGTTTTTAGTAGGTTGGCCTTCAGCTTCCTTCCTAGCTCAAGGGACAGACAGTAGCCTCTGTTTTGAGGAGTGTATTCAGTGTATTTTTATTTTTGTACTGTGACTAGTTCGAGACCACAGTTATAAAATGCCTTGCTTCTTTTATTATTGTGGTAGGGCTCAGGGCAGGCCGCCTCAAGATGTGCCACTCTGGCATGTGGATTATTTTGAGCTGAAAACAAGCAAAGCCCAAAAGACTCAGGAAGAACCTTTGAACTTCCCCCTAACTGCCTACAAGAATGTAAGACAGGAGGCCTGTCCCAGGAAGGAGATATCACCTTGCATAACTACAGTAAAGATTAGGTGTGGTGAACAGGGAGGAACCTAGCTGAGCCTATTTGATCCAAGTCCTCTCTGTGTCCCATTGTCTTTGGATGGCCCAGCAAACATTTGTTTACCAAACATGAACTGTTTTTATCTTCCTGTGAATGACCCTACTTCCTCTTGAAACCTCAGACCCCTGCCCCCTTCTCCTTAGTTCAGAATGTATGTACCTCACCCTGCTTTGCTGTCTCTGGAATTTTTCATACTTATGTGGACTCCCCGTGCACATGTAATAAATTTGATTTCCTCCTGTCAATCTGCCTTATGTCATTTTAATTGCCAGCCAAAAGAACTAAGAGAGGAAAGAGGGGAAATTTCCCCTCCCCTGACCACTGTTTCTGGAAGGAAAATTTCTATAAAAATTGCTCATATTTGAATATAAAACATTTTTTTAAAAAAGTTTAGAGCTTCTTTTGAAAAAAAAAAAAATCCTGACTTCAGTTCAAATGTATGCCCATATTTTAGTCAGGAAGTATTAAGAGGCTGTTGTTCCTGATCAGATGACACAGAGAAAATTCTGGAATATTAATATTCCCATCACATGGATGAACCATTGCTGGAGTCTTGTCTTCTGCTGAAATAGAGACAGATATGGAGAAATATGTGGATAAGAGAAGAGCCCCACAAATTTGATATCTGAGCATTAGTAACGTCATTTTGATTCTGAACATCATCTGTGGCTGGAAGATAAAATTAGTTCCTTTTTTTCTATGCTTTTATGATAACCGTGTTTGATTCTTAATGTTCTGAAAAATGCTAATTCGTGTTTTTCACAGTGCAAACTAAAATATATTTCCTTTAAGAAAACAACAGGCTGAACCCAACTGTAGAAATTATATTTACTTTGTAAATCAAGTTTGTTTCTAGCCTCTGCCTCTGTGGTCAGAGACCGAAACAGTGTACTAACTGCAATAGTTACTTCCTCATTCTTTCAGGGGTGTTCATTTTTATGCCTGCTTATAACCACAATTTCCCTCAAATACAAACACACAGAGTCAAATAATTTGACATTTAATTGTAAAGCATTTTATATTATAGTTAAAAACCATAAATTTTTGTCTTAAAAGAACCCCAAACTCTAAGCTGCATGATTCTCTAAGTCAGTAGTATTTCCATCTGATGAAGGAAATAAAGTGAAGCATCATGTATAGTCAAGAACTAGGAGAGATTTGCCCTTGGCAGTGCTGACCTGGTGACACCAAAGTAGCCTCTCCCCCATACCTGTCAGTCCACGTCTCTTGGCTGGGGAATATTTCCTTTGCCCACTGGAGCCTTGGACTCCTGTCCAATCTTCACAACTGCTTCATCCACATGATTGTGGCCATTGTTAACCACTGCTTTCTCCTCTCCTTCCTCCATGGAATGGCCGTCTCTACCACTGCTGACCTATGTAAAAGTCCCAGGTGTTTGCCTGCTTGTTTATTTCTATCTTTCCTGGACTGCAGGCTGCATGAGGGCAAGAGAGGTATCTATTACATTCACCTTTGTACATCCAGCCCTAGTACAATAAATATTTGTTAACTAATGAGAGAACAGCTCAGCATCAGTTAGCAGCAAGTGGTCATGTATTTCCGGTCTCTTTTTGAAAAATTCACTTTATTAAAAATCAGTACCATATGCACATATATTAACCTCTAATTCAGTTGGGAGTGAGAGTCTAAGGGCAATCTGTCCACCATATCTATTGCTCTCTCGCCCCATTGTTAGATTTGTTTGAGTGATCTGACGGTTTAAACAGATGTTCATTTCCGTACCAAGTTTCTGCCACTTTTCGCCTCACTCTTCAAGCTGAAGCCATACTGGTCTTTCAGTTCCTCACATGTGCTGGGCATTTCCTTGCCTCTGGCCCTTTCATACCCTTTTTCCTCTGTTAGGAATGTTTTCCCTCTCGCCCTCCTAGACTTGGCTAACTCTTACTGTTCTTGCAGCATCCAGCATAAATGTCATTTCCTCAGTATTGTTTTCCCCAGTCCCCTGATCTTACCTTTTTTCTTCCTCTTCACACTTTGTTTTTGAATTCTGCATAGCACTTATCATTTTGTTATGATATATTTATCTAACAATTTTGTTTTGTCTGTTTAATGACTGTCTCCTCCATTTGGTTGTAGGTTCCACAAGAATAGGGTTGAAAATGTAATGCCTAGTACATAGTGGGTGCTCAGTAAATATTTGTTGAAAGAATGAATAAATGACTGAATGGTTGCAGTATCCTCTTCCTCTCTTGCAGCTCTATGTGTGTTAAAAGGATTGAATTTCTCTGAGAGAGGGAAACCATTTTTTCCCAGATGGCAGTGTATATATACAGTGTAAATTAATCAATGAATAAGTTAGAACAAAATTTAGATTACCAATATCAAAAGACATGTGGCATTTCATTTCAGGTTACCTCACTTGCTATTAATCACCACTTAATTGAAAGTTGTGTTTCTTTATCTTTTTTTTTTTGAGGAAAAAGCTTAAACCAATGTTTTTATGGTTTATGAACCTCCACAGTACTCTACATCTCCACAGTGCTTTTGGCTTTAGTATCAAAAAGTCCTTATACATAACTTTCTTTCAACTTTAATTTAACTGTGTGTAACTTAGGAAGGTAACATATATTTTAAATACATTATTTTACCCTTACTTCTAAATAGGATTTGAGTCTACTTTCATATTACTGACATTTCCCAGATATCAGACAAAGCAATTGATATGAAGATTAAAAGAATGGTCAGAATTTTTTAAGGAGAAAAATTTATTTCCACAGAAATCTAACATTGTATCATTAATGTAATATAATAGATATATGATTTAATATAAATTTAGCAATATATATATATTTTTTAGTTGCCTGGTAGACGAAACCAGAAAGGAAACATAATGGATTCTAGAGGTCCTTTTAGATATTATAAAAGAAACATGTATTCAGTCAGAACAAAACAAAACTAAACAGTATTCCCAACATTGTGTTCCAGGCAGGAATTATCTTCCAAGAGAAATTCCTTGCTTGGATCCATACAGAGGAGCAATTGATAACACAGTGGGCAGTACCTTTCAATATTATTTTGTAGAAGATTCAAAAAGGTCTAAGAATGACCATTTTTTATGTCAACCTTTGACAGATACTGAGATGATAATGTTAAAATTTTGTAAAGACTTTTCAGTAAGGAGTTAAGATAGTATACGTTTGTTGCTTTTCGATGAACTAATCTAAAAGAAAGATAAAGTTTATTTAGAAAAGAGACAAGCAGTGGTCAATATGGCCTTCGCAAATATCACTTATGATAATAGAGCCCTAAAATGAAGCAAAAAAGGGCTTCCCTGGTGGCGCAGTGGTTGAGAGTCTGCCTGCCGATGCAGGGGACACGGGTTCGTGCCCTGGTCCGGGAAGTTCCCACATGCAGCGGAGGGGCTGGGCCCGTGAGCCATGGCCGCTGAGCCTGCGTGTCCGGAGCCTGTGCTCCGCCACGGGAGAGGCCACAACGGTGAGAGGCCCGCGTACCGCAAAAAAAAAAAAAAAAAAGAGTGAGTCTTGTCACTCAGGATAGTTTCTAAAGGATTCTGTAAACAAAAGCTTGTCTTTTGAGTCTCCATTCTTTTTGAGGTGACTGAGTAGCTCTCATCATACAGCTATAAATGTTTGTTCAAATAAAGTATTGACCGGGAAAAGTTCTTGGAGCTATAGAATGAGGAGAGGTTGTTATAAGCCTGTAAAGCTGAGTGAAGTAGCTCAGTTAGTAAGAATTAGAATTTGTGCTTTCAAGATGCTCTTGTGAAAGCCATAGCAGGGGTAACTACATCCCTAAATCTATACTTATTATTGATCCTGTTGGCTGTATTCAGGACCCTTCATGATATTTTTAAGGAAAGTGTAGATTAAATATTTGAATTTAATACATTCCAATGTAACTGTAAAATTGATAACTATATACATAATTTATAAGTTACATATATAGCTACTTATGTTTTTAAGTTGTGTCATTTTCTCTCAGATTAATGAAAGTTCCCTTTGAAAACATGTCTTGAATAATGATTTAATTAAGATGCAAAATGAACATGTTGTTTCTTGAACAGTGGAGAAGCTCCAATGCCAATTAGGATTTTTTTATTGCAAATATTTGAAGATTGAACTCTTAGTATTTGATGTTCCTTTTGATGAAATGGAGCTAATTTTAGGTACTGCTAGATTTTGTGCTCAAATAATGCCATTTGTAGGCTCTATTCTGTGGCTTACAACAGATTCAGATTTATATTACTCTACTTTAAAATTCTTCAGAGAGAGAATTGCTTCCTGTACCTTCCTCATAATTCTAGGGATCCACACACACTCTCTCTGTGGCCCAGACTGGGTTGCTGTGCCCAGCCCATCCTTCAGCCAGTCACTGCTGATAGGAGTGGTGAGGGGTAGGGTGGGGGGATAGTAGCAAAACAAGCAGTTCGGCCTAGGCCCCACTCCTGAGTAAAGTGGAGAGAGTTTTCCCACACACGTGGAGAGGGGATGAGACGGCTCACTCACAGGAAAACTGGGATAGTGTTCCCACCATGAGGGGGAGTGAATGCTCTCAGCAAAAGAACAAATATCCACTTTAAGTTAGAACATGGATGTTGCGGTGGCAGAGCTGGCCAGAGCTCGAGGTCAGTGGCCTTGAAAGCCTCTTTATGAACCCCTTCTTCTGATCTAGGTCTTTAGGAATGAAGAGCATACAAATTCATTGAGAGGTTAAATATTGTATCATGTTCAGGAAATTAATGAGTGAAATCTATTATACATGTTAATTTCTACCTGGTAATGAAAAATTTAATTTTGCTAATTCAGGCTTCTCTTAATAGCCCAAATATTCTTGTGGAGTACGGTTATCCTGGAAAAGGTCATCCAGTGTTTCTGTGGTGAAAACTTTCATATGTAAAATGTTCCTTCAACGCTTTAACATGTTTTTTCACATATCATCTGACAATGGTATTGGGCAACCCGATCTGTAACTTGCGGACAACCACAAAGCATCTTGATTTACAAGTATATACACCACATGTTTACATTGACAGCACTGTCTAATCATTCAGAATTATATTTTATGAGAAAACTAAAGGTCTCACATTTTGGCCACTTTGCCAACAGTCTCTGTCTGAAGCAGTTCACTGATGGGGAGAGAGATTTATTTTTCGGTATCAAGTTTGTGACATGAAGCATTTGTTTTACAGACAATATTTACCAGTTATTTTTCTGTCTTTAATTCTCGGACCCCAGATACCAAGGACAAATTGAATAACACAGTTAAATCAGCTGATTCTGCATAAACCCAGAAAGAAGAGTTCTATTTTAGAAGAATAACTGACTTCTAAATCTGTGTCTGAAGAAATGTCATGTATAGGTTTTAGCTGTGAAACTGTTCTAAGAATGTAGAGAGGTATTCCCTATGGTTTTGATTGTGTTTGTCCTGAAAAGTTTCAATTTAATCGTAGAAAGGTTTGGGTCTTTTGAAAACAGCAAGAAAATCAATTATCAGGGTTTCAGTTTTCTCCGGGCAATTTTCACCATTTCAGCATGCCCAAGAGGGAAACGGCCTATAATTTTGTTATACTGAAGAATTTGGCAAGCTGGCTAATGGTCTTACTAAAAGTAAAGAAATCCCTTCGGTGGCATATGCAGGAAGTTATGTCTGAATCATTTAGAACCATTGTAGAGAAGCTTTTGTTCCTGAAGAGATCTGTGGGGGATTTTCCTGGGAAGAAAAGGTGTCTGAATATTCTTAAACCTTGGACAGATTTATCAAACTCGCTGTTTCACTTAAACCTTTGCCAAATGTGACTCATCTTCCATCAAATAGACCTCTCCCCAGGCATCTTCATCTTCAAAAAATCAACATCCAACACCACCTTATATTTCTTTCACTGATGCAATGATGAAATCTGTCTCAAAAGAAAAATATTTGTATTGATTTTATAATCTTAGAGGCCCTAACATTCGAGTGAGGCTGTTACTTAGAAGCATACTCCAAAAACTCTTTTTTGAAGAGTTTTTGTTTGTTTGTTTGTTTTGGCTGTGGGGGAGATGGAGGGGAGGGAAGCTGGATGGTAAGTGAAATGGCCTGAAAGCATGAGTCAAGGTAAAAAACAAGAATAAATCAAAGGGAAATCATTGAACACTGGTGAATATAAAAAAAGAAATTAGATCAGACTACAGAGGAAAATGCATAAATTTAGTATCCAGAAATATTCTTCATGGGAAGGTCTATTAGTTTGTCTCCCAGCAGAGGTCGGTGAAGTGATAGTCTCCAGAAGGTGGGGCCATTAGCTCTGTAGGCATTTAGAACTGGTCCGAACAAAGCACCTTCGAGCCTTAGGTGGGGAATGACACACTGTAGACAGGAGCTGGATAAGCAGGTATAAAGACTCTTTCCTCTGACTTCCAGCTAGTCATGTATAGGCAGTTCAGAAATCCTGCTGCCTCTTTCCTGCCAATTTGGATGCAAATTCTCCTTGGCCAGAAAGCTGATCATTCGGTATGAAAGGCTCTTTTTTTGGTGGCTCCTCAGGTTCTTCACGTATCACCTGGCATTCTGCTTAATAAGTAGTTATAACTTTAAATGCAATGTGTAATGTCAGAGATTTACAGACGCTATCTCGTACTTCAAGATCACTGCAATCTCCTCTCTTACATAAGAGGCAATGATGCCCAGACACCAAGCTGGTGAGTTGGATTTCTAACCCTGGGCTACCTCTTCAGAGAAAGAAAGAGAGCCTGGGTTTAGATGCAAATAAACTTAGGTGTGAATTCTGGCTTAAATTCCCATTTCTGTCCCAAAGCCTTCAACCAGTTTGTACCATAACCTCCTTTATCCTTGCAGTGGAATTATTTGAAATTCTAGTTTGAAAGTCTGTCTAGGAGCTTGTACCATTCATTCTGTCATTGTCTGAGTGAGATCATCCAGAGCCTGGTTCCTCCTCCTACTAGGAATTAGTGCTTTTTAGTGGATGTAATTTATCTGTGACCTAATTGTGCATAAAATTGAACTTAAAAAATTTTTTATAACCAAATTTGCTTTCTATTATAAATGTTGATTTCTACCTGGTAATGAAAAATATAATTTTGCTAATTCAGAATAAACCTAATCAAGTCAGGATTTAAAAAAATATCACTTCAAAGTAAGCTCATTCATTTTAGACTTCTTCCCTTAAATTTCAATTTTGCTTAAGTGGCGTCTAACTTTAGGGAGATGTTGTGGATTATGTAACCCCAGGTTGTGTGCATGTTTCCCTCATCTGAGAAAGGAAGCAGCAAGGTATAGTGTTAGAACAATAGCTAGTAATTTACAAAGTAAATTACAAATAGTTTTACTTACTATCTTAGAGGATGTAAGCCAGTTGAAGTGCCAAAACTGTATAGCATTACCTCCAAGAAAGAGCCTGAAACTGTGCCAGCAGAAGGCACTGTGAATTTGGCAGTGACTGCTATAGCCTTGAGGCAAGGTAGGTCTTTGCCTCTAGATCAAAAGAGAGACTGTAATAAGCTATGGTTTTTTGGTGCTTTCCTTATAATTAAAACTATTGTAGAATCAGAATTTTGCTTAGAAGCTTCTCTATACCAATCAAGAAGGACAGTACATTTGACATTAGGAAATTGACTGCCCATTTGCTCTAAGATGACTCTAAGATGGACAATTTTGGAAATACCTAGAGTTCATCTAAAGTGGCCACTGTGATTCCAAGTTACCCTGGGTGAAATAGTGCCATTTTGTGAGATGTGTGCAAGAATTCGAGAAACAATGATACTACACATAAGAAGCAGGTGTCTGGCTTCGCAGAAGTGCAAACTTGGATTGAATGGGCTGCATCTGGAGAAATGATCATGGTCAATCTAATGTGTTGATTCTATAGCTCATATCTTGAGCCCCTAGCCAGTGGTTGGCTATCTTTGACAGCAGACTTGATAATTTTTGGCCCTCGCCAGATAGAGTTTGTGGTGATTTGTTTCCCAAATTAAACTCTCAGGGTTGTAAACACAGAAAAGAGTTAAAATAGGCCTTGTAAGGTTTTGGGGTGGTGGCCCAAAGTACATTTCATCCAATGAGGAACAGTAGCTTGTAAGATTTTTATTAACAACTTTTTGGAGGTATAGCTGACATAACAATAAAATGCACATAATTAAAGCATGAGATTTGATAAGTTTTGACATGTGTATACACTCATAAACCAATCCACAATCAAGATAATGAAAATATCCATCACTTCCAGAAGGTTCCTCATGCCCCTTGGTAATACCTCCTTTCTGCTTTTTTTTCAGTTTCTCTCCACCATTGGGTCTGCAGGCAACCTCTGATCTGTTTCTTCTAACTATAGATTAGTTGATGTTTTCTAGAACTTAATATACATGGAATATAGTATGTATTCTTTTCTCTCTGGAGTCGTTCATTCAACATGAATATTTTGAGATTCATCCGTGTTGTTGTGTGTCAATAGTTCATTTGTTTTTAATCGTTGATGTGTATTTTATTACCACCAGTTGTTTATCCATCACCTGTGCTTCGACATTGGAGTGTTTTCCAGGTTTTTGTTATTACAAATACAGCTGCTGTGCACATTCATGTACCAGTCTTTATGCGGACATATGCTTTGTTGTCCATTGAGTAAATATCTAAGTGTGGAAGAGTTGCATCATCTGTTAGGTATATATGTTCAGCTTTTTAAGGAACTGCCAAACTGTTTTCCAAAGTGTTTGTACCACTTCATATTTTCATCAGCAGTGTATGAGAGTTCTAATTCCTCCATATACTCACCAACACTTGTATGGTCGATGTTTTTAATTTTAGCCACTTTATTAGGTGTGCGGTGGTATCTCATTGCGGTTTTAATTTGCATTTTCCTAATGACTAATGATATTGAACATCCTTTGTGCTTACTTACCATGTGTATTTTTGGTTGTTGTTGTTTTGGGTTTTTGGGTTTTTCTGGGGACATGTCTGTTCAGTCACGTCTTTTGCCCATTTTTATATTGGGTTGTTAGAGTTCTTTATATAACCTGAATGCAGGTTCTTTTTCAGATATACGATTTGCAAATATTTTTTCTCAGTCTGTGGCTTTTCATTCACTTGGTGTCTTTCAAAGAGCAGAATTTAACTATTTTTTAAAGAAATATTGCACTTTTGTAGTTACGGCTAAGAAATTTTGCCTAACCTAAGGTCGCAAATATTTTGCTCTGTTTTCTTCTAGAAGTCACACGCTTGTTAAGATTTACATTTAGATCTATGATCCCATTAGGGTTCATTTATTATCTTTCTAATTTTTAAATTTTTTAAAATTTAATTTAATATTTTTTGGCCGTGTTGGGTCTTCATTGCTGTGCGCAGGCTTTCTCTAGTTGCGGCGAGCAGGGTCTACTCTTTGTTGTGGTATGCGGGCTTCTCATTGAGGTGTCTCCTCGTGTTGTGGAGCATGAGCTCCAGGCACATGGGCTCAGTAGTTGTGGCTCGTGGGCTCTAGAGCGCAGGCTCAGTAGTTGTGGCGCATGGGCTTAGTTGCTCCGCGGCATGTGAGATCTTCCTGGATCAGGGATCGAACCCATGTCCCCTGCATTGGCAGGTGGATTCTTAACCACCGTGCCACCAGGGAAGTCGCGAGTTAATTTTTGTATATGGTGAGATATATGGGTCAAAGTTCATATTTTTGTATATGGGTATCCAATTACTTCAGCATATTTGTTGAGAAGATTATACTTTCTCCTTTGTATCTGTGTTGAAATCAGTTTTCCATATATTTGCAGGTCTATCTCTGGACTCTATTCTGTTCCATTAATGTAGTTGTCTGTCTTTATGCCAAACACATACCATCTTGATTACTATAGCTTTATACTAGGTCTTAAAATATGGTTGTGAGAGTCTTCCAACTTCATGCTTTTTTTTCAAACTTGTTTTGGCTGTTCTGGTTCCTTTATACTTCCTTTAAACTTTGTATTTGAACTTTAAAATCAACTTGTCAATTTCCACAAAAAAGCCTGCTGGGATTTTGATAGGAGTTGCATTGACTCTATAGATCAATTTAAGAAGAATTGGCATCTTAACAATATTGAGTCTTCCAACCCAAGAACATGATATTATCCTTTCATGTATTTAGGAGTTCTATTATTTATCTCTCAACAATGTTTTGTAGTTTTCATTGTGTCTTTTACATCTTTTGCCAGACTTATCCCTATTTCACATTTTTGGTGCTATTGTAAATGGTATTGCTTTTTAAAAATTTGGATTGCTTGTTACTAATAAATAGAACTTCAGTTGATTTTTTTTTTTTTTTTTTGCGGTACATGGGCCTCTCACTGTTGTGGCCTCTCCCGTTGCGGAGCACAGGCTCCAGACGCACAGGCTCAGCGACCATGACTCACGGGCCCAGCTGCTCCGTGGCATGTGGGATCTTTCCGGACCGGGGCACGAACCCGTGTCCCCTGCATCGGCAGGCGAACTCTCAACCACTGTGCCACCAGGGAAGCCCACGTTGAGATATTTTTTATAGCCCAGAATATGGTCTACCTTGGGTAAATTTTTCATGCACACTTAAAGAGAATGCATATTCTGCTTTTGTTAGGTGGAGTGGTTTATAAATATCAATTAAGTCGGTTGATCATGTTAATTCTTCTATGTCTTTACAGATTTTTTGTATATTTGTTTTATCAACTATTGAGTATGGAATATTTAAATCTCCAACTATTATGGATTTATCTACTACTCCTGTAGTTCTATCAGTTTATACTTTATGTATTTTGTTATTGGGTACATAAATTTAGATATTTAATGCCTTCTTGATGAGTTAGCCCCTTTATTATTATGAAATAACCTTTAAAAAGTTCCTGATAATATTCTTAGCTTTGAAATCTATTGTGTCTTATACTAATACAGTCACTTCAACTTTCTTTTAATTAGGGTTAATATGGTACCTATTTTTCTCTCCTTTTATTTCATTATAAATGTAAGTATGGGTTGACCAAAAAGTGCGTTCAGGTCTTCCATAACATCTTACAGAAAAACCCAAAAGAACTTTTTGGCCAACCCAGTACATGCACACGCATGCACTAGATAGATAGATAGGTATCATATAGTTGGGCCTTTCATTTAAAGAATCTAATTTGACAGTCTCTGCCTTTTAACTGGGATGTTTTAGCAGTTAATATTTAAGTGATTATTGACGTAGTTAGGTTTAAGTCTATCATTTGGCCATTTGTTTTCTATTTGTTCCATGTTTCTTTTTTTCCCTTTTTTCCTCTCGTGTTTGCCCGAAGAACTTCCTTTAACATTTCTTATAGAGCAGGTCTGTTGGTGATGAATTTTTTTGCAGCCTTTGTACATCTCAAAGAGTCTTTATTTCACCTTAGTTCTTAAAAGACATTTTACTTGGTATAGAATTCTAGGTTGGCAGATTTTTGTAGTTTAAGATATTGCTTCACTGTTTTCTCACTTGCATTTTTCTTATAAGAAATCCGCCATCATCCTTATCTTTGCTCTCTGTACTTAATATGATGTTTTTCTCTGGCTAGTGGGAATAGGCACTGTTCCCAGTCCTGGGTGAGCACCAACTATTGTTAGCTCTAATCCTTTTGGGTGGTTCTTTCCCAGCAGCAATCACCAATACTCTGTCCTGTGAACTCTAGCCTCCTTATTTTCCTCAGACTCTTAGCTCCATCTCCTCAACTCAGAGAGTCAGCCAGGCTTCTCCAGGACTCTTTTTCTCTGCTGTGTGGGGCCTGAAAACTCTCTCAAAGCTGTAAGCTGAGGCAATCATGGGATTCACTTTGTTTCCCGTTTCTCAGTGACCAGTGTTCTTCACAGCCTGATGCCCAGTATCTTGAAATCTATTGTTTCATATATTTTGTCCATTCGTTTTGGTTGTTCAGACAAGAGGGTAAATCTAGCTCCTGTTATTCCATCTTGGTCATTAGCAGAAGTCCTTGGAGCTGGTTTTTGTCATGGACTTAGACTTACTAGAACTCTATCTGTTGATCATTCGATGTTGTTTTCCCTCTTACTGACAAATGTTTATGAGAAGACAGAATAAGATAAAGTTGAGGTTAGGTAGAGAACACAGTATTACCAAGAATTTTTAGCAAAACAAGTCTGATCAGAAAGTTCAATACATAAGTAAAATATAATTTTCTCAGGAAAGAGAAAAAGAAATTCAGGGTTGAAAGCTTAAGTGAAATTGTATTTTCGACCTGGTATATGGTTCACCTCTCCACCATAGGCCAGGAACGTCAAGCAGAAGAGACCCACAGGGCCTTGAGGAATGCACACACAAGTTGTCAGGCTCATGGGTCCTGGTTTGTGGCAGGAAGGTCAGAGCTGAATCTTAATAGGTCCTCCAAAATGTGGAGAGCCTCCTCTTCAAATAAAGAAACCTGTTACAATATAAACAAATGAACTTTATAAACTTATAGAAACAAGGGAGAAAATTTCCATTTTGAAATGGCATCTCGTTAGGAGAAATGACTGCACAGTTGTTTTTTTTGTTGTTTTTGTTTTTTGCGGTACGCAGGCCCCTCACTGCTGCGGCCCCTCCTGTTGTGGAGCACAGGCTCCAGATGCTCAGGCCTAGCGGCCACGGCTCACGGGCCCAGCCGCTCCGCGGCATGTGGGATCCTCCCGGACCGGGGCACAAACCCGTGTCCCCTGCATCGGCAGGTGGACTCCCAACCACTGCGCCACCAGGGAAGCCCGACAGCACAGTTTTTATTGTTCATTATTTGGTTTTAGAATATCACACGTGGGAAAAATCTGTGGATCATTGTTGATTTCTTAAACTGAGGGTTGATACAAGTGACCTGAAGTTCTGAATAAAGAAAGAAATGTTATGTGAGTCCAAAGACATTGTGAAGTTGGAATTGGAGGTAGTTCTTCCAGATCTCAATTTTGTGTGACTGGTGGATGTGGCTGTTCTGGTTAAGTTAAGTTCGGACCTGTTAACACAGGTGAGCCCTGCGTAATGTTAGCCATTACCATGTGCTTAGACAGTGATGACTAGCTCAGCAGAGTGTAATCTGCATTCATGGCAGTGCACATTTGTGTGGCACACCCCAAATGCTCCCCAGAACACCATTCTGAGTTGAGTTGTCTGTGTGTTACAACATGGTAGTTTTCTTTTCTGTGACTTCTCTTTGTGTTGTTTGTTTTGTGCATGAAAAATATATTTGATGACAGGATTTGAGAAAAGTGAAGCACAAGAACTTCATGCTGGGTATTAACATGTAAGTTTTACATTGAATAGAGGCATCTTCAAAGAAGGAGTTGTGGAACTAGTCAGAGATTGGTGGCAGTCTACTGTGAAGTATACTTCAAACATAACCTCAACTGGGGAGGACTGACCAGAAATTAAACAAACTGGGCTGGGAAAAACATGTTCCAGACGCATGTCATGGGGAGATTTGAGAACGGGAGAGTGAGCACCAGCTTATAACACTGGTGAAAGCGTCCGCATGGGGGCCATGTTATAATGATACCAGACACAGTGGATGTCATTAACTCTCATTTCTAGATGTACATCCCTTCTCTAAACAAAGTATATTTACTTGATTCAGTCACACTTTTGACCTTTAAACTCCCTGTTTAAGACAGGATAGGTTGGGTTATACTAGAAATGAATAATCCCACATTCTCTGCCGTTGAACACAGTAAAGATTTATTTCTTATCAATGCAAAGTCTGCTGTGTGCCCAGGTGACCCTCCAGAGCCACTGCTATCCATGTGGTGACTCAGTGATTGAGGCCTGTACCCTCTAAACACATGGCCTCCTCAGTTAAAGGTCAGGGAAGGAGAGCCTGCTTTAGCCTGGAAATGCTGATGTCACTCCTGCTCATGTTTTAGTGGACAGAATTAGTCACATGGCTCTCCTCAATTACAAGGGCACTGACTCAGCCCTCAACTTGGTTTCGCTAACACCCACTAATCTTTCTGGCTTCAGGTTAAATAATTATTTGCTTCACATTTGTCTCTCCCGTTAGACTGTAAACTCTGCATTACTTATTCTGTCTTGTTTCCCCAGCCTTTGGCATACTCAGTACCTAGTATTTAGTTAGTCAGACATTTATAAATAAATAACTACTTGGGATAATAATAGGCACCTGGAAGTTTTTTTTCTTGATAATTGTCAGTAATTTCTGTTTTACTAGCTATAGAAACATTCAAAAGTTATAGACAGTCTGATTTCATAAGTGGCAGACAGCAAGCTGGGAGACATTTACAAACCCATAGATTGTCAACAACTATTCTAGTTTCTGACATTGCGGTAGTGTCTCATTTATTCATGACACATCATTCCTGCAGATAATATTGTTCATTTTTAAAAGGATAGATTATTTAAAATTTTCTTTTTTTCCCCGACTGTAAATGTAATATATGTACATTATAGAAAAACTGAAAAGTACATACATCAAATATAAAGAACTCTAAATTCCAGTGTTCAAAAACTACTGTATTTTGGCATATTCATTATCAGACTTTTACCAACACATATCTTTATCAGGTTGAGCTCAAACAGTAAAATGGATTTTTATTCTGAATTTCTTAAAATTTTGTCACAGCATTTCTACTTTGCATTGAAGTCTGTTAATGCATCATTTCCAATGACTACATAATGTTCCTTTCATGTCTAAACCATGATTTACTGAACCATCCCTTGTAAGTAGACATTTAGATTATTTCCAAAAGGTTTTCACTACATAAAATGCTGCAACAAATGTTGTGATGCATAAATGTTTCTCCATATTTTGGACTACTTTCTTAGAAGAGATTCATAAAAGGAAAACAGATAATTTAAAAGGTTGGAGCATTTATACAATCATAGGGCCACCTTTAAAATAGTCAGTAGTTTTAAGCAAACACAGGAAACATCTAATCTGCTTAATATTCTCCTGTGAGCTCTTGGGGGGTTTAAAATGTTCTTGTCTTTTTATGTAGCAGTCAAAAAAGAATTTGAAAGTAACTTTTATGTGATCAGCACTCATTGCATGGGAGAGTATCTCATTGGGTAGGCCAATAACAACATGCCCAGCATTTCCACACTGCCGTTTATAGCAGGTCCTTTTTTAAAAAAAATAATTAATTAATTATATTTTTGGCTGTGTTGGGTCTTCATTGTTGTGCATGGGATTTTTCTAGTTGCAGCGAGCGGGCTACTCTTCATTGCGGTGTGTGGGCTTCTCATTGCAGTGGCTTCTCTTATTGCAGAGCACGGGCTCTAGGCATGTGGGCTTCAGTAGTTGTGGCACGCAGGCTCAGTAGTTGTGGCTCGCAGGCTCTAGAGTGCAGGCTCATTAGTTGTGGCACACGTGCTTAGTTGCTCCACAGCATGTGGGATCTTCCAGGACTAGGGCTGAAACCCATGTCCCCTGCATTGGCAGGCGGATTCTTAACCACTGCACCAATAGGGAAGTCCCCTGTAGTAGGTTCGTCATGTTCGAGAGAGATACATCTGAACTCATCTGGAATCCTTCAAGTTACAAAACTATTTTAACATGTCGGGTTTTTTTCCCCAGAAATTTCCATATTTGCACTGGCTAAAGTACTTACTGAAATAGTTTCTTTAATCACTTTTTCTTCCCTCCACATTGAATAAATATGGCAGAATCATTTGCAAAACAGAGTCACTAGTCACTGCCAAATTCAACATTCCACTCTTTAATGTATTCAAAACTTATTTTTTCTCACTAGTAATTATCACTTTCTTAGCCCTCTTTACTTTCTTTGCAGTTTTTCCAACAGCACCTGTAGATGGCTTGCTTTGAGGGGTCCGTGTTTAACAAAAAAACAAAGTTTTTATTGCTCAATGTGAATTTTTGCCTATAAGAAGGGAACCACAAAGCCTGAAGAAGATACAGTTATTGGACAGTCCAGGAGCTCAGGCACCAGCTGAGTGACTATCTTGGGTGCTGTCCTTAAACATCCGCTAATTCAAAATGACAATCTACTCTCTACGTCAAGGACTTTCAGGAATTACATGTAAATGCATAACCACGAACATCAAATCCATACATTCCAGGGATCCCCTGTGATCTTTCAAAACACATTAATAAGCAGGACAGTTATAATTTTCCCTTTCGTCTAAAGGAGGAAGATAAAGCCAGTAAGGACATAATTGTCTTGGCCAAGGTCATATAGTCCATAAATGAGGCTGCTGGGATGAGACTGAGATTCAGGAATAGAACACTTTAGAAATTGAATCTTCATTATATACATGAGCAGATGGAATGGAGCTGAGTAAGACATTATTCCTGAGAATCAGTGTGATGTAACTATAGGTGGAAACAAAAGTAGACAAGAGAATAGGAAATCAAATCATCCTACAGAGTAATCCTTCCAGAATAATGTCTGCACAAGAGATGACCTCAGTTTACTCATGAAGGGAAGAGAAAGTGAACTGATATTTTTGCCATATGCTGGCTGCAAACATGTAGAGAAAATAGCAAGCTGCTGTTAGTTGAAGGTGCATCGCAGGAGCTGGCAGCACAATTTCTTTTCCCATCAGTTTTCACCCCTGCCCCCACTTCTGCTCTGCAAGGGATCTGCCAGAGTAGACATGTAAAATAAGTGTATCGCAGTTAAGAATAGAATGTTATGCTGTATAGCTGAGTAGAAAAGGAAAGACGTTTCTGATAGAATCTAGTTTTTATCACTTGAGGAATTGTGTAATTGTAAATAGTATCCTAGATAGTAGTTAAAGATTTTATTATCTAGAATGCAATATATATTTATCTGTTCAAATATGAGTATAATTAATTGGACAAACTTCTCGCTTTCTAATTCAAGGCTTATATTCAAATGCATTATTTCTGAGTAATACATGCAATGATACAAATTCTGCTTGATTAAGCTTGATTGACTTTTACTGAGTCCAAAACTAATTGTGCTGCTAGAACTAAAAATATAAATTCTCTTATTACTAACAGAAACCATAACTCTCACTTGGGAGCATTAAGAGACAGAGCCCCATGAATACTCTGTAAAACTGAAGAGTTTGTAGGGATGCTGTGGTAGTCGGAAGATTTCATTTTAATCCCACCTCTAACATGTAGGACCTCTGGCCTTCAGTTTCTCCATCTGTGAAAGAGGGACACCATGATATTTACTCTTCCTACCTCCCGGGATGATGTGAGGATCAAATAAGGTAAGGTTGATGTCTATGTAAGATTGATGTAAGATTGTCAGTGTTGAGATGATCGTTACTGACTGTAGAAAAGCCTTCTTTCTCCATAGATTATTTGTGAAATGGGAATGTGGTCGGTCCACATTGGCCATTCACAGTGTGTGAGAGATTAGATTCTGGCACATGGGAAAAGGACAAGCTTTTTTCCCTAAGGACAAGCTTTCCCTAAGGACAAGCTTTTTTCCCTAAGAACTTTCTAGACCAAAGCAGAATTCCTAGTAGGATCTTATATTTTTGCTTTGGTCGATTAGTCTATATTTTGATATGAAACGTAGAAGATGGTAAAGTGGGTTAATGAATAAAAGAAAAATGACAGTGGTAAATGTGGCTTGGCCTCAAATAAATTTCATGGTCTATCTCAGTTCCCCTATCCCTTCCTATTCATTCACTCGCTCATTTACTCATTGAATGAATATTTATGAATCATACCCTATATGCCAATTTTGGCTTCCTTTTAGTTTTCTTCATTTGAGGGCGTTGCTGAGCTATAGGAAGATGACTGCTTCAGTTGCATGTCTCCAGTGAGACTGTGAGTTCCTTAAGGGTAGGAGATATGCCTTATACTTTTATTCTGTCCTCTATCATAATGCTTAGCAGAGTGCTAGGAAAATTTAAGACGCCATTAAATAGTTATTGGGTTTTTCTTAAAACCACATAATATTTTTATGGTTTGATAATTTTTGAAAAGCACTGCCTTGCAGGTTGGGTTTCTTAGGGGATGGCCTCTGAGTTGGAGATTAGCACCTCCACACTGGGAAGTGGCTGGGGGATGCTGTTGGAAGCAATGTCTATGGAAGCAAGGGGTAGGAAGCAGATTGGGCCGAAGAGAAGATGGGCTGCGATGCAGCCTGGGTACAGTCCTCAGCTCACCCCATGGGATGCTCTGAAGCTAGGATGGCCTTTCACAGTTGTTCTGAGTTGGGGTCAGAGAGCCATGCCTTTATCCGAGTCATTCGAGGCAGGCTGGCTGGGAAAAGGGAATGATCTTGGGCAAGGTGACCAGGAATTCTGAAAGAGCTGTGGGCCATCTGCTGGCAGCATTCCCGGCAACTGAGGGAATAAGTTCTTCAGTCCTGAAGGGAAGCTTGGGCAGCACATCACGGTGTCCATTGCTCATTGTAATACTGGTGCAAAGGATGTTAGAAACTTTACCTGGGGAGGAAAAAGGTGAAATTTAATACTGACACATTATATACCTCATATTTTTCATGGAAAAGGTCATTCTTATGTCACTCACTAGTGTAGGTATAAAATAAAATTCCCGCAAACATGTATTTCAACGAAACATTTAAAAAATTTTGTGTCAGTGTTAGGTATTAGGATGATTTTGTTTCATGTGATTGAATCTAACTCAGATTAGTTCAGGGACAGGAAAATGTATTGTCTCATGTAGCTAAACTTCAGGAAAGGCAAAGTTGCAACTAGACTTCAGGGACTCAGATGAATGATAGTAGATCACTTTTTTGTCTCTGCTTCTCTCTTCATATTGTCTTCATTCTGCCAGACTAGCTCCTTTAGTACAGCTGGCACTATGGCTAACAGCAGTTTCCAGGCTTATAGTTTCATCACTAGAAAAAAATTAAAACTTGACCTCTCTATTGTTAAACTCCTTGGGAAAGGTTTTTATTGAGTCAGGTGTTATCCATGGATCAGCGGCTGCAGCCAGGTGGATAAGTTATAATGATTAGACCAACTAAGTCTATCTAAACCCTAAACAAGCATGGTCATCAAGTAAGATCATGGGAGTTCTTATGTGCATATATTACTGGAATGGAGAAAGGGGCATTTTGTGGAAGGGTAGAGCAAGCCATGAGTAGATAGAACAAAGGATGTCATGTAGTAGATTGCTCTTTCCTCCCCCACTCCACCGTTTCAATCTTACCAGACTAATTTTATATTCTTTTTTGGGTTTGGCATATGGACCAATGCATTTTATCATGGAAATAGACCACAGAGCTATCAGTAATCTGTTCATAAATACTAGGTTCTCTTCACTTTGCACTGAGATTAATCACCTGCCTACAGTACATGATTTTCTTGGTTCAGAGAAATTGTTGATTAATCATATTAACAAGGGAATTTTTGAAATGAAGACATAATGATTATATATTTCTTTTTAAGAGGATATTTATTTATATTAGCAAATGTCACTTTATAGAAGACATTTCAACCTTTATTAAGTAAACCTGCTCTGAGTGATTTATAATTTTGTTGGCGATACATCTTTATTACATTAAAGTAGACTTATTTGAAAATGTAAAAACTTTTAAAATAGTGCTTCTCAGTTCCAGCAAAAAATCCATGCCTTGAAACAAAAATCTCAGAAAGGGTCAGCTTAGCTTTTAACTCTTCTAGTGATGGAGTTGCTGGCCTACCCCACCCTGGGTGATTAGTTTAAGTCAGTTGTGTTAATTCCATCCCATGGTAAAACCAATCCCAGTCGTTGATTGCTTCACAAAAGGGAATGTGACACAATACACTGAGGGAAGGAGTGCTTCTGTGAAGTTTTCTTTTCCCTTTAAGAAAAAAGAAAAAAGAAAGCCACAGAAAGAGACAGCCATTCTTTTGGACATTGTTGGGTCCATACATCATGTAAGTTCTGCTAATGTCACCTGTCACCAGTCTAAGGTGAGGCCAGCACTGAGGATAGCCCAGTAGAGAGATGAAAAAAACCCAAGTCCTTGTTGACATTATTAAATTAGTGAATTAACCAATCTGCCACAATGTAGGGAGGTCTCTCAGAGAGGAAGACACTTGAGATGGATTTTGAAGTGCACGTCAACAATGGGATGAAGATGAAAAAGGACCTTCCAGGCACAGGGAACAACATATGCAGAAGCACAGCGTGATTAAATAGGTGTTCAACTTAAACTCACTCAAGATAGAAAAAATAAAGACAAGTCTGGGGATATTTCATAGGAATTATACGTAGCTGACAGCTGGGGGTGCTGGGTGCTGAATCAGGGAATTAAAAGGACAGATGTACCTTCTCTCTCCATCTGTATTTGGGGTCATATGGTCTCTTAGTATTGCTTTCTTCTGAGCAGGTGTTCCACTCCCCTGGATTCATGGAATTGGCTAGTGCGGTGAGGGGAGAAGCCTGGGGAACACCAACTCTCCTGTTGATTTGGCAAGCTAGTTTCTCTGGTCTTCAGTATAAGTACAATATACGGCCCCAGAAGGACATCTCAGGCTCACATCAAGATAATTTCAGTTTAAGCACCACTGTGATCTGACTATAGTTTCTCTGTTGGAATTTTCCTGGTCAGCCAATGTGCTAGCCTTCAGACAAGCTAACTGGCTGTAGTCCAGTCCACCAAAGTTTAAGGTAGGAGCAAAGGGCCTACGAAAGACATTGAACTGGACGGGCTTGAGAGGCAAGAGGAGAAACAGGAGAGAGGAATGATTTAAGCGTCAGAGGAAGGTAGGAAAAGGATTAACGACCTGCAAATATCTTTCTGACTGATGCACATTCTTACCACTCAAAACATTCCTGTAGTTTTAGAGCTGTCCTCTCTCTAGAATTTCTCTCAAGGTATAAATGTCCCCAGCAGGGCAGAAAATTGAGCCACTGGTACCTGAGTGAATGGAAGGCAGGATGCGAGCACTTCAAAAAGGGAGGATAATTAGGGTAAGAAAGTGGAGGATTGCTCAAAGACACACCTTTCGTCAATTTGTAATTTTAGAGTGTAGTGAGCAATGGTGCCTGGGCAGAGTGTTATCGAAGTGTACTCGGCTTGTCTTTAATTTTGAAGGTTATAATAGGTCACATGGGGTATTGTATGTTTCAATAACATGAGCAGCAGTGGAGGAGGGGCAATTTCTTTAGGCATGTGACACTGTAGTCTGTCTAACAGTTGCCCGGGAGAAAAATGCAATGGTGGCCTTAACAGACCTTTAGCTACACCTAGTGGCCAAGTAGGGAAAGGAGCAAATATTTTATTGTAATATTGTATCATGGTTCTTTAGCTAAGTTACTTTTATAATCAGTTAAGAATTACTTCTTGGGTAGTTATAGGGATTATGCTCTACAATTATACTCTACAATTCCCACTGTATAATTATTTTTGACTAGTCTATTAGTTTATCGTCTAGCTAAATAACTGATTCTCCAAACTGGAGGAATGTTGTGGGGGAAAAGAGAGAGACCCTGGGTTGGGAAGTTGAGGAAAGGGAAGTCAGTGGGCGTAGCGGCATGCCTCCTATCTCCATGGTAACTCTTAAGGACCAACTTACAGTGTTTGACACCTGCTAGATTCCTCTACTTTAGCATTATGTATAGGATTGTCTCTTTGAGAAAATAAACAACGATAACCGTGATGATGATGATGATTGTGGTTCAGGAAGAGTTGTCTGAAGGAAAGAGAGGGTAAATATTTAAGAGTCTGTTATTTATGAGGTTGGAAAAAATGAACTTAATCTGTAAGAAAATAGAACAGAATCTGAAATGTAGACCTGATCAAATTATTTTCAACAATGTTATATAGTCACCTGTATCTTTGCAAGTGCATGTACTAGAAATATTTTGTGGGTGGCAACTTTTTGGAGTTTGCTTACAGATAGGGAAATCTCAGTAGCCAACACTAATGGTCATTTTGACATTGAAGTGGAACATTTATAGACACGATTCCAACCCTTGGAGAGATGACTCAACTGGATCAGGTCTGTGGCTCACCCCCAGGCTCACAGCTTGGAGAAAGAACAGCAAGAAATGATATTTCGAAGGGGTTTTATAATATTTTACTCCAACTTTAATGATAGGAATGGGTTTATGTTTCCTTCATGAGAATTCGAATACAGGATGTATTAATTAAACATACACCTTCATTTTACTGATGGAGAAACTTGAGCCAATAGTGATTAAATTACCCAGCTATTTGGTTGCAGAGCTAAGGCTACAATACAACTCAACGGTTTTTACTCCTGATCTGCTATTCTTTTTACTCCAACTAGTAATGGAAGAGTTCTCCATTTCAGTAGAAGACCAAAGCAAAAGGAAGTGGGCTTACACCTACATCAAGAAAGTTTCGATAGATTGAGGGAGATTAAGTGTAAAATAACTAAATATTGTATTTTTTTATGCTAAGATGTTTATTTTTCACATATTAATATTCTTAAATCAGCCTGAATCTTATAATTAATGTTAAATCATAGTTGCTTCCAGGCAGTGTGTGCTGTTGTGATATGGTCACCTTTACATGGAAGAATTTAGCCACTGACATTTTCACTTAATAGATTATAGAATTGACAAAGCTAAGGTGTTGGCTTAATTTCTGAAAGAAAACTATTTACTATCCAGCAATATGTAATTCAATTAAGAAAAAAACAAAATTAGTTTAAATCACTGGTATTCTTTCATTTGACTTCAAGTGCTAATGTGGTGAAGGTGTTAGGAAAGAATTCAGCAGACTCATGATCCATGCTATTCTTGCACTGGCAGCGGCCACACTTAAGTTGGAAGAATCTTTATTATGGGTTTGAAAAAAAGTGTAGACCCAAATCTTGTGAATCCCAAAAGGAAGTGGTATGTGATTTTATGGATAGATACATGTCATAGTTGTGTTAGTGTAGTTTACAGTTTGTGTACATATAATGTAGTGGGTTTTTCCCTGAAGCACTCTTATTAAGTTGTCTCATCATCTTACAATCAGTGATAAGAATAGGAGTAATTTGGTTTAGAACAGCAGTGTTATGTATTAGAAAGAACACTGTCTTGGAAGCTAGATCTATAAAACAACTCAGCCTCCTACTGGCTGTTTTGCCCTTGAGCAATTCACTTCCTCTTTAAATATCAGTTTCCTTATCTAAAACTGAAATAATGAGTTGTGTGTACCTTGAAAGAATATTGTGAGGATTAAATAAGATTATGTATGTGAAGAGCCTACCACAATGCCTGACATGTTGCAGGTACTCAGCAAAGTCAGCCCAGCCACTGGAAACTTGAGTCAACAAAATGATTTCAGTAATGCCGGCTGAAGGGTGCATTTCTCTGATTTGGTCCCATGTAGTCTAAAGAGTATTTCTCACCATTTCAAAATCCATGCCCCATTAGTCAAGAAGATTTTTCAAAGTCTTCTACGTTATGTTTTACAGAAAGTATAATGTATTTAAGCATTTTCTCCAATATATAATAGTATAGAATATGTTTTTTTCAAGTTACTGCCCTCTTTTACCCTCTTCCCATTATGATCTGCCTCCTAGAGGGGTAGCCCCACCCAGCTAAGAGTAATTGCTCTAAAACATGGTATCAGATAGCGCGACCTAAGAAAGATTTACATATTTATTTTAGGTTCATATTAGGAGTACAGAAGTTCAATCACTTTTTACCTCCTGGCCTCATCGTCCGTGTATTTGCTAAACACATTGGGTAAAGAGAAGAAACGTGGAACTAGCCATCATCCTGCGTATCCTCCTTCAGAGTCAATCCAAATAAATGTAATGGGACAGTATTTACAAGGTGACCTATCTATTTTTATGCACAATTTTACTACTATGTGTTTGTCAGCATGGAGATATTAACTGTCAGAAAGCCAAGGGAAAAAAAAAATTTTTAAAGCTAGGATACCAGAAATTTAAAAAAGCTCTGTGGGCCAAGCTGCTTAAAGAAACACAAGGCCAAATTTTATAGCAGTCCCTAGGGAGATACAAAGAGAAAAGCCTTCAGTAGCCCTGACCACATTTCCGTCACTCTGGGATACTGTCTCCTACAGGTGTTCACAAAATAATATCACGACCTGGAGTTGGCTGTCCTGTCATGGCTTTTTCTGATTTTCTGCTAGCTGGACTTTCACTCAAGCCTAAAGCTTGCTTCCCACCCAGCCTTCAGAACGGATTGACAGGATTCCTCTAGCACTATTAACTTTCAAAGGCGCTCATCTATTTGCATATCTCCGGCAAGGCACGCCACACCAACCTGGTCTTGCCACAGGCTGCTTTGGAGCCAGAATTCCTTGTCTGCTTTGTTCAGCAACCCGAAATATACTCAAGGAACCCCTCTACTTGAGAGGGAAGAAAGCGAAGGATTCCAGGGCGGAGCACAATGGCCAGGCCATGGGAAAATTCCAGGAATCCTGTGAGCCACTGTCCTTACCCCACGTCGTGCCCTGCTTTACTAATCTTTGGGATTAGTTCAGCCTAATGAAAACCAACAACATAATAAAGCAAGTAATGATACTCATCGTTTGTCTTTCGTCTGCTTTGTTTCATTCTGCATGCCTTGGTTTAGCCAAGCAGAATTCTCCAGAAGCCCTGCCAACCAACTCCTGGGACTGACAACTTTAGTGCTCACCTTAGGGAAAGAAGTAACTGATAAGGATCCAACCACTAAAAACTCATTGTCTGTTCATAGAAAATATGGGTGTGGGGGGGGTTAGTTGATATTCTCTCTTTCCCGAGGACCATGGGTTCGGTTCCTCAACACAGTAGACCCCTATTTCTCTTAACTTCTCTTTATTATGTTCATAAATAGCAAAATACTATAGAAATTCACACCGGCAGCTCTTAGAATATTTTCAATTCATTATTTAGCATTACTTATGAAGTTAAGTCTTCCTGTGAAGGGGAAAACATTCTTTACTTCAGGTGTCAATTTTTTTCAAAAATATAGGTGGGTCTTACTATAAGGCAAACTAAAACTCTTCATGAACAGTACACTATTTGTTAGAAAATGTCCTTATATTGTTTTTTCTAATTTAAATAAGTATGGCTACCAAGAAAAAAAATCATTTTTCTCCTTGCTGGATGAAAATAGGTCAAGTAATTTAAGCCAATCCATTGCAATTAAAATTCTGACATTGCCATTGTTCCTTCTATTCTGAGGGGAAAAGACAAACAGAACACATGGTAATAGGGGTTCATTGGCTAAGTTACTTGATGTTACTACCTATGGGGTCTCTTGCTTGAACCTGCCCGGGAGCTTCATTCTGATGATAGTAGTATAAGTACCAAAATGATGAATACCATCTCTGAGGCTGTGTCTCTCTCTTGTGCTAGTAAAACAATAGAGGAGAGGAGAAAATTGCTGATGGCTTGAGTCCTAAATTCCTTGAATTCTACATTTATTTATTTTGGGGAGATAATGTTATCTGCCAAGTTTATTTTAAAGTAAATTTTACTGAATCAATTAGGCAGCAACACTCAGTCTCATTAAACATCCTGTGGCCCTTTTCACAAGATTAGAGCCTGTGGCTTGATCACATTCCAATGTAGGTAATTTCATTCTGCATTCCTGGAGATTCTCCTCCACCTTTCTAACCCCATACATCAAATGCACTATTATTTGCACTGATCCCAAATCGACAGTTCTGTTGTGAGGGTGAAGAGTGTGTCAGCTTTAACTGACAGGCTAAAAAGCATTGCTTTTAGTAAGAAAATCCCTTAGCCAATGCCTATTTTGAAATTTCAAGTATGTACATTTAATCATAAGTTAAGGTCTTTGGTAATAAGTAAAATGCTCTTATTTTCATAATGGGTGTTTATTCTGGAATCTTCTTTGATAGAAAATTTGTTTCTCAAGTATATGCTGTTTGCTTCAAGAGAGAAAATGAAGTCTTCAGAAATGGTAAAAAACAAACAAAAAAACCCCTCTTGAGCAAAGACTTTTCTTTGACCTTCTAAATAAATTCCACAAGGGGGCGAAAACACCTAATGGTCCAGGACCACAAGGTTTATACTTCAAAGCTGGCCACCCATAATAGATTAGTGGATTAATATTATGCTCTAAAGGATCTGGCCTTTAATGTTGACATCAATTTATTGCTATCCCAGTTTACAGTAGTAAAAGTCTTGGAGACCATAAACTTCACAATAGATGTCAGCCTTCTGGTACTAGTGCTTCAGACTTGCACCCCATAAACAGTGGTGATTAGGTAACTGTTCTTCAAACACCCATCCATAGCTGTAACGTCTTTATCAGCTCCAGCAGGGATACTGCCACCAGGATTTTTAGCAGCCACAACAGAGGTATAAGTTTTTTATAATGTGTTCTTCTTTTTCTCATGTGTTTTCTATGATATTTTGCTGTGGCTTATCAGTGATCTCTTCTTGAAAATCAAGAGTGTCTAATTGTGGGCAAAGCTTAAAGAATAGAAGCTCTCTTGTACCATATTAGAACTTTTTGAAAAACGGCCAAGGTACAGAGGTCAAATTTCCCCATATGCTACAAGCAACTTAGTAGGAAGCAAGACCGCTAAAGGTTTTGCAAATGTCTGCCAGTAGCCTGGTGATCTAGGTCACTGTACAGGTTTCATTAATCAGGTTGTTCAAACAAGGAGTTATTTTTCCCTGCTTAAGAGACCTGCAGATATCACATAGAATCTGCTCAATTGTTGATCATGAAAGAGTTTTAATGAAACAGAGATCATTTGAACGAAGGGGACGGGAGAGTTTGTACTTCAGAGAAATTGTGCTTTTAACCCAGCTTTTCCTGTTGAGTCCCCTGTTCTGGCAGAGATAGGCTCAGGATCTAATAATAGTTCCTCCGGCTCTGCATCTCCACATACGTGTTCCGGCGTTAGAGCAGCAGGAGGAATTTAGTGACAGAGCAGGTGTTGTGGCTTATTCCCTGGCAGAATAAATGGTGAAGGGTGGTGGCAAGGCAGTTCTCCTGATTCCATTATGCAAAAAAAAAAAAAGACAGTGCCTCCAATGTCCTTCCTTTTTATTTTCTTCCTGGCACAAGTGGAAAAGAACTAGAATTGTTGTATTAATATGTATGCAAACATATTTTTTCACTTGAGCCTCTGGAAAAAAAAAAGAAGAAAAAGGGAAAAAAAACTTGCTGTGAAAATGCTTAGCCAGGAAGATTTACTGCTGATTGCAGATTTATTATTGACATGTCTAAGTGGAAGAAAACTTCAGTTTTAACTATTAATGTGGAAAATCTGGATCAGCCTTTAAAATGGAGTAAAGAGCTTTGAACGATGTATTTTCAGAGAAATTATTTACTTACAACATAATTTTTAATAAGGAAGTGTCAATTAAGAGGTGTAAAAAGAACCCAGTGGAGTATGCATCTTAATTTTAATGGCCTGCCTTGGAAATAGAATTATAGAATGTAGGTGATCTGAATTATACTGAAATCAGCTTTTATGCCAGACTCACTGTAATTTAACACTTCTGTATACCCTCCTCTCCTGATTTTTTTATTATGAAATATGGGATTTAAGATTAGAATCTAAGAGTCTAAATGAAATGCTCTTTTAAAGGATTATTTGTGAGATTTTCCACAACCTACATTTCTGTACTCCTCCAGTAGGTTATATACAAGACCGTATTTTTTCATGAGTGTACCGTGTGTTGCTCTTATAAGCTAGGAAAACATGAAAGGGAAAACAAAATTCTTTCTCCTTCTAACTGGGATCATTTGAGATTTTAACAATGTTACTTTTTCCTGTGCTTGATTATATAGGGCAAAACTTGACACCTACTTGACTGTAGTTATGTCTTCTTGATAACGCATCCAGGTAAAATTAAAAAGGATCTTATCCTCATGTCCTTTGCACCCAATGCCTGTAACAGTAAAAGCTCAGAATTCTGGAAAACAGGGCATGCTTGAGAGGGAACATCTTGTAAAGATTGTAATTTGACCTTTGCATCAACCTTGCTGAGTAAATTTTAAATATTCTAAGAGAACAAAATCGAAAGCCTCAAGGTGGAATACCACTCCCTCTTCTTCTTAGAACTATAAACCAGCCAGAAGCTTTTTCAGAGATTAAGCTAGAAAATGTGTGCCTCTCTTTAATACTTTTGCTGAGAAATAAAATTCGTCACTAGAGATAAAGGTAGATTTATATTTAATGCCATCCTCATCAATCTTCCAGTATTTTATTCCAGTCTACCTCCACTTAAGTAGTTGAGTCAGGTATAACCAGAAACACTTGATTTTTCCCCTCCCACCCTGTGAAATAATATTTATAACATTTAGTATTACAAACCTTTTAAACTCTGGAGTACGCTTGAAGATGATGGCAATTAAGAAAAAAATGCTCTTTGACAACTTAGCAGCTTTTGATTAAACGACACCAAGAGGCATGTTACAGTGATAACAATGAAGCATTATGCCAATTATGTTAAATCCTGCTCTCCGCTTTAAGCTCATCATGACCTGTTTCAGTGTCCTGTAATTTATCCTCTGGAATGCTTACTCTCATCAATAAAGTGTTCAAGAGAAAAAAAGAAAGCCACCAAAGGGAATAACCACCCCCAAATGACTTCTAGAAAACAAGTATTTCTTAACTTTTTATTGACATTGGCAAATTAAAATAGAATAAATTAACAAGTATTTTTTCAAAAAAATGTTTTGTACAAAAATACTGTCAAAATTTCCTAAAAAGCTTTCAACACAGTAGTATCTTTTCATGTACTGAATATAACTATTAGCACAGTGTCAAAAATGTTGAAGACAGAAACAAAATAAAAATCTGTGAAATGTTTGCCACTGATGACATTCCACACCCTATTATTGTCTGTACATATCGGGGAGGGGGACAGCCACCTTGAAAGTGAACAGTATGACTTTTCCTGATCCAGAATGGTTTGGCCCACATCTGTTTAATCTTCCAGTTTAGCATATTTTAAAAATTAGTCTGTACTCAAATGCATAGTTAAAAATATGAAGCGAGATGGCAGAGTTTGTGCAGTAATATCTGCCCTTCAAAGTTCATGCAACCAACTAATGCAATTTTTCCTTTCCCTCGTAAATCTGAATGCAGTTCAGTCATTTGAAACCATCTACAAAATCCACAAGATTAAGCAGTTTGCCAAGATTAATATCTAACAGTTGAGCACTGGAGAAAGTGAGGAAATAAGGAGTAAAAACAAACAACAAAAAAGACCAAGTTAACTAGATATTTCAACTACATAAGGGAGGTGAATGTCAAGGCTACAAAAACGAAACAAAAACAGAAAAAAAAAAGTGGCAGCAATTTTTTTAAACCAATTTGTACAAGTTTATAGTTTACTTTGTTTCCAAGTTCTCAAACCTTTCACGATCTGAAAAGTGAGATACTGTGTCTAAGGGAATGTTTTTTAATTCACACCGAAGAAATTGGGGGATTTGATTTCTTTCGCCGGGATTTCGATCGAGTCAACAGCTTACTCTGCTGGGCTGTTGTTTGCACACGAAGTCCGTCATAAAATCAAACTCGTTTTGCCCCAGCCAGAGTTCGGGCAGCTCCTTGATGCGGTCCAAACCCATTTCTATCACTAAGGACATAAGCACTTCCTCGTCGATGAAATCAGTGTCTATGACATTGGGCGGCAGCATTGCAGCAGGGACGTGGGCCACGGAGGCGGGCATGTTGCTGCTGCCGCTGCCGCCGCTGCCGCCGCCGCTATTGCTGCTGCCCGCGCCGCCGCCCGAGGTGCCCGCCGAGCCGCCGGGGGTGCTGCTGCCGCCCGAGCCGCCGGGGGTGCTGCTGCCGCCGCTGTGCTTGGGGTTGCAATCTCGGAAGTGCTGGTTTGTCCCGTTCATCTGGTGGCCTGCAGCAGGGTGCAAATCCGGCATGTAGTGGTTGTGGGGATAGGGGTGGTGGTTGAAATACTGGTTGTTGAGCTTCTGCAACTGCATGCTGGCCGGCAGAGAGCCTCCCTGGCTGGCCACCGGGGGGCCCATGAACTGGGAGCTGTTAAACCTGGCCCCGGGAGCCAGCGCGCTCGGGGGGTGCCCTCCGTTCACAGTCCCCGGCCCCATCGCGTGCCTGATGCCGCTCGTGGCGTTCATGTTGCTTGCGCCGTAGTGTATGTGCTCGCCCATTAGCGCGTTGAAGGCGTGTTGGGGCTGCTGCTGGTGATGATGGGGGCTCGGGAACTGCCCCACGCCCATGCGGTGGGCAGGGTGGTGGTGCAGCCCGTTAGTGCCGTCGGGGAAGCGCCCGTGGTTCATGGCCATCATATGGTCTGCCATTTCCAGTCCTGAAAGTGAAAAGGGCAGACGGTAAGCCCTGCGCCACACGTGTCGCCCACCTCGGTGCACCCCACTTTTTCTCGGCTCTGGCCCCCAGGCTCACCCGACGCACTTCGGCTGCGAATCATCATCCCGAGGATCCCACTAGGAGCCTGTGCACCCGGGCTCGCCACCAAGGCGGACCTGCCACCCACAACAGAGCCGCGCGCTGCACAAACAGCCCTTTCCCCTGCGATCGGGCGGGGGACCCAAGCCCACACCCCCCTCTGCTCCCCGAAGTCGCCTAATAAAGGAAGTGCCCCGTAGCTCTGCCGCGAACTTCAGGCATTAAATCAGCCCTCCTCATCCTGTTGTTGCACATCCTGTTGTTATTCCCCAGCTCCGCCTCACGCTCTTCCTCCGGGCAAACCCAGCCCTCGGAGGACTGGGCTGGCAGAAGCCCCAGCCAGCTTCGCCCGCCGCGCTTACCTTCCGTCCTTGCGATTTCTGCTCCGAAGACCGAGGGCGGGATCGTCGGGTCCAGGACCGGCTCAGCAGCACATAGAGGGGGCCTTTCTGGCGTGCAAGGCGCTCGCTGTCGCGAAGTCGGCGCCGAAGTCTTGCAGCAGCTGCTGGGGCAGAATCGGAGCCGTTCCCTTTTATTTCCCCTCTGCTGCCCTCACAGCTCGGCAAGACCGCCCGGCAGCTGCCAACAATGAGCTGTGTTTCTTAGGGCTTTGGGCACAGTTAATATAAGGGATTTCAGGAAGGGCGGAGCGAGAGCCTCCGGGAGGGCGGCGGGAAAACGCGGATTCCGGAACATCGGGCACACCGGACCGGGTCGGGCAGCCGAGTCCCCACTGCCGGAGGCACGTGCACAGAGGCTGCGGGCCCAGGCGCCGCCCCGCTGACCCCGGATGCTGGCTTCCTCCCGGCCCACAAATACCAGACCAGGCCGCCCCCGGAGCAAGGACAGAATCCTCCCTGGACTCTCAGCCCGAAGGTAGCGCCTGCCCGGAGAGCAGCGAGGAAAACTCACCGCCCCCCTCTGGCCGGATTCCCCACCCCGAGCTCACCTAGCGATCTGTGCTGCTTTCTGTGGGAAAACGGGTTTCACCCAGCGCCCCGTCCATAGTGCCCTTCTACCTCCCCGGGTTTGCAAAAGACTACCCAGGTTGCAAAGAATGGCTGTGTTTACCCGTGTGGGTTTTTAAGCGCCGGGCAAATAATGCCCCTTCCCCTGTGCGCGCTTTCCTGGGCTGTGCTTTTGTGGTTTTATAGGGGCAGTAGGTAAACCCGATCTAGACATTCTGCGTGTAGATGCATTTTTTTCCCCACTCCTTTCAAGGACAGGAGCGGGGGGGGGGGCGGGGAGCGGCAGCAGCTGCAGGTGGACTGAGCGCGCTCGCGGGCCTGACCGCCTCCGCTCCAGCGCCCTGGAATCCGGTCCGTGCTTTCGGGGCCGCTCGCCGCTCCCGGGGTACGTGTGCTTCTGCTAAGTTTGCGTTTGCAGCTCTTGGTAGCTTTGGCATCCGAGCTGAGGCGTCTCTGCTCTGTAAACAAACTCAGCGATCCTCGTCCCCAGATCCACCTTTTTGCACATACGCAGTTTCTTGCTTCTGCTGTTGCCCTTGATCCGGGAGGTGGGGGTGTGTGCAAACTTGCATAGCCTCCCTCCGGGCTCTGCCTGACGGTTTGGGGTTGATTTAGAAGCGAACGGGTTTGTAATTAAGAAATTCGGGGGCTGAGTAAGGCTGCTGTAGCTGGAAAAGGAAAACAAATAGATAACATGGTAATCGCTTTGTAAATAAAGTCGTTCTGGAGGTGGGCACGTAGCTGCACGTCCCGTATGGCACCGTGGCACACACTGCTGGGACTCTTCCTTTTCAGTGAAATTGCTCAGTGGGGTAATAGGCGATAATAATAACCTTGCTTCCCTGAACGCGGCACAACTAGCCTGGTCGTCCATTTGGCTCACTGACTTGCAAATAAAAGCCCTAACGCCCGTCTGGGCCACTACCCAGTCGGAGCTCTCTTGCTTTTTCAAATGGGGAAGCCGAGTTGTTGCCCCAGCACCATGATGAGGCTGCTCGGAGATTTTATATTGCTCTTTATGTGGTAAAAGTGACTTTAGCGCTCCGAATAAGGACTTCTGTTCAGGGTTGTTTCTTCATAACTCGATATCCATTGACGACTTCCTGCTGCGAAGAGCAAGTCCCCCGCCCCCCTCTTTTTTTCTCCCTTCTTGCTCGCAGGACTTCTTTAGGCCCTTCTTGAGGACTGGAAATTCTGATATATTTCCCCTTTCAGGAATTTGCAGAAGAGAACGAATCCTGATTATTTGTTTCGATTACCCCTCTGTCTTCCTCTAGTTATAATATATGTGTAGAATATTTAATATGTATATTTAAACATTGTTACTGTCTTCCTCTTTTCTTTTCTTTCCTTTTGCACACTCTCCAGTATTTGTAACCGTGTATGCAATAATTTTTAAAGCTCAGAAATACTTGCTTTTTGGATACTTGTGCACAGAATACATCGCAGTTTTGGTTGCAACAATCGCCTCATCTCCTGTCCACCCACCACTTTTACCTGTAGGTCATGGACTTGCAGCTACAGAATCAGAGGCTTGGAAGAGACCTGCCACTTCCTATCAAAAAATAGACTCGAAAATATTGGTCAACCCCAGACTCAAAAATTGCCAGATAGATTGTTTACTTCCCTTCCTAGTACTGCTGTGTCTTGCGACACAAAGACCAGCTCTTGAATGTCTAATCTAAATTCCTCTTGCAACCATTAAGGAAAGGTGGCAGCTCCATGCTGCTCCAGTGGTTCCACATACTATTGGGAAATCCCTTGAAAGGTCACCTCCCCATCCTCCACCCCTTAGAGGGAACAGAAATTCCTTCTGGGGCCAGCTGGTTAGAACCTGGTATGCTTTGTTCATTTATTCATTCATCCAGTGAATATTTACCAGGTGCCAGGCACTTTTCCTAGCTTCTGGAGAGACAACCAAGACAGGAACTCATGGTCAAACTGTGCAGCTGCACAAACAAGCCTCGGACACACTTTGATAAGTGTCACAACAGCATTACACACAAGCACTTCCAGGGTCACACAGTAGGGACACCTAACCTAGTTTTCGGGCCTTGGGAAGGCTTCCCAGTGGGGTGGTGATAAGTTGAGGCCTGACTATGAGTAGAAGTTAGGCCATCCCAGGCAGGGGGCGCAGGGAGAGAAACAAGGTTGGAGAGGTAAAGGGGCTGGATCCTATGGGCACTGGTCCCCAAGCTGAGAAATTTGGGTTGTATCTTGAAGGTAATGAGAAGTGAGTGAAGGCTTGTGAACCAGTGAGATGATCAAATTTTCATTTTAGAGAGACCAGGACAAAACTGTGGAGAATGGATTGAGAAAGTAAGACCGGGGACAGGGAGTTCAGTTAGGGGGCTGCTACAGTCATCCAGGGGTAGGCAAAGCCCAGTGTAACCAGGGGTTTATCCTGTGAACCGGGGTGAGGCAGTGGTCTGCACGTGGCCCTGATGGTACTAGATGGTTGTATTAGTTTCCTAGGGCTGCCATGACAAAGTACCACAGACTTCGTTTACAATTCTCAGGCGTAAACAAAAGAAAATTGTTGTCTCACAGTTCTGGAGGCTAGAAGTCCAAGATCAAGGTGTTGGCAGGGTAGGTTCTGAGGGCTGTGAGGGAAAATCTGTTCCGTGCCCCTCTTCTAGATTTGGTGGTTTGCTGGCCATCTTTGGTGTTTCTTGGCTTGTACAGGTATCACCCCAATCTCCGTCTTAATCCTCACGTGGTATTTTTCCCTGTGTGTGTCTCAGTGTCCAAATTTCCCCTTTTTTATAAGGGCACCAGTCATATTGGACTAGGGCCTATCCTAATGACCTCACTTTAACTTGATTACCTCTGTAAAGACCCTGTCTCTAAATGAAGTCCTTTCTGAGGTACTAGAGGTTAGAATTCCAACATTTTTGGAGGGACACAATTCAACCCATACCAGTGGTGGAGAAACTGAATAACACAAGACCCCCCCCCCATTATGGAAGAAAGACATAGCCTGGAACTTTCTTCCCAGCTCTCCTGCTGGCCTACACTTTCATTTCTTCATGTTTCTGCTGCTCAGACACCACCTCTATGAGGTCTTCCTGATTATCCTTCCCAACTAGCAATATCCCTCTTTGTTTTCTTACACTGTTTTGTTTATCCTCTTAGCATTTATCCCACCTGACTTGTTGCATATTGAATTTTCACTGTCTTCCCCCCTGGAATGGCAGCTCCAGGAGAGCAGGGACCTTGCCTGTTTGTTTTTTCAGTGTCTAAAACAAGTCTTTTACTGATTAGATTAGTGAGACGATGGATGGATGGATGGATGGATGGATGGATGGGTGGATGGGTGGATGGATGGATGGGTGGATGGAAGGAAGGAATATAGCAGAATTACAAGGGAACCCAAATAAAGGGCTTAAGGGCCGGTGGTCAGGAAAGATTTTTCTGGAGAATGTTAATTTTAATACTGGCAGTAGAGAAATCTAGTGGAAAGGAGAACAGCAGCTTACCACTGTCTGCATTGTGGCCTGTTATGGACTTGAGGAAAACTGATCTGTTTGGGAGGGAATCATTGACTACTGAGTATGGAGGAAGGTCCCCATTGGTGTGCAATTTTGATTGAAATTCAAATCAAATTTGAATTTGATTCACATTCAAGGCTTTTGGAGGTAAGCCTTGGGCTTCAGCTAAACTGAGTTGAGGAAAGGCTGACTGAAGGGCCCAGCTTCAAAAAATATACGAAAGAGTTCATACCTGTGTGGTGGAGCTAGGGTGAGGCTGGGGCGCAGTGTGGGGTTTAATATGGAGTCTTTTTTGTGCTTTACCTAAATGATCTCACCTAATCCTCACCTTAGCAAGTAGGGATTACTTTCATCACTTCAGAAAGGAGGACTTTGAGAGTTAACAAAACAACCCTACCCCAGCCCCCAAACTATCTTCTCAGAGGGATTAGGGAAAAGGGGAGAGAAGGAATCAGTCAGAGCCAGACACTGGTTGGGCCCATTCTCCTCTTCCCCTCCTCCCAAGACCTTGACTCCAGGTCTTAGCTGGTGAGAAAAACACTGCTGCTGCTTTGTTCCACCATCCACTTGGCCGCCATAATGACACAGGACCTCTGACTGAGCATGAAGTGTGGCAACAATCCATTTCTGCCTTTCTCCTTCTCTCTCCTATTCTCCCTCATTCACAGGATGGAAAGTTCTGATATTTTACTGGTCTGTGGAATAACTGGGGGTAGGAAGTGTCAGTGGATCCAGATCCAGAAACTGCGGATGGACTTTAGTGGCAGGGTGAGGACACATGGTTAGTAAAGAGGCAGAAGCCCTATATACAACCTTGCATTATCTGCAAGTTGAAGAAATAATGTCTTACATGTATGTGTATATGTCAAAATAAGAAATTCATATAATTTTTAAACCTATGGATTTGGTTCTAATTAATAAAGTGCAAATTTACTGGAAATCATTACTAAACTCAGAATGGTTTTTCTGTTTTTATGTATTTTCACATTTGATAAGAAATACAGTTATTACCATGGAGGGGGGGGACAGTGAAATGTTTTTGTTAAAAAGGGGCTTTAAACTTGATGGAGTTGATTCTGTCTCACCTGAGAAGATGGTTAAAGACTCTAGAACATCATCTGTGATTCAGCAGATTGGGCGTGGGGCCTGAGGGTCTACATGTTTTAAAAAAATCTTCCAGTTAGTTCTGATGTTTAGCCAAGTTTGCAAACTACCCATCTTGTCCATAGGTGGGTGACAACTGGGGTTGTTCTAAAAGTGATCACGGGTGTGGGGTAAGCCTGGTTTATGCTCATAAAGTCCTGTTCCCCTGGATTGCTGCCCTCTGCCCCCACCCCCCCATGATTGGAATTTTGCCCATCTTTGAAGGTCCAGTTCAACTGACGTCTCCTCTTTCAAGCCTTCCCTGATCCCCCAGATAGAAAGGATTCTGGCTCCCTTGGTGCTCCCAAGGCATTTTGCTCAGATCTTCCTTTATGACTTATTCTGGCTTGAGTTATGGGCATTTGTACCCTCCTGTAGCCTTCTCGGTAATGGCAGAGGTTCCTTGGTGAGCCCCCGGGTACTACACAATGTCATGCATAGAGTAGCTTTTATTAGTCTGCCCGGGATGCCTTAACAAAATACTACAGACTGGGTGGCTCAAACAACAGACTATTTTCTCATAGTTCTGGAGGCTAGAAGTCCAATATCAAGGTGTCAGCAGGGTTGGTTTCTTCTGAGGCCTCTCTCCTTGGCTTGCGGATGGCCGATTTCTTGCTGTGTCCTCACCTGGTCTTTTCTGTATTTCCTCTGTGCTGAAGTCCCGGGTGTCTCTTTGCGTGTCACAAATCAGATTGGATTAGGACTCACCTATATGGCCTCATTTTAATTTAATCACCTCTCTAAAGACCTTATAACTAAATACAGTTACATTCTGAGATGCTGGGGGTTAAGACGTCAACATATGAATTTTGGGGGACACAATTTAGCCCATAACATACCTCATGCATGTTCTGATAAATGACATTTTATTAGTCTACAACTTTAACAATAAACTAGACAATACTTATTTGGGTTATAAAGTTGGATGAGGTATGTTGGAAAGCAGAAGAAGAGTTGAGTGACCTTAACTAGATAAGGTCACTTATGGTGGTCATATGCCATCAAGGGCTTCCCTGGTGGCGCAGTGGTTGGGAGTCCGCCTGCCGATGCAGGGGACACGGGTTCGTGCCCCGGTCTGGGAAGATCCCACATGCCACGGAGCGGCTGGGCCCGTGAGCCATGGCCGCTGAGCCTGTGCGTCCGGAGCCTGTGCTCTGCAACGGGAGATGCCACAGCAGTGAGAGGCCTGCGAACCGCAAAAAAAAAAAAAAAAAGCCATCAAAATCAGGATTGTATTCAATAGGAAAAACTTCAAAGGCCCCAGAGGACAATAACAAACTTCACGGGTATTGGATGGGAAATTACCAACTAGGTATAACAAATTCAGCCAAAAAAAAAAAAAAAAAGAAAAGAAAATTGTGAGTCAAACTGAGCTATTGGTTGAATGGAAGGCAGCAATGCAATTCTGTTATTAAAAAGGAAACAACTTGGAGTGTGTTAGGAGTGAGAAAAATCAAATGATAGAGCTGGAAGTAGTCCTTTTGCTACACTTGGCTCTTCTTTAGAGATTGTAGTTGGTTTTTAACTTTACATTTTAATAAAGAGTTACAGAAACTAAATAAGGTTCATTTAAGAAAAGGGAAATATATTTTAAAGGGATGGGAAATGGGACTTATAATGGCTGTTTAATCTGGAGAAGAAAAAGCTGACAGGTGACTTAATCCATATGTTCTGGTGTACGCATAGGGAAACTAATATGGTGGATCCTTTCCAGATGTTTTCCTTTTCCACTGAGACAAAGAAGAAAGGAAAGCATTTTTTAAAAAAGAGCTTTAGATCAGTGCTTTTCAAATTGTGTTCTTCAGACCTTGAGTGTTCTTAGCTTCACTTTTACGTGCTTTATATATAAAGGATTTCTTGTTCGAATTTGTTTTAGAACATTGTTCTGATGTTAAACAGTTATGAAAACTAAAGCTTCGGATAATACAAAAATCACAGAATTCTAATTTGGGGTGGGACTTTAAAAATAATCTTATCCAAACTCCCTGATTTTCTAGATGAGAAATCTGAAGTCCTGAGAAGTTAAATGACTGCTCATAAAGGACTTCCTAAACATCAGGATTTTAAAACACCAGAGCAGATTATCAGAGGGAACTAAGTCTTTATGAAGACTTCAGTGAAATAGGATAGAGATGTGTTGAATGGTTGCGATCAGCTTTTCCCAACTGGCCTTCTGTGTTATGGGTGGGAGGGTTGTAAAAGGCAGTAACAGAATCTGTATCAATTTCTACTTTTTAAAAAGTGGGATGTAAAATCATTTAAAAGTATTTTTTGCAGTTGGAAATGGAAGTTTGAGAGTTTCTGAGAGTGTGCTGAGTGAGCCTACTAAGCTGGTGATAGACATCCGACAGCAACAGCAAGCGCTTAACTCAGTTACTCACTTGCCAGATACCTCAGTCAAAGGGGAGGTTTTTACTGTTTTGCTACTTGAAGTTGCTTTGATTCTCATTCACATATGAATTTTTTTAAGATAGAAAACAAATAGTCCCAAATAAAATAAACCAATGAGAAATGTCATTGTGATAATTATTTTGCAAATGACTTATGCTGATGCTCACCCCATGCAGGGGTTTCCTTCATATAATGAAAATTCTTATATAGCACAAATACCTAACTCTAGAACTCAAAAATCAGTGCTAGATAGAGAAAACATAGTGATGACTACACCCAGAGTGGCCTTCAATTTGTTAGAAATAAAGATTCAACTGCCACATGGAAAAATAGTGAAGTTACGTTTGCAAATAATGGCCTGAAACTATTCCTTTTCTCTAATTAGTTATAAATAACACAAAAGTTATTTTTTAAAAACATAGTTGGTTTTTAAGTACAAAATGCAAGAACTAAAAGCATGGAGAAATGAAAGTATTTTGTGTGAATTTCTGATATCATTCTATGTAGTTATATTTCAATCTAGGTTAAATACACATTTAGCACAAAATCCAAAGAGGATATATTGCCTATTTTAAATTTGTCAACAAAATATGCTTTTCCTTAAGATTTGATTCAAAAGAAGTCATACAATAGAAGTCCAGTACATAAGAAAAAAAGAATTTGTTTTTATATTTTTGTGTAATAAGTATTATTAAAAATCAGGTTAAAATAAACTCCTCAAAATAAACTTCAATAATATATTTATCTAAAATATAATATTTCATGTGAACTCTCTTCTTTCTGTATGCCATACAAAAATTTAAAAATGACTTAAAAATGCCTAAATGGTTTGTGAAATAATAGCGACGGGGACTCACGGAATAGAAATATTGAAAAATGCTGGCTTGAATCAGTGTTTCTCAAGAGTAATATATGGACCCCTTTCAAAAGAAAAACATCTCTAAGGAAGGCCTCAAATGCTTACTTACATTATTTTTATTACATTTCTTAAGTATGGAACAGTAGAAAATGATATGTGACACCCTTATGTTTATAGCTCCTATACAACTGTAATACTAGAGCACATTTGCATGCTAAATAATAAATGAAACTAGAGAATCAGTAAAAATAGAAATTAACAGCATTTACATGGCAGATTTTGTCAAGATTAAGTCATCCTTTGCAGGGTGAATCTAGCAAAAAGAATTGCAGCACGAGTTTTTTTCCTATCAAGTTCGGCTAGCTGATGCTATAGCTTGCTGTTCAATGAAATTCTCTATTTGAACCATTGCAAAACTTTATGTACAATGCACCATGACTTTTGGTTTTCACATGGTGTGAAGCTATCACTTATATATTAAATCCACGTCTATTCTTGTCTTAACTAGTATTTAACAGTTAAAGTAATGCCGTTTGGCACCTCCACGATTGTAATCACAGATCTGGATATTGAAAGAGGGTCAATTTGGATAATCCATAATATGCTTGTAATAATTTATTAAAAATTAACAACAAAATGAAAACATAAAGTTAAAGAGGTCTTGAAGAGAAAAAGAGACCCCTTCCCCCCCCAATCTTTTAAGGACTATGAAAGATCCATGAACCCTAGTTGAATAAAAACTGATTTTGGTGGTGTTCAGTCTTTATTATTATAAATATTTTGGATCATATACTTATTTATTATAATAAATAATTTGGATCAATGGCCGAGTCAGGGCAGGGAATGGAGAGCGTAAGCTACTGGGAAGCCTGAATGTTCACCAATTCCTTTTAAAAATATAGGTTTCTTTCTAATATCAAATAAGTATATGACCCCAAAGTTGTCTGTGGGTTCAGTCTTCTTTCACTTGTTGATTCATTAGTTCCTTCTTCCATTCATTCAAATGCCTGTGTAATAACTAGATAAGAATGATTTGTATGAGTGTGTGAATTATTTGTATTTTAAGTGGTATTTTCTGGAGTGCTTGTAGGTGCTTCAGTTCTTTTAAGTAATTTAAACAATCTTGTTTACACCATCAATTTGTAGTGAGCAAGGGATTTCTAAGCTAACTTGCTGTGCAGCCTAGCTCCTGGAATCGGTATGTAGGGGTATCAGAGAAGCAGCTTCAGATTAACTTTGAGATAAGATTATCTTCCTAGGAGTGAAAGAAAAGAGCATAAATGTGTTGCAGATAAGATCAGCATTCTTAGCAGGAAAGCCCCAGCTTCTTCGGCCTCCTGGGTCCCCTTGAGATTTAGTAGCCACATAAATTCCAGGCACTAGAAGCGCATACTTCCTGTTGTAAATTAATAACCTGCTCTTCATCAATCTCTTGTGGTCTGATGAGTGTGGGAGCCAGTTCAGCTCTGGATGGATGGACCAGCCAAGCTGAGGACCAGGCCTTGGTCTGTGGTGTCTTCACCAAAGGAAAGACATAAGTGCAATGACCGATCCTTCGGTCTCCCTCTCTTCCTATTATCTCTGAGCTACAACTACAGTGGGCTGCTGAAATAATTTGAAATTCTGATCATTAGAATCCTACTTACTGGTAGCTTGTAATACCTTGCCATCCTATGAAGCTTTACTGTGATTTTGCTCCAGACGGGTCAGGACCTCCATTATTGCCACATTATATATAATGCCTCGTGATCTTCCGTCATAGTCCTTCTTGCAATGTGTAGTTACACATTTATTTTGTGACTCTTTAATTACTGTCTCTATGATGGCAGGGACCACGCTTACCCCAGTGTCACAACATCATATCCCCAGTGCAAAAACAGTACCTGGCTCAGAGGCAGTGATCATAAAGCTAAAAATTCTAATTCCTTTAGCCCTTACAGTTAAGCCATTGAGATCTAATTTAAAACCTTCTTTAAAAAAAATTTAAGGGCTTCCCTGGTGGCGCAGTGGTTGAGAGTCTGCCTGCCGACACAGGGGACACGGGTTTGTGCCCCGATCCGGGAAGATCCCGGATGCTGCGGAGCGGCTGGGCCTGTGGGCCATGGCCGCTGAGCCTGTGCGTCCGGAGCCTGTGCTCCGCAACAGGAGAGGCCATAATAGTGAGAGGCCCGCGTACTGCAAAAAAAAAAAAAAAGATTAAAATGTTTTCCAATATTCTAGTTTGCTTCTCTGTGGACTCTGTAAAATTTTTCTCTATAAGTGCTAATCTGTGCTAAATAATTTAGAAAGAGCATTCATAAAATTAATTATTATTTATGTTTTCAAAACTTCCTTAGCTCTTCTTGCATTTACCACCTTCTTGAGATTCCACACTCTCCCCAGTAATTAAGCTCTTCTCTAGGCCACTGTTCCTGTATTTTTTTTTATTGGCTTTGTGGATCCTTCATAACATATTACAGGGAGGAAGAAAATTCTAAGAAAGAATCGATTCTCTGCCTGGAGGTAGGGGCTCCTCATCCATGTTTCTTTCTACATTTAAGAGGATATTTTGGACGTGGATCTAGCAGAAGATGAACCCACACGCAGTGTGTTCGTGTGTTCCCATATTATCTGGGGCAATAGTGGAGCATAAGGATGCTTTTTATGAAATATTAATTTAGATGTAAGTTCCAGAGCATTATAACACCAACAAGGAGTCCTTTCTGTGGTCTTTGTTGTTTAATAGGTAGACCTCCTTGCAGAGGAGACAGGAAAACCTAGTGCAGTTATAAAGAAAAAAGTCCAGAGTTCATGAGGCTAGAGGACTCTGCTATCTGAGATCTTAGGTGATTAGATAAAAGGTGCAAGATTGGAACCCGCAAAGTGAAACTCATTCAGCTAGCTCTAACAGAGCATGGTTTTCCTACAGGTCACCCCCTTTCTGTCATTGCTACCACCACAAACTCCTCCAAGCTGGGGATCATAACTTATTTTTCTTTGTGTCCTAATGCTTGGCACAGTGTGAATTCGTAATATGGTTTGTATGACGCTGCCACCTATTTCCTTTTCACTTTACTTGGCCTATAGAGAGTTATTAATTCGGGGAGGGGGGAGAGATTTGGATAAGTAAAATTATTCTCAGGCAATAAAAACAGGCTCAAAAATAGATCAGAATAGATTTAATCTATTTAAATATAGACTTTAAATGGAGAACAGAAACTATATTCTGGTATATATTAATTTGGTAAACAACAAAGTGGACTAATTGGCTTTACAAAACTCTTAAAGAGGGCTTCCCTGGGGGCGCAGTGGTTGAGAGTCCGCCTGCCGATGCAGGGGACACGGGTTCGTGCCCCGGTCCGGGAAGATCCCACATGCCGCGGAGCGGCTGGGCCCGTGAGCCATGGCCGCTGAGCCTGCTCTTCCGGAGCCTGTGCTCCACAGTGGGAGAGGCCACAACAGTGAGAGGCCCGCATACCGCAAAAACAAACAAACAAAACTCTTAAAGAGTTTTTTTTGGAGGAGGTCACTAAGTTACAAAGTGTGCTTAGATACTAAGGAAGTTCACTGAGGTTTGAGTCTGTGCCTTGATCTGTTGTTCTCTGATCATCAACATTGGTGGTTCTCTTTTGTATCCCCCTCTTTGCCAACAAGAGTGTACAACTGAATCATGATGATAGTGATTTTAACTTGATGTAGGTGTTCTCCTAAAAGTGAGAGGGCCTGGGCAGCTAGAGCTGGAAAGGTTTAGTTTTCTTTAAATGCGTCAAGGTACCAACATCATCAAAATCTACCTGAGTGTCCATTGATGGATGCATGGATAAAAAAGAAGAAAATTTTGCCATTTCTGACAACATGGATGGACCTTGGGGGTATTATGCTAAGTGAAATAAGTCAAACAGAGAAAGACAAGATCTCACTTGTATGTGGAATCTAAAAAAACAAAGCAAAAACCTCCAACTCATAGATCCAGAGAACAGATTGGTGGTTGCCAGAGGTGGTGGTGGAAATGGGTGAAGGGGATCGAAAGGTACAAGCTTCCAGTTATAAACCAAAATAAATCCAGGGATGTAACGTACAGCATGGTGACTCTAGTTAAAAATACTGTATTACATATTTGAAAGTTGCTAAAAAAAAAAAAATGTTGCTAAGAGAGGACATCTTAAAAGTTCTCATCACAAGAAAAAAATATTTGTAACTAAGTGTGGTGATGGCTGTTAACTAGACTTGTGGTGGTGATCATTTCACGATATATACAAATATCAAATCATTATGTTGTACACCTGAAACTAATATGTTATATGTTAAGTATTTCTCAATTTAAAAAAAATCTAGTTGGTGCACAAACTGTGACTATAAAATAGTAGGGAAGCGTTCATAAGCCATATGCAAACGTGTGCCTCATTCTAGCCACACCTTGAAAGATGCTGGAGTTTCTGAAGTAAACTCATAAGAGTCATGGAATACTGATTGTTACAGTTACAGATGGGAGGGCCCATAAAAACCATCTAGTCCAACCTATTTCATTTGGAGATTACAGAGATTCAGGCTAAGGGAAGTGAAATGACTTGCCCAAGGACACAGAGGGAATCAAGAGCAAGCCAGAAAGAGTTGCACAAGGTGACATGAACTGTTCTGCGGAGTTCATGCCCTGTTGCCTATGCCTTGCCGACAAACTTGAGAAGATCAACTGCTCACCAGCTGGCGCTACAGAGAAGCTACAGGTAGCTGAAGGCTGCCCTCACAGTAGAGGCCAAAGACTGTCATCATGAGACTGCCAGGGTTGTTCTTAGCTTCTGGAATCTCTAGACAGGCAAGCCCCTATCAGAACTCATGCCAGGGAGTACATGTAGGTTGTGCTGGTAGCCAGGAGTGTGCTCTGAAGCAGATGAAAGAAAAAGGACCCCTGTTCAAAGGTGCAGAACCAGTTCACTGATAACTTCTTGATGTTCTGCTTTCAGATTATTTCACAAGAACCATTTATGACAGGCGGAGCACTGGTTTGAAGAATACCAGAGGCAAGCGTGGTAGAAATCAGCGTTTATAACTAGGATTCTGGAACACCTAGAGGCCATGATGCAGTTCTGACTTGGGTGAAGACTGCTCAGTGGACAAATAGAATCTGAAAAAGAAAAGTGCCTGATACGGTTTTTAGTGACAAATTAATTGTGTCCCTTTATCAGTGCTAGAGAGACCACTTGATCACCTTTCTTTCCAAACAACGTGGTTTATTACAAAGTTCTTTTAATTTTCAGAACACAGAGATGAGATAAGGCATCACTGGAATTTTGAAGCGTAAACAGACATGAGGTTTGCCCTCTGAAAGTAAGAAAACTAGAAAGGACCACACGTAATGGGTGAGATTAGCTATCTAGAAAAGTAACTCACAAGACTGTCTACTTGGGTTTGATTGGGGAGAACAGAGATCACCCGGTATCTAACCAAGGTGACCAGGCTATGAGTCTCAGGGAGGTGCTCCCATGACAACAGAGCAATGGAACCACTTTGGAAAAGCCCCAAAGCAACGTAAATGATTCGAATCAACTATGAACGTCAAAGTCTAATGAGTTGTCTAGGTGAAGAGGTGTTAACTGAAGGCAGATGGTCAGCATGGCACCTAGATGAAATGGAATCTAAAGACTAAGAATTTGGCTGTGATTATCGGCACTGGACAAACAAGACACAAGTTTTGGTCCCTTGAGAAGTGTCCTCTGCTACATGGGGGTGTTTGCTCAGTGGCTTTACCATGGCCTTTGTCAGCTATCTTCCATGATCAGTCTTCTTGCTCTGACTGCATGTCCACCAAGGAAATTTCTGATAAATAATTCAACTTGTAAGAACCAGAAGAAAACATAGGGAATAATGTTAAGATTTTACGGTAGGGAAAAACTTCTGAAGCAATATACGAAAAAAGCGTAAGTTATACACAAAAAGACTGCTTCTGAATGACAAATGAGATAATAATGTTAAAAGACGAATAGTGGACTAGAATAATATATTATAAGATAGGAAAAGGATTATTACCCCAAATGTATAAAATATGTAAATTTGTAAAAATATGTTTAAAAATGCTATCAAGCTAAAAAAAAAAAAAAAAGATGAAACCACCCAATAAGAAACTGGACAAAAACATGAACAAGCAACTCATAGTAAACCACAGGGAACCAAATGATTAATGAATACATGAGATGGTGCTCATAAGTTCAGCAGTAACCAGGGAAATTCAAAATAAAATGCCAGTGGGATTTAATTTCACTTTCATAAGTTTGGAGAAATTAAAAACTCTAATACTATTTGTTGTTCAGAATGTGGGGAAGCAAACCAACATGGCTGCTAGGGTGTGACTAGGTATAATCATATCGGAAGGCCCATATCCTGTAAATCAGCAGTCCTGCCTCCAGGTGTGTACTTTAGAGAACCTCTTGTATGTGTGTGCAAGAAGGGAATGGATAAAATATACTATAGCCATACTATAGAACACTATATAGCAGTTGAAAGAAAGAAGCTAGGTAGGTCTGTGTAAATCTACATAAATCGTTCTCAAAAAAGTGTTTTTTCTTTCAGCTTTGTTTATGTATAATTGAGAAAATGATAAGATGTTAAAAAGAAAAGAATCAGGATAGGGTGATAAATGTAAGAAGATAATCTACTTGGTGGACCGAAGTGTTTCAGCCACTGAAAAAGCATATTCCTTTCTGATTAAAAATTAATAAATCTGGGGATGAATATGTATTTTATCTTACTTTTGGTTAGGACATGTCAGACTATAGAGTCTGCTAAGCACTTAAAAAATTGAGTTTCTGTACCTGAAAGCTAAGAATCATATTCTGCAATATGGTGACGCCCACCCCCGCCCCCCAACCAAGTATTGTCATCTGATGGCTAAATGGACACCCTCTAGGGCATGGAGAGACAGTTCATTCTCTGTGAAGACCACATCTCTTGACACTGATGCCCTTGGTGTTAGTTTATCTCAAGCCCGATAGATTTCATCAGAAATAGCCTCCACATCAGCCAGCATCCTAGTGATGCCCCACTGGGAGCTTCCAGACTCCTACAAGCCAGCCAGGTAGTGAGATAAGCATTCTAGTGCCTTTCAATACTTCTGAAGCCTGTAGGCCATCAAGCTGCTCAAGCTATTTAAAACGTTCAGTGGGTTTTGCTTTTGACTTGAATTATTTAAAATAATATCAGTAACAATAAGAACCTCAAGTTGATCAGAAACTCTAATTGGCAATAATATATTATTATATTTAACAGAAGAAGAAAGTTAAGAATTAACTTATCCAGTTGGCTAGGGATCCCTCTTATCCCCTCCCACCCCCCCACCCCTCCCAAATAGTCTCTAAGGGAGAGAAACAATAAAAGAAGTCTTTGGTGATGGCTTTTGGCTCTCATCAACTGCCACACTGAATTCTCCTCCTTAGACAACACTATGTGTAATGTCTTAGAAATGGAAAAAGAGTGTGCCCTCGGGGAAAATAAAAGAAAGAAAGAGGGCTTCCCTGGTGGCGCAGTGGTTGAGAGTCCGCCTGCCGGTGCGGGGGATGCGGGTTCGTGCCCCGGTCCGGGAGGATCCCACGTGCCGCGAAGTGGCTGGGCGCGTGGGCCGTGGCCGCTGGGCCTGCGCGTCCGGAGCCTGTGCTCCGCGGCGGGGGAGGCCACGGCAGTGGGAGGCCCGCGTACCCCCAAAAAAAAGAAAGAAAGGAGGGAGACGACACTTGCTGAGGTGCCTGCTGTGTGCCATATAATATGCCGTTTGCTTCTGTATACACTGTCTTATTTAATTTCAATATCAACTCTGCTAAAAAAGTATTATTATCTGAGGCCCAGAGAGTAAAGTGATTCGACTGAAGCCACTCAGCTGGCAAGGGGCAGAGCTGGGGACTTAAATGAAGTCTGCTTGACTTCACAGGTGAAAGACTTTCTATCATTGTCTGTTACCTTTAAAAGACAGTGGAACACGACTCCAGACCAAAGTTACCTTTTGCAAAGCAAGGGTTGTGTTTATTGTTTCTCCAAATCCAGAAAAATGGCTTCAGAGTTCATTGGCCTTTCATCCCTTTTTTCCTCCACTTTGAGCAAAGGGCACTATCCTAGATGGAAAGGAAGAAAATGCTTATCCTTTTCTTTCTCCTACTGTTCACCTCCCAACTTTGAATGAGATAACAGCTTTTCAAAAGACACAGTACGATAGAAGGACCTACACACAAGAATAAAACAGCAAAAGGTAAACATAAAAGGAGGAAGAAAAACGGATAATGGGATCGGTAAATCCTGAGGGAAGCAAATTTTCTCAGAGCTTCCCGGTAGCCAAGGCAAAGGGAGAAACATGCTGGGTTATATGGCTTCAGTGTCAAATGAGGAAAGGACTACTTGTTCATTAGGAAAGATAAACTTTTTTCTTTGTAGTTACTCTTAGTTCTGGAAGGGAATTTATCATGTGAGTTATCCTGAAAGGGATATTCAATGACATAAGGGAAAATACTAGAGAATAGTTTTATTTAAAAAAAAAAAAAAACTAAGATAATTTTTTTGTCCACTACAGATGTCCAGAGGTGAATTTTTATGTTCTTAGTTGTTTATTCAATATGGCACAAAAATTTTTGATAGGTTGATCATAGGAAGTCTTCCCTTGAAAATCTTCAATAGTTTCCTTCGATGATACCACTCAGAATATTTCTCCCAGAAGTTTTTTAGTGTCGGTCTCTTTATTCTTTCCCTGCCGCATTTTAGACTCAAAATCCTTGAAGAAGGACCATGCTGGCTTCTTGTGCTTTGTATAAAAACACACACACACACACACACACACACACACACACACACACACACTATACAGCATATAAAGGATCTTTCCATGGGGGCTAGATGTTTATGATGTTTTATACTTAAAAATAAATCTACTATCAATATCTACTTGGGAAACATAGCAGTCACGCCAGACATCTGAGTTTAATTCATTAAACCATATCTTTTACATCTGACCTATGACCCACTGATGTATTTGTTTTTCTCCTTGTTAAAGCTCCTAACAAGCCAGACTGAACCATTCACAAGTCTTTCTCTCTTTCTGCTTTATTTCTTGTTGCACATGCCAGAAATCAAAACTTTCTACAGACTGCAATGGATAATTTTGGACTTGAATAATCCATTTCTTCTTTCCCATCTTTATTAGAATCATAACAATTTTTAGTTATTTTCCAACTTTTTCCTATTCGTAACAGTTTTTCAGTTGCATTTCTACGCATCCTTTCTTTGATTCTGCATCCATAGATTTTGTGTACCTCTGGCATTATACAGGTATATAACTTTTTAAAAATTTTGCATGTGGATTAAGCTTCACTGAAGTTTGAGGCAGACCAAGGGGGAGATTATATTGTAACAGCACAATACATTTACAGCTGATTTCTAATAAATTCTGTATGATTGTTATGAAAGCAACTGATTCAAACACATTATAGAGGAGTAAAATTATAGAAAAATTAATTTTCCATTATAGAAAAATAACTTTCATGGAAAATACAAAAAGATATTTTTAAAAAATGACACAAAAATTGCTAGTTTTCCTAAAGTTGACATTTTAGGAATTTTTCTTACGGTACTTTTCAGAAGGATTCTCCAAGGACTCCAGATGGGTTTGGGGTGAAAGTACAGGACTCTCTCCAGCAGTATTGCTTGCAAAGCTATGTACCTTGACCTTGCACGTGACTGGAATTGCTCTGTGGGTTGTGTCTAACTCTCTGGGCTGCAGGCAGCTAGCTGCCTTTATGCATGCCACTAAGGTGAGTTCAGAACCAAGTTATCACATCAGGGTGGTCTTGGTTATAGGAAAGAGCCTCAGCTGTTAGTTAACAGGCTGTGAAGAAACCATTTATTTGGGCAAAACATAGTACGTTCAAACGTGGCACTTTGCTTTCAGCTCTAAGTTCCTTTTCTTCCCTCTAAATACTCTCTTATTTCCCTACCCCCTTGCCTAAGAACTTTTATTTAAAGCTGTTGGGCTTTCCCTTTCTACATATCTATCCAGACAATTTTTTTTTTTTTTTTTTTTTTTTTTTAGTGGTACACACTTTTAACATAAGTAGAACACTGACAGTAGAGTTGTATTCCCGGTGGGCAGAATTCCTTTTGCATCGTTTCCTCACGACCCCCTAACTTTGGTGGTCTCTTTTTTCTGGCTCATAGCTCTCAAGCTCCTCGTCTCCCTTGGAGGCCTGGTGTTAGCCTGAAGTTGGAGATTTCTGGCAAAAGGTGGTTTGCAACATGTACTGTTCTCAAAGCCCAGCTGCTAGGGGGTGGAGATCAAGCTGTGAAGACCCTGCTTTGTTGGTGTTCTTTGCCTGGCTTGCAGAATTGTCAAGTGGGGACGGGGGAGAGGGAAACCATTTTGTTTTCAGGATGCTTGTGCATATCAAATGCGACTTCCTAGAGGCTCCTTCTATGCTGTTTCTGCATTTCAAAGAGGGTTTATTTATGCCATTAGTTAAGTCATCACATTTAAGGCAAAGAGGCTTTTTACAGGTGTGGAACTCTTTAGAAGGACTTTCTATACGTTCCCCTGTGTTGAGCTGACAAGAAGTTCCCACATGCGTTGCTGTGCTAATTCAAAAGATGCTTTGTTGCTGTAAGCAGAAAAGCAAACACTTCAGGAAGAGAAGTTTTCGCAGAATATTGCAGATCTGGCGTGAGTGAATGTAACTAGGATTTTTCTTCCCTTAGCAGATTCATCTTGGCAATCACAGTTATAACTATTACCATTTAGTGACACTAAGCTTGTTTGGTGCCATTGTGAGAAGTCTCCGAGTTATCCCTATGCCTCCAAGTCTCCCATTTCTTCACAATGCATTCTACACACTACAGCTAAAGTGATCTTTCTAACAAAAGTCATGTCATGTTACTCCTTCCTCCCCACTTAAAATCCTTCAAGGATCCACAGAAGGCGATGCTACCTTTTCAGTATAGCAGAGAAATCCTTCAGGCCCTAGTCCCTGCCATCCTGCCCAAATCTACTCTCCCACAATCAGTATGCTTTCTAAGAGCAATAGAGAAACAGCATGTATAAGCACTAGTTATTAAGTACCAAGCTTGGAGCTAAATGCTTTGTGTGCACTTTGACCCTCTTAATGACTCCAAAAATTAGATGTCCCTATTTTACAGAGAAAACAGGGGCTTAGAGAGGTTAAGTAGCTTGTGGGAAGTCATCAGCTTGTGAGTGGTGGAGGGTAGAGTCCCTTCCAGGTGGTTTGTCATCACGGTCTGTGAGTTTAACAAGTGTACTATACTGTCTCTCCTGCTGAATTGCTAAGTTGTTTCTGTTCCCACTTCCTGGAAAGGCTTATCCCATTTGTTCAGCTGGCTGGCTGGCTTCTCCACCGTAACATGGCTCAGTTGCTAACTCCTCTGGAAGCCGTCCCAGGCTCCCCAAGGCAGAGTTGGGAAATGATGCCTCTACAGCCATAGCACGAAATTAGTGTGTGCAGTCGAACCCTTATTAAATTGTATTGGGTCCATTTACATCTCTATGTCTCTGACTAGACTGTGAGCTTTTTGAGGGCAAGGAGTTTTGTCTTTGCATCCCCAATGTCTACTTCAGTGCCTAGTGCGTGACTAGTTGGTGTGCCATAAACTCTTGTCAAACAGAATGAATGTATAGGAGTTGGGGGAGTAAGATGCATGTTGGGTTTGCTTATTCTCAATCACCCTTTAAAGTCTATTCTCTGGTGCACAAGTTCCCTGTCAAAAGGTTTCTACATCCCTCAGGGTCCTTGAAGATTTTAATGGACTCCTTGAGATATTTTCAATATTTCAAAAATGCTAACAGAAACCATTTATTAACCTAAGTCCCTACAGGCTAAATAAAATGTCAGGTTTCTTTGCTTTTGGCTAAAATCATATCAACTTGGTGTGATAACAGAGATTTTCTCCTAATGATCAGAAACTTTGGCAGGAAAGTCTTATGTGTGATTAATAAAACAATAAGAAAATAAGTTATCTGTACCTAAAATGCTGCTTGTTTAGTGGAAGAAATTTCTCAAAAGTTGGAATCATAAGCGGGAAAACTCTAATAAAAGTGATTCTTTATGGTGATTCCTTGTGATCCTTGTGATCCTTCACAAATATGGGGAAGTCTCTGCCTTAGTTAATGGACTCATGTAGACCACAATCTTCTTATCCGCACAGAATCCCCTTTTTCAGAGAGCTGAGGAAATTATCTTATGTTTGTGCAAATAAGGCTTTTTTATTGAACATTTTTTAAACCTCTCCGTTGACCATTGAATGTTAGTTTCTTTAACAGCCATCCATTGACCATCAGATGTAATATACAGTTGAAGTTATGTTCTTTTCAAAAATTTTGTCATTACTGTTTTCCAAAAGGAAGGAGAGAGAGAGAGCTCTGATATCTGCAGCACTGAACTCTGTTCCATTTGAAGTGCAGCCATCATCTATCTCCTTGCTCTAGTTCATCCTCCACAGAGAAGCTGGAGTTTTCAATTCAAAAGCCAGATTGGATCCTGTGGGTCCTCTGATTAGAAATCTTCGAAGGCTCCTTATTGCTGACATTTTCAGCTCCAAATTCCTTGATGTGATATTCTAGGCCCTTGACAATTCATCTTAAAGGCTAACTTTTCAGTTTCATTTGCCACCAGAGCCACTGAGGTTCTTTTCTGTCCGACCACCTTGGATGCCCTCTTTTCTCCAACATGGTATATGACCTTTCATGCCTAGAGTGTTTCGTGTTCATGTTCAATTCCCACTCATTCTCTAAAACTCTGTTCAAATGTCATCACTTCTGGGTGTGTATATCATTCTTATGTTATAGCATATATCACCTTTTGATTTGTACTATAATTATCTCTTTTTCTGTCTGCCTCTTCCATTTTTGTGAACACTTTGAGGGCAAGGGTCAGGTTTTGTTTATATTTGGATCCCTAGGGCCAATAGCTTCCAACCAACTGGGAAGACCATAAAACTTACCGGTCAATTTGGGACACTTTTGACGGTGTAAGGGGCACTGTTAATAATTATGTTGGGGCCATAGTTATAAGCCAGATTTGCCTGGGCAATACAGGATGTGCTGTTACCCTACCAATCACTCCAAGCCTTTCAGCGTCCCTGCCTTCACCTACTTTCCCGTTTTATCTTTGCCCGATCTCCTTCCCTGCCACCACCCAAGGTAGATGCTTCGCACTAGCATCACCAAACTGTCTTGTGTTCCATGATGGTCTCTGCCATCACTATGCCTCTGCCACGTCCACCTGGAAGATTCCTCTTCACCTTTCACGGTTCTCTTGTGGACTAGGAGAATTGGACTAAGAGCTCATTCTGGGACACTTGCCAGCAATAAGCATGGCAGTACTACTTTGTATTACACCAATTCGCTTCTTCATTGCTTTGTGCAGCTGGGTTGGAACTTTGTGAGGCAAAGATTACATCTTCTTCATCTCTGTTTTCCAGTCAGTCTGTACTATTTTAATAAATGTCAATTGAATTAAGCATAACGTTGGAATTGCCGTAGTTTTTAGGTGGCAAATCCATTAAATCTTTTGGAACATCCCCTTTACTATTTTGTGTGTGTGTGTGTGTGTGTGGTACGCGGGCCTCTCACCGTTGTGGCCTCTCCCGTTGTGGAGCACAGGCTCTGGACGCGCAGGCTCAGCGGCCATGGCTCACGGGCCTAGCCGCTCTGCGGCATGTGGGATCTTCCCGGACCGGGGCACGAACCCGTGTCCCCTGCATCGGCAGGCAGACTCTCAACCACTGCGCCACCAGGGAAGCCCCCCCTTTACTATTTATTTAACATATGTTTCTGGGACTGAAATTGTTTTTACATTTTAATAAATGTTACATTACTGTTTGTTGAAATTTATACATCTGATACTAAATACCAAATTATGGTTTTTATTTGAAATGTAACTGATTTTTGGTTCTTTTGTACCATTTTTTAAAATAACTCTTGGACCTGTAATCCTCTAACTAGCATTCTGGCTTTAAAAAAATTTTGAGGGGATGTCCAGGATCGATTTTTCTGAACAGTGTCAATTCCACATGAAATATCTTGGGAATTTGGGGGAAAATTCTGTGTTCATATGTGACTGAATTAGAAAACAAAATTTCTCTTTACCTCATAATATCAGCCAACCTTCCTAAATCCTGAGCACTTGAGTAACTGAATTTCATAAAGAATGCTTGAAGTAAGGAAAATCGGAGAAACCAGTGTCCCATGTGAAGCACTGATGAATCACATCCATACATCCTTTTCCTGGGAAAAGACACCCAAATCATCTACTCTCCTCCTCTTCTCTCACTTCAGTCCATGGCCAGGAAGTGACACCCTTGGTATAGAGATGTGTTACCAGGCTAAGAAAAAGAGTATTTAGAGAGTGGTTGATGGCTTGTCCCATTTTGTCCTCATGGCCTGTGGTTTCTCTCAACCTATGGGAACAAGAAGAACTACTGAAATTAGTCACAATCTTTGAGCACCTAGCATTGTGTTTGTCATACTCTGACCTGCCCACAAATATTGAATGAAAAAGGAACGAAAACATACTTGGCAATTTTTGTCATGAATTACATCTGGTTGAGGTTTTTGGAGTTCACAAATCTTGGCCAAAAGATGAGGAGAGTAGGAGAGAGAAGAAAAACTGAGTCAGGATAATACATCCAAAAAGAATGAATATTGACTCTAAAAGAAATTTCCAGAACTTTAGTTTGTAATTGCTTTAATACAGTGCCTTAGATTCTTCAAGATGTTGCTTCTGCTCTGGTCTCTTGCACCATCCTGTTATTTTGTTCAGTTTATTGGAAAATACTTGAAAAGTGTTCATTGTGCCTAGGGCATCACCAGAGGCTCTGGGAAAACAGGTAAAAGGTAGGACCCTGCTGCTTTGGAGCCTACATTCTGTTTATCCAGACACCTGGTTAGTGATTTTCCATTACACGTCTTGCCTCAGTGCACGTGGTTCCAGTACAGGTGATCCTGGCTGTCCTGGATATTTTATGAGCTCCTTTATCCTAGATAATAGTGATAATCCCACAAAGCCCAATTAGCTGCAAGACTAGTATATTCTAGGTGATGTCCTAAGTACAGTACAAACCTTCTTTCATTTAACCCTCATATCAGCCAGAGGTAAAGATTGTTTTTAGATGAAGAAACTGAAGTTGAGAGATGCTAACTGACTCGTGTAGTCACTAGTAAGCTAGTAAGAGTGCTGCTGGCGGAGTTGGAGTTCTTGGTCTCTGAAGCCAGTTTCTCAGCCATTATGCTGTTCAAGTTGCATCTTCTTCTGCCTGCCTCTTGCATAAAGTATTTAAAACATTCCCCGCCACGCTGCCCCTGAACTTATGACTTGCCTCTTATTGGAAATCTCAGATGAGGACTCAAGAGAGTGAAGACCTTTCTTCTGAACACTCTGAATAGGTGATGCACCAACAGCCAAAGGCTTTGAGAATTCCTGTTACCCATGGGGCTGTTCTATTCTAGATCCCAACCACTCCCTTCTGCTGTGTGGCTGTCGTTGGCTTGATGCAGGTGTTCCATTGCACTCAACTGACTGTCCTGCTCACTTCCTAAAGAGAGGCAGAAACAGCTTCCCCGCCGGGCAACTGGACAAACATACGTGACTTAGTTATGGAGGGTGGTAGCCAGTCTTCAAAGGAAATCCCATAAGAGTTAGTATAAAAGCAGATTTCTATTATATAGCCTCAGATGGAAACAATGTAATATAGATTTTGGCAGGGTATTATTATTTTTGACTAATTCTCAAACCCACAGTTTAGGTCAAAATTCATTTCTTTACCCCTAACCTACTCTGCTTGCTTTTACAAGAACTCTGGACATCATGAATTATTTTAGAAATTTGGGGGATATTCTGTGTTACTATGTGCAACAGGTTCCCAGGAGATGACTCCAAAGTATAACTCAAGCAAAGAACAAGTTTTACTTGGATGTCAAGCAACCTCCTCAACCAGTGCACATCATAACGCTTCTGTGGTATCCGAACATCTCACCACCTACAGTATTGAGATTATAAACAACTGAACAGCGCTTACAGTAGCTGCATCTGCTCATTCTCAGACAGTGCTTCATGCTGAGATTTTTGAAAAGGTGTTATAGATATGATGCTTTTAAGTTCCAGGTCATGGGTTCAAATGCAACCCAGATTATTGACTATCATGAGATATTTATCTCTGTAAAATGAACCAGTGTTCTAATTCGAAATCTAAGATGTGGAAATACACATGTTAAATATGGCCACCACCTCTGACACCTTATTGACTGTCATAGCAGAAAGACCAGTCTTAGTGAGCTGGGGTAAAATAAACATAAAATATTAATCTTCAAATAATAAAAGAGTTCAAATTTTATGAGACCAAATCATTATCTTAAATGAAACACACACACACACACACACACACACACGATAGTTTCCTTTTGGCTTTTATAATTGCATGTACTAATAAGAAATGTTCTATTTAGATGAAAAATATCAACAGTTGCATAATTTTTATAATCTACACCATTTTGAAGATTCTGTAATATAATATTTTCTATATATAAAGGCATTGGTTTTTTTGGTTTTATAATGTTAACATCTACTTTTCTCACTAAGAATTTATGAGATGTTAAGGTTTTTTTTTCCTTTATCGGTTTTTATTTTCTCATGAAATAGTCTCTCCTTGGAAATAGTCTTCCAGGGTAGAAAGCAACTTTTGTAGGTAAAGATCAAATTTACTTTAAACATGTTCCTTAATCATTCCTTCATGAATTAAGCAACTATTAACTCAGCCCCTACTATGAACGCAGTACTTGCTGAACTGGGTGCTAAAGGAAGATATGAAACAATTTAACACATAATCCTCACCTTCAAAGAGCTTACAGTCTAGTGGGAATGTAGTGCAGACACAGTAAATGTTAAATGGTGAGTCAGCAGTACCTTAGATGTCACAAGGCTGTGTGTAACTGTGTATCAAATGAATGCCATGAATGCTCTGAGTTCCTGGGAAGGAGAAATCACTGTGCAAGGAGAGGTTAGACCAGCTACATGAGAGATGGGACGGTATCCGGCCTTGAAAGGTAGGAAGTTCTCAGGAAGTTGATGAAAGGACATACTACGCATTCCAGACAGAGTGCATGGTTTGAGCAAAAACCCAGTGATGGGAAATGAGCAAAGTGTAAATTTAGGGAATCAGGCTGCATCCCACTCAGCGGTGGCAAAGAGCTTGGGCCTTGTAGTTTCTCCAAAACTCAATATTACCTGCAAAGACCATCCCTGAAACAGTGTGGCAAAGAATCTGAGCAATGCAGTGTTCGGACCTGGGGAAGCATAGGTGGGAAATGGTGCCACACGGTCTCAAATGGAGAAGTGAGAGTCTTGAAACATAGTGGACCTTCCTTCTCCTTCCTTCTCTCCCACCACTTACCTTTTAAAAGGGGAAAAAACAGATAAACAGGAAATACAAGGTTTTTGCTTTTGTTTTTATTTTCACTTGTATAGTCTTTTGTCTATACATAAAGCTGTTCCCAAACCTGGGGAAAGGCCAATTCTCTGAAGTTTTCAGAGAAGGACCTCTGATTCCATTGCAAAGCACTCTGGTTTCCACAGCTTTCTTTGCTAGGAAGATTTTCTAATAATCTTTGCAACTGATATCCTTCCATCTTTTTTTCGCTTTCTAGGCTTGAAAGTGGTTTAGTACTTTCCTCCAACTTTTCTAAGTCAATACTTTTATCGTTACAGTTGTTTCTCTAAGGGCTGTTTCTGTAACTTGTAATCAGTAAGTAAATTTTATTTCCTCTTAAAAGCCCCCATATTCTCCATATCCTACTTTAAAATATGGGGCTGAAGACATCACAGAGTATTCTAGTATAGCCGGTATCTGTACTGAGCATGAGGGAAAGGACTCCTGGTTTTCTTTTACTAAATCAATCATGTTTTTTAAGGTTAAAGCACAAACACCAATAGTTTGTGTTGACTCTGACCTCCAGATTGTTTTCTTTATGACATCACAAAATGAATCCTGCAATCCTGTGGTTTGTTTTCCTTCCCAAGTGAATTACACTACAGAACCTCAATCTGTTTTCGTCCACCCACTTCTCCAACTCATCAAGGTCATTTGCACTTCTATCTAGTTTTCCAAAGCAGAATGTACCACACCCAGTTTGATGTCATCCTGAACTTAATAACCGCATTCTCTACCATCCTCTAAGTCACTACTAAAAATAGCACCAGGTTAAGACCAGTCTCTTTGGAATCCCATGAAGTGTGCATCTCTGGGCTGACACTGGACCTTTAATAATTACTTACTGAGAAAGGCCTTCTAATCACTTATGAATCCTCCTGATGGGAAGAGGATTTCAGGATGTAATACTTTAATTGCCTGATGTCAAGCAAGACAAAACTTAAAACTATACAATAGTCAAAACTGTTTCATATCTTTGCCTTCTATTTGGTTTTACCAGACTTGTCATGCTCCTGAGGAATAGTGTTTGACTAATGTGATAGGATTTCTTTTTTTAAACAAAAAAGAAATCTTATCTAGCATGCTACTGTGTGTGTGTGTGTGTGTGTGTGTGTGTGTGTGTGTGTGTGTGTTTATAAGATTGTAATATTATTTCTGGATCTGAGTGTTGAATCTAATTTTCTGAGTTTTCCTATTTCTCTTTTTAAGACACAAGTATGCATTTCTCTCTTTCAGCCCATAGACACCTCACCTTAAGTTTGCAAAGATAATTGCTAGTGATTCTGTGATGACTTCATTGAAATGCCATACCATGGTGTTTGCCAGTAATTGTTTATTCATTCTGCCGTCTGAGCTTGCCGGTCACCATTAGCATATGCATTTGTATATAATAATGATTTTCAATTTATTGAGTAGAGTCATCATCTGAAGCACTGTAAAAAAAAAAAAACAAGTGTAAATGCAATTCCTACCTCAGATGTTTGTCGCTTCACTGGGACATGACAACTAAGAAATCAAAACATGGAAGAAGGAAAGGTCACTAGTATTGCCCAGACATTGCTGGCAGCTGGCTGAATCTTTCTTTGGGCAGCCTTTGGACTGTCGCCGTGTTGATTTAGAGGAGCCCCATTGTAGGAAGAGCCTTCCTGGAATGTGAGAATTTTGACAAGAGGTCTGAAAAAGAAAAGGGAACTAGCTCAGATAGTTGGAGGGAGACCATAGGTTCATATAAAAGCAAGTGGATTGTTCTCATCCCTCTGTTCTGTGAAAGGGATTTTTCAGTGGCTTCAAAAGGAATTCTGTGTAGGAAGGGTATGTGGGGGAAGGGAGATTGTTTAAAGGAGTCAACCCTTGTTTTACCTGGCTACCAGACAAAAGAACCTTCCAGACGTATGAAATTGGTTGCACAACTCACAGCATCTTGGTTATGATAAGAGCTGTTGCTAGAGACTGGTGTTTCTGGTGCTTGAATTCTAAAAGGTTGTTTTCTACAAGCCGTCTACTTTGATGGGTGTTGTGACTCAAATGTTGATTGTGGTTAATCTGCACAGATGTGAGAATGGAAACGTCCCTAGGGAAAGCTGGCTGGGTTTCTGCTCAGCTATCTGCACACCGTTAAGGAATATGCATACTGATAAGGCCAGGTCTCACCCCACTTATTCCTTACTCTAGCCATCTCCATCTCAGTGGCCAGGGACAAAGCCTGACGTGGTGTCATCCTTTCTCATAGCCTGCGCTGAAATCCCCATCCCTGGGATTGCTCTTGGGATGAGTCAATAAAAAAGTAGCCATTACTTCCAGGCAGTTTGAATGTACCTACAGGAGGCAGGAGGGTGAGTGGTGTCATCTACTTTACTCTTTTCCCATTAGCTTATTAAACTAGTTTATTGTATTTCCTAACAACCAAAAGCCTGGCCCCAAGGACATGAGATTCCAGATGGCTGGGCTGCAAAGCAGAGCCCGAGGGGAGTGGGGGAGCATGAAGGGAGCGTGGCATGAGGAAGGTTGCCTTAGAACGCTGTCATGCCCAGGAAGGCAGTTCTAGTTATGAAGGGGCAGAGGGTGGATGTGCCTGCCAGTAATGTGGGCTGTGGAAAGGGGAGGCTGGGAGGCATCCAGCCTTTGCCCATTGCTGCTTTCCTCTTGCCTTTTCTCCCCTATTCCCCTACAAGTCTACTATTGAGCCTATAATAATGGCAATATTGCATGTCAAAGCATTCTGCTTTTTAGCAAAGATCTCTGAATGAGGCTACTGTTTATTGTCTTCTTTGTTGGGTGAAGGGTTAGAAGAAAAGTGCATGTATTGGACTTCCCTGGTGGTGCAGTGGTTAAGAATTGCCTGCCAGTGCAGGGGACACGAGTTCGAGACCTGGTCCGGGAAGATCCCACATGCCCCGGAGCAACTAAGCCCATGTGCCACAACTACTGAGCCTGCTCTCTAGAGCCCGTGTGCCACAACTACTGAAGCCCGCCCGCCTAGAGCCCGTGCTCTGCAACAAGAGAAGCCACCACAATGAGAAGCCCCGCGCACCACAACGAAGAGGAGCCCCCGCTCACCGCAACTAGAGAAAACCCGCACGCAGCAACGAAGACCCAACTCAGCCAAAAATAAACAAATAAATTAATTAATTAAAAAAAAAAAGCACTAGAAGCATTAAAAAAAGTGCATTTTTTTTTATTCTGTTCATTCAGGTTTAATATAGGGAAGATCAAAATACAATGAAGAGTATTGTACATTAATGGTCTCAGTTTCTTGAAGGTATTGAGAGAATATAGCTCTGTGTTCTTGCCGTAAGTTAAAAGTAGACTTCCAAAGCCTTGACTGATATCTTAATTTTTCTTGTAGTATTGAAGCCTTGTGGACAGTGGTATGTGGTGAGGTTTGGGCCTTGGCTGATATAGAAATAATTACCAAAGCGTGGTTGCTGAATTATAAATCCTGCTTACCTAACAGGCACACAATAATGGAGTAATATATTCCACAGTGGGTGCCAGGGAGGGCAAAGGCAATGTGTTATCCTGTCGTAGATCAACCCACCTCTTTGATTCTGGCTGGAAACAAAAGTTGAAACTTGCCTCTGATTGCGTAAGTGATTCCGTCCATGCACTTTGTCTAATTACAAATTTTTAAGTATAGTGATTTGACTTCTGGGTAGAGAATTTGGTGTTTAATTTGAATAGAATCCTGGTAATGTTCAGTCCAAAGGTATACTTACTCTGCTTCCAAAGATTATGGTTAGGTGCTACCTTGGTTTCTGATGCACAGTGCAAGCAGGGGGCATATTGTTATTTGACAGTATGACATATATTGTATGATATATGCTGAAGTGGAATTTCCTGCAGTTTGTCATAAGGCTGTTTGTTGAGGTGTGTTAATGTGCTGACTTTGCATGTGTGAATGCACGAACTGGGGGTCTGTGGAACTGGTGTAGTGAGAGTCCCATGCCCGGCCCTGGCAGGGCTTGGTCTGGGCAGGAGCTACTGCTGCTTGCGAAGCTGGAAGGGACTATCTCTAGATTACTCAGAGCCACTTTCTACTGCTTGGGGTGCTGGGAAGATTTGTTTGCAAATTCCTGCTTGACTTTGGGCTTATCACTGAACCCGCCTCTGCCTATTGGCCTCCGGTGAAGCTGCAAATTAGCCTTTTCTGATTCTAAATACCTCTGCATTAAACCTCACTTGCCCATGGATGGATGTCAAGGGTTGTGGTGTTCCTAATGAGTAAAATTTCAAAATAATGGATGACTCTCCTTCAGAAGTGCCTTTTAACTCAATTTAAAATTTGTTTTTGACTAACATCTTAAAATGAGGGATCGATTTAGCATACTAGGAAGAACTGTGGTTGGAAAGACCAGAATGACATTTCCTAGCTGGGTCTCCCTGGGCAAGTTTATAAAACCTTTCTGAGCCTCAGTTTACTTTGGGGATGAGCACATTTCTTCTTAAAGATTGTTGAAAGCAGTAAATGAGGTTATAATGTATGTAGAGACTAACACAGCGCCTAGTTTATACCAGTCACACATCAAGCTGTGGTGTGTCCAAGCTGACTTCTACTGGCTCGTGAACCGATGGTTAAAATTTCAGGAAGCCCTTGCGCTAGTTGGTAGCCTGAAATCAGTTATGGTGGAAGTACAAACCAGACCTTTCCTTCTCCCTGGAGAGCTGGTTGCTAAACATTTAAGAGCACACAGTTGATGGCAAGTATTAATCCCCATCACCACAGCTCCAAAATATATTATAAACCTCCCAGCCTTTGTAAACAGTCCATATAGAATGAAAAATGGGCCTTTAAAGAAAATTTAAGGTAATCACAGTAAACTTCAGTCACCTTTCATATTGTAACACAGAGATTCTGTCGGGGCTCATTGACTCATTGAAACTGTCGTCTCCATCCTGTATATGATTGGAGAATGTGATGCTTTTTGAGGTTTTATGTTTGCTTTTTAGAGTATTTCTTTTCTCTTGTTATATCACGTTAGCTAGTATATCTGTCTCTAATAGCTCCTTCCCATTTATTATTTGCTGTTTCTCATGATTTCTCAACTAAAAAATCAGCTGTTAAAATAATGTGTAATGTAAAAGTAAGCTGGCTCCCAGTTAAAAAATGGGCAAAGGATATTTCTCTGAGGGAGATATACAAATGGCCAATAAGCACATGAAAAAACTCATGACATCATTAGTCATCAGAGAAATGCAAATCAAAACCATAAGTAATAATGAGATACTACTTTGTATGCATTGGAATGGCTACAGTCAAACATCCACTAATAACAAGTGTTGATGAGGTTGTGGAGAAATTGGAACCCTCATACACTTGGTGGGAATGTAAAATGGTGCAGCTGCTTTGGAAAACACTATGGTAGTTTGTCAAATGACTAAAAAGAGACCCATAGATCCCTATCATATGACCCAGCAAGTTCACTCCTAGTTTTATATCCAAGAGAAATGAAAACATTTGTCCACACAGAAGCTTGTACAAGAATGTTTAGAGTAACATTGATTCATAATAGCCAAAAGGTGGATGGGTATTCATCAGCTGACAAATAGATAAGTAAAATGTGGTATGTCCATACAACAGAATATTGTTGGGCCATAAAAAGGAATGAATAATGATACATGCTACAATATGAATAGACCTTGAAAACATTATGCTTAGTCAAAGAAGCCGGTCACAAAGACCACACATTATATGATTCCATTCATATGGAAGCCCAGAACAGGGGAAGCTATAGAGACAGAAAGTGTATCAACCCTATCAGCTTAGGGCTAGGGTAGGGATAGGGACAGGGGAATAGGGGAGTGGTGCTAAATGTTATGGGGTTTGTTTTTGAGATGAAAATGTTCTAAAATGGATTGTGGTGATGATTGTGCATATCTGTGAGTGTACTAAAAACATTGAATTATATACTTTAAATGGATGAATTGTATGCTATATGAATTATATCTCAATAAAGCTGTTAAAACTATTTAAAATACATCATCATGAAGTAAGGTTTAATTCGTAGATAGCAAGAATGATCTAAACCTAAGAAAATATTGTTATATAATCAATACATTAATTAACTTAAAAGGAAAAGCAAACTGGCTTTGAGAGACAACCTGAGAGGCTCATCTAAAGGGGAAGTGCGTGGATTTTTGACATCTGTTTTGGCTGTTAAGAAACTCTTTTTTCCTTTTGGCTGTATTCTGGAGAGTTACTGTCTCAGGTAAGTAATGCCATCTATTTGAATGAGTTGTTTACCATACAAGCATATTTTTAAAGAAGATTTATTTATTATTTATTTATTTTAGGCTGTGTCGGGTCTTAGTTGTGGCACGTGGCATCTTCGTTGAGGCATGCAGGATCTTTCTTGTGGATCACGGGCTTCTCTCCAGTTGTGCGTGCGGATTTTCTCTTCTCTAGTTGTGGCGCGCAGGCTCCAGGATGCGTGGGCTCTGTAGTTTGCGGCACGCAGGCTCTCTAGTTGAGGTTCTAGAGCCCAGTAGTTGTGGCATGCGGGCTTAGTTGCCCTGCGGCATGTGGGATCTTAGTTCCCTGAGCAGGGATCAAACCCCTGTCTCCTGCATTGTAAGGTGGATTCTTTACCACTGGACAATCAGGGAAGTCCCACACAAGTATTTTAATTCCCCTTTTAGTTGTCAAATACAGAGGGGACTGAATAAATCTCTCTCTCTCTCCATTTGTATGTTTAAGTTCAATAGTTTGGGATGACCGTAGTGATATTGCAGTTCACAAATGATACTTTAATCCCTGGCTTCTGTAGAGACTGGGGGAGAGTGAAGTGAGGAGTGGGGATGGCAATGATATCTATGAGTATCATGGTAGAATGAAGATAAATGATGAGTAGAGGTAGCCTAAAAATAGCGAACTCTTCAACAGCTCTGGTGTGTGTGTGTGTGTGTGTTTCTTTTGAAAAGAAACTTGTAAAATATTTTGGTGCAAAGAGTGTAGAGGTGAAGTTATGTAAACACCCAGCCATGCCAGTAACTTTCCACTTGATAGAATGCTCTTGCTTTATACCAACTCCCAGTAAAATGTTCTTTCATACTTTGCAGAATTGCTGTGAAAATGTTACCTTATGCCCTTTTTAGAAATAATCTACATATTTGAAGGGAAAAATATCTATGTCACTTGAAATGTTTTATTAAAGCATTCAACTGCCTGTAGGAAAAAATATATCATTTCTTAAGGATAATCTGATCCCTTACAGAATATTTGCACTCCACTTGCAAGATTAAAAAAACATGCTATGTTGTGACTTTTCTGTGGTGAAATTCAATTTTCAGCTCTATTAATGCTATTTTTACTTTAATATTTGGTTTGTTCTTGCTCATGTTTTATTGCTAGTCATTCTTAGTTTATTTTTGTTTACCACAGGGCTCAGGGATTAGATTTCAGGAAGAGAAACAAGGAAAAGTACTTCTGAAGTTCCATACCACATCAATTGCCTCAACACAGTAAGTACAGGTGCAGAAACACCAAGACTCCAAGAGCTCAGCCCTAATTTTCTGGTGAAGTCTAAATGCTCCAGAAAGGGAATTAGCCAATAACCGTCCCCCGCATCGTTCCCTGCCCTCCATGCACCTGCCCAATCGTGCAATCCTTAGCTTGAGTGTGAGGATGTCATTTTCTCAACAAGCACTGGCTCAATTTTAAAGTACTTGGACCTTGTACAAGAGGTCCAAGGAGGGCATTTCTTTCTGATCTCCGTCAGCAGAGGCTTGATCTCTAGAAGCCTCTGGATTGATTATCTCCTGGTAACAACACTTGCCAATCTCAGTTAAACATTTGGGGAGAGGGCGAGGGCAGAGGGGTGGACAGTCTTACTGCTCCTGGTGGGCAGATCGAGGGATAAATTGCCTCTTGGGGAAAAGGGAAAAACGAGAGTGTGTAATGATTTGTGTATCCAGGAACTTTACAAGGTCAGGCGAACGCAACAATTTAACTGTTGGCTTTACCTGGTGCTTGCCTTTATTTATTAGCATTGATACACAATATCAGTATGAAATCTCTGTGCATCTTTCTGGGCTTGAAAGAAGAGATATATGACTTGTAAATGGTATTTGAAGTAATATTTATGAAACTTTATAATACATTCATTTTCTTATTTCCCATCTTAGAATAAATGCAAAATGGCAACTAATGGGGCTTCCCTGGTGGCGCAGTGGTTGAGTTCGCCTGCCGATGCAGGGGACACGGGTTCGTGCCCCCGTCCGGGAAGATCCCGCATGCCGCGGAGCGGCTGGGCCCGTGAGCCATGGCCGCTGAGTCTGCGCGTCCCGAGCCTGTGTTCCACAGCGGGGGAGGCCTCAGCAGTGGGAGGCCCGCGTACCGCAAAAAAAAAAAAAAAAAAAAAAGGCAACTAATGGGTTGGGTATCATTAGGGAGAATTGAGGTCCCCATCAGCTCATAGCATCTCATATCAGAAGAAAATTCTGTTTCCTTTAATGCCATTTATAGACAGTTTCTAGTCTACCTACAATCTAAGTTGCAAAAATATTAATATAGGTTTTTACCTTTATAGAAAACTTATATGCCACTTATGTTCATCTTTCCTTCATTCAAATTATTAACTAGTTGCTAACTTTTAAAACTTCCCATCAGAAATTCTACCTGTCTTTTCCCACTGCTTCTAATGAGTTTCCTGGGTGTTATCAGATGTTTCTTTCTATTTTTACCATCTTCCTTTGGAAATAAGGCGATTTTAACTGAATGTAGAACAAGAGTGCACCACTGATTTCGGTAATGGCACTGGAATATACTCTCTTTCATTCTTACAGCAATTTAACAGTGTATTTGCTTTCTCTCTCTCTTTTTAAAACTCTGCTGAGCATCATGCATACATCTTCATTAAGATGTCTTCCGTGAGCTTAAATCTTTTCCCTGTAAGTTTAGAACTAATTCAGAACTCACCCCAGTGGATGAGCAATTTAAATTGCTACTTACAACATGCATTCCTTTGCAGTTGTCTGCTCTGAGTTTCGTCTGCCTGTTTTGCCCAGTTACCGAGTTTGGATTCTGTGTTTCTCACATCCATCTGTATAGACTTAGAGAACCAAAATAGTTTTGTTTAGTCAGCAAATTTCAGCACCTCATTATTTAGTCCATTTTTAAGGGTGTGAATAAATATCCTTGAGGACAGTACTCTTGTTCCGATTGCTGACACCCCACCATTAACTCTTTTCCATGCTGAGAGCTAGTCATTTATTCTCCTTCTATCACTTAACTCACTTTTAACCCATGATTGACAGATCTTTACCTCCTGCCTTGTGGTTGGCAAGTTTCCTTAATAGTCTCTTGTGTAGGATTTCATCAAAAGCCCTTTGAGAGCCTAAATAAATTACATCCTCTAGCTTTCCTTTACCCACTATTATGTTGCCTCCATAAAATTTTGCATTAAACATACCAAAGGCACATAAGTAAAACAACAAATTCTAAGTGTTCTAAAAACCTCTTTTCCCCTTTTGGATATGTCCCTTTCTCATAGCATCAAATGCTGCCTTTTTTTTTTTTTTTCTTTCCCTTAATAATAACTTTTTCTTTGTATCATCCCCACCGAACCTCTGCAAACCAAAGACATATTCCTACCTCATGTCAATGTTGTTTAGAGCTACTTTACAAAGTAAAAACGTCCCACTGCATGGCCCCTTCAGAACTGTAAGAATCATGGCTTGCTAACTCACTCGTTCATGAACTTGTCAGAAATTTCAAGAAAGCAATTATTCTCTTTGGTAGTTAACATTCCAATATTTTGGTTTTAGGGGCATGACCACTTGTCAGGACTTTCTTCTGTAAAGATACTTATTTGGGCTATATTGACCCTCTTCCAATAATTCCTCACCTTACACACAAATTTTTTTTTTTTTTTTGGAATTGAAGAAAGGAGATTGGAAAGTGTGCAATAAGTAGTCCATCAAAAGCTCTCCTTTGTTAAAGCTCGAAGTCTGACCCTGACAATGTTTGCCAGCAGTGGCTGTTCCTCATTTTGATGAGAACTTGAAGGTGTGGTGCGGAGGGCGAGCCCAGGGAATGGTGGGGTGGGGAGGCTACATGCTGGCATTTGCATTTACATATCTTTTGAGCCTCACAACAACCTTATGAGTCCTGTAAGGCAAGTATCATTATTATAAAATTGTAGAATAAATTAACACATAGGAGGTACATTATTTGCCCAAGGTTGTGGGCCACTAGACTAGAATTAAGTTTTCAGACTAGAACATAAGTTTTCAGATCCTTCATCCAGAATCCCTTCTATGCTGCCATAGTGATCTCTTCTATTCCTTTAAGTTGAATATGTAAGAGATTTAAGCCATTTTACAAATTACTTGTAGCTGCTTATATACTATTTATTTCAAAGTCTTCTCAGGAGTCATGCAGTTCCAAATGCGGAGGGGACATATCCTTGCCCTCTTATATCTTATATCTGCCAAATCTTACCATTTAGAAGTGAAGGGCATTTTCATTTTGGATTAATATTAAAATGACATAAAAAAGCATTTTGCTCTCTGATGTAAGGTTTTCTCCAGTGTTCAACAAACATTTTATCATTTCTTTCCTATAAAAAAAAGTCCCCCTTATTTAAATTGTCACAGCTTGGGAGCCCTGCCTGGAATACATAATAATTGCTTGTAACACTTAAAATGAAAACAAATTTACCAAAGATGGTGGAACGACAACAAAGAGCAAGAAAAATATAAGTACATGGAAATAGTCTCTCCTACACAGATATTTTCAGCACTAAGTATTTATTTATTTTGTGGTACGCGGGCCTCTCACTGCTGTGGCCTCTCCTGTTGTGGAGCACAGGCTCCGGACGCACAGGCTCAGCGGCCATGGCTCACGGGCCCAGCCGCTCCGCGGCATGTGGGATCCTCCCAGACCGGGCCACGAACCCGTGTCCCCTGCATCGGCAGGTGGACTGTCAACCACTGCGCCACCAGGGAAGCCCAGCACTAAGTATTTTTATTGAAATTATTGTTTCCTGTTCTCCTACCTCCTCTTCATCTGGATTTTTTTGGGTGGAAAGGGCTTTAAAAAATCTAAAGATCTGAAGAGAGAGAGACATGAGTCTTTAGGATTGTTATTTGATTTCTTGAGTTTAGCAGAAAATGATGAATCTGAGCAGAACACTGATTGACAGGTAGCAGGAGAACAAGCCTTCTCAGCCTTGGTACCATTGACATTTGGGACTGGATACAGTTTTGTAAGGTGGAGGGCTGTTCTGTGTATTGTAGGGTGTTTCACAGCATCCCTGGCCTCTATGCACTAGACGCCAGCAGTACCCCCCCGCCCCTCTCCCGTTGTGACAACAAATAATGTCTTCAGACATTGCCCAAAGTCTCCTGACTTAGAGGCATAGTTCTTGGGAACGCATTTCAGGACTCTAGTAGGGGCTTTGACAAATCTCCCACTCCCTCCTGTGAGCAATCTCTTCCCATCCAGGTACAGACTGGTTTTGCTCCCTGAAAATAAATTTACCTCCAGTGAGGCCTGCTTGCTTACCCAGACTCTGCTTACATTTTTTGCCCAGTGATTCTGAAAGATCCACTTACTCTCTTGTGCTAAAACTAGCTAGAGTTGACAAAAACATTTTGAGAGCTGCTCTACTGGTTGGGTGGAACTCATGATATTTCCTGAAAATTCCATGCTCCTCTCTGGTCTTACCCTGTTACTCCTCTCTTTTTCCACCCAGTGTGAAAACTGATAAAATGAGAATCCGACTAGGAATTCACTGACCTTGGGCGAGACAGTCCCTCCCTGTTCTCGGCTTTTGATTTCTCATCCACGCTTTGACATAGTTAGGCTAGATAACATGTCTTCATGGCCTTTCAGCTCTAGAATATTATTGTCTGAACATTTAAAATTTTTTTGGCCTCTTGAGTCTGCCGATTCAGACTTTAGAAGCCACCCCTATTCCCTCAATGACACCAATTTAGAAACCTATTTTTGCAAAAATGTTTGTTTGGAGTTGTTTATCCACTTTATTTCATCTATACCCTTTTTCCTCCAGAGCCTAACTTTTATTGACCCATAATGAGAATTTAGACACTCATTTGCTATAATGATTACATCAAGAAGTTTTGAGTTCAGTCACATCTTATAAGACTACATTGTGGACTGAGATTATAGCAGCAAAATGTGGGAATGAAAACCACATTTCACATAGATTAGGGAGAACAGGTTATTCAAAGCAAACTGCTGGGAAACCTGTTGAAAAAAAGTACTTTAAAAAAAAATAAGTAACTGCTACCTGGATTTATCTGGATATAGGCATTTCAAAACTTACGAAAATCTGATTCATTCCTCCAAATGCATGCAACCTTTTGCTGCTGCTCTTACAACACTGCTAGTGTTTACTCTTGGGAAGTAAGAGTGTCTGACTTTCCCCAGACATCCCTGACACTGCAGGCAATGGTGAGGTTAAGGTGGGAAAGGCCTCCCTGCCTCCCACTTGCTGGTTGTGTGACCTTCGGCAAGTCACGTTCCCCTCTCTGGGCTTCAGTTTCTTGGCTTCTCAAACTAGGGAGTTGAATTTGATTTCTCAGTTCTCTTATAGATCTAAAATCTAATGAGTGAAATCAGAAATGTTGGTTTGGAGCAAGGTTTTGGAACACAAACTTCTTCAGCAGGGCTGGAAAGCAGGATCCCAGGGAGACTGGCTCCCCCAGAATGGCAAACCGTGACTCTTCCCACCCCGAAGGGAGAGGTGGGCTCCCTCCCTTTGTTGAGGTTTCTGGAGGGCTGCACCCAACAACCATCTCCCTGCCCCCCAGCACAGTGCCTGTTGATAAAAGGCAGCAGTTCTAGGAAAATGGGTGGGAGCCTGCTGAGAAAAATGAATCAACAGCCCCAGGGGGAGAAAGAGGAAGACCTGTGGGGGCATTGGACATTCTTCTAATCAGGGAGCAAAGAGGAGGTGTTATCAGTGCTCTGTTAGCTTGCCCTACCCGAGGGGGAGGAGGAGAAGATGGCGTGAACCAGGGGTGACTGAAGTGTCCTCCCTGCAAAGATTCACAGTGAAACACGCTGTGGCGCCGTTCAGAAAGCAAAATTGCAGCTCCTGAAGATCTGCCTAAGCCCAGAGCAATCTCAAGTTCCTCGTGATCACAAAGCCCTGACTGAAAGGCTGCAGCCGCCTGGTTTTCCTAGGAATGTTTGTTAAGGAAATGGCTGAGAGAAATTTGTTCCATCAGTCTCTCTTGAATGGTACACTGGTAATGGGAATGTGCCTTGCATCATTAGCACATTATATATTCACTCATGAAAGTATATTTATTGAGTCATTATTACATGCCAGGCACTGTGCTGCATGATTGGGGTGTATCAGTAAACCAACTGCTTAATATCCCTGCCCTCAGGGAGCATACTGCCTAGCAGGAGAGACGGATGACACACAATAAAGATAAGTAAGTTAAACTGCATGTTAGGTGATAGAACCAAGGAATAAAAGTAAATGAAAAGAAAAGATGCCGTTTATTTAATCTTCCTCCTTTGCTTTTCCTCTACCTCTAGCGTTCATAATATCCCCCAATATCTTCCCTCACTACAATTTCTTGTTCTTTAGTTATTTTTTTCACTACCAGCATGACTGGAGTATTATTTGAAACTAATTTCATACAATAGCATAACAATGTTACCAGTTGATGTTAAAATGCCCTGTACCTGTTCAGTGACACAGTTTCTAAATTTTCACTTCAATACTTCTGTGAGGTAGACAGAGTGGGTATTTTCACCCCCATTTTACAGATGAGGAAACTGATATTAAAAGACTCAGTTTCAAAGCTTGGTGTCATGACTTTTTCTCAATATTCTTCTGTAGACTTTTGTAGGAAATATTTTTTGTCATTTTTCTCTGTAGGAAAAAGTGTTCGAAATTTCAAACAACTGACTTCAAACAATTATTTGGAACAAACCTGGTTGTTCATTGGGAACTTCTTATATGGTGATTACTTTAGGTGGATGAATACATGTATGTGTTTGATGGTCACCACTGTGCTTCCTGATATCAGGGTTATCCCAGAGGCCACAAGATTTCCTTAGAGAGCTGGTGAGCTGCCCCGCCTGTGACAGTGGGGGGATTTTTTTCCACAGCCTAAAATTGGTGATGTGCAAAATCTTTTTTTTTTGTTCTTCCCTAGGCTCTAGTGATATCAGTGAATATTACCAAACTCTGCTCCAATTCTTGTTGTCTGTCTTCTGAGGTTTAACATCTACTGCATCTTCTGGAAATGGGTCATATCCTTGGATGTAATCCAGATAAGACTTCTTAAGAGTACAAATGGGACACACGCGCACACACACACACATAGGAGTTCCTGAAGTCCCTGGGGAATTTGCCTGCATACACGTACCTTCAAAAGTTATAATTTGACAGGCTATAAAGGTGAAAGTCTTATTTCTGAATTCTTTTGCTTTGTTCCTCCTCCCCCCCATCAATTCCCCTACCTCTGCACAGGGCATTTTTCTTCCTGCCATAGGAATTTATGGTAAAGTTTTCATTTCCAGACTGAAAGCTCTTGGGTACCTTTTCGTCAGTTGCTACATGCTCAGCGCCCACGGTCTAATTTCAGTATTAGTACAACCAGAACATATTAAAAATATTAAGGGAGGTAAATTTACTTCTGCTGCTGTTGCAAAAGAATATGATTATGTAATGCGTTCTAACACCAACTGTAAATGACGTTTGTTTTATACCATATCCTCAATAATCTGGAACACTGCTCTTACCAGTAATGTGAAAAACTGGGGGATTTCTAGCTTCATGTCTTTACCACCCTCTGCTCTTTTTTTAGAATATACTTCTATTTCATTAAATACAACAGGTTAAAAGTAGGCAGTGTGGTTCCTTGGAGGGAATATGGGATTTCATTTAAGGGAGTCTTGGATTTGGAACCTGACATGCTGTTTTATTAGTGTGTGACTTTGAACTATTTAGTTTACTTTTCTGAAAATAAATTCTTTTTTTTCTGTAAAATGGAGGAAAATTTCCTCTTACAAGTTTTTTAGGGATTAAAAAGGGATAACAAAGAAAATGCCTGGCATTTAGATAGTACATACTCAGAAAAATGTCAGTTTCCGTCTTTTTTTTTCTACCCTCTCCCTCTTAGTTCAGTAAAAAAGCTTTCTTGGGAATGAAGTTTTTATGTGACAGGTTTATTTGTCCATTAGGACTTCATACATTATGAATGGGTTTGCAGTGCACCTTGGAAGTGTCGGCTCCCCATGTGTGGTGTGGTGGGAAACGTATTCTCTTTACCACTGCGTTGAATACAAGACACACTTATTTAAACTGGTGGCTGAACCTGCCTTGAGGCTGATCTCTTTCAGTGTTGTGGTGTGACTGTTTCTCCTTTAAAATCCGCTGGTTTGGGAATTAGGTGACCAGCTAGGCTCACCTAACTTGCAAGTATGCTGGAGAAACAACAGATACTCTTCTGGCTTCATCTTTCATGAATCTCTTCTTCAGTCTGGGCTGCTGTGCCAGAAATTTCTTTGCCATCACCACCACAGAGCGAGTTTCTGGCCAATGACACAGATGTTGGTCAAGTGCTTCTCTCTTAATTTGATGGCTGGGAAGAGCACACTGACTTCCTCACTGAGGAGACGAAGCCATAGTTTGGAAAACTAGGGACAATTTGAGAAAGTATAATGGTCCCACCAAGACAAGATCCCACATCATTGTTCTGAATCAGGTGGAGAGGACAGTACTTGATATCGCTAGACAAGAGCTTCTCCAGCTGACAGATACAAATGACTCTTCTTATTCTTGTAATCTGAGCAGTCAGCATCTGCTCCAGAACAAGGGCTCCGGCATCAGAGAACACTTCAAAACCGCATCTCGTACTCCACACGTTACCTCCTTAATGAAGTGAAGAACGGCTCTGCGAAAGAAAACAGAGGTGAGGAAAGCTCACGAATGATTAGGAAAAGTAAGGTGGGAGTCAGATTCAACATGCTGTACTGTCAAAAACATAATAAGAAGCAGCTCCATTAATTTGGTGTGCATAACTAGGTGAATATACTCTTAGGACTTAAATCACAAGTGAAGTGGAAATTGCCCAAAGAAGTTAATAATTTCTTGATAGAGCCTTTTATAAATAATCATGATGTGTCTCTGCTGGTTATTTTATGTTTAAACTGTCATCAAAATAGTTTCCATTTTAGCAACAAGGCATGGGATTGTGTTTTTATGATATATAAGAAAAAGCTAAGTACTTCATAACATCCCGTTAGAATTATTCCTTAAATTCCATTTGCATTAAAAATACATGGAGGAAACCCAGTAAAGCAAACAAAAACCAAACAGAAACAAAATCAAAAATAATTGTGAGGACTTGTGCCTTGCAGTGATAATAATGACCCTTTTACATAGAAGGTTAGCTTTCCATGTGTCATGAACAGGTGAGAGAAAATCTCTAAGACAAAAGATGATCTGGTCTGATAGGCCTACAAAGCCGTAGAAGGTTTTTGTTTTCATCACCTTCATCACATCCCCTTTTTTCATCCCATCAAAGGTCTTCCTCTACTTCACGCTCAGTGAGCTGGGTACAGCAAAGCGTGTGAGCTTCCCTGGACAGGAGGTGAGAGAACGCCATAGCGTTATCCAGGTGCCTTTGGGCCCAGAGGTACCACCCTTGGCCTCTGAATCTAATGGAATGTGTCCAGCAGGGGTGGATGGATCCCCTACAATGGAGAATCACTGCTGTGGAGAGTATATACGCTCAGGAATAAGTACTTGCTGGTTACATGACTGGCCAGTTGTCGATTTGCACGTATGGTTATTTCTTCAAGTGGCAAAAAAGGAAAAAAGTACATATGCAAAGATACTCATTTCAGCTCTCTGCCTGGCTCCAATTCATTTTCGACAGCCATTCAAAAGCCTTTCCTTTGAAAAGCAGATCTGCAATGTTCGAAAGGCCCCGGGAGTCCAGGCCAATCTTGCTGGATGTTCAAGCCATCCCCACTCCCCAACCCTGCCTCGGCTCAGCAGCTGCCACAGCCAGGCTGAGCCCAGCTCCCCGCCACACCCTGTTCTTCTCTCTCTGAGCTGCCTCTGTTTACGCTGGGCCTGGAGAGCCCTCCTCCTCTCAAGATCCTGCTGTCTTTCCAAGACCCAGAAGGGATGACCCCTCTGCTGAGAGGAAACTCATGGCAGCCCTGGAGACGAGAGCTATCTGCTCCTGCTGCTTTTTCCTTGTAGTTAGCTTTTGGCACTTTCCATACTAAGGCTTGTATTTCAGTTACCTGCCAGCCTCTCCCACCACGTACAAACTCCTCAAGGGCCAGGACTTGTCTTATTCATCTTTGTGAGGGAGTGCCGCAGGCACCAGGGGAGTTTTTCAGCATGGGCACGGCAAGGTAAATGCTGGCTGATACGCCTTTTCCTCTTTATTTAGATTTTGGTGATTCACAGTGTGAAAATTGGAGTTAGTCTTTTAATGTTCAAACTCCTTGCTACTCTTGAGTTTTTGCTGAGGTATCATATTGTATCCTGGTCTCAGCTTCTAAAAAGTGTTTATGCTTCTTTCCTATAAGAATTTAGGCCCTAGAAGCTTGGGCAGTATTGTGTCTTTCATTTCAAATCCTGTCCATCAGATTGTATGTTCCACATTGGCTTTTCCTTTACAGCCAAAACTAATCCTCAGTGTGTTCAGATTCAGTGTTGAGCTAGTAAGAAGGGCCCCCTTTGTGCAGTAGGCCCTGGACTGGAGTCCAGATTTGTCACCGCTCAGGACTGGCCTTTTGGTTGGTGCCTGGAGAGGGTGGCTGCCCCTGCCAGCCGAGGACCTGCCAGAGAACTTGCCAGGGGAAGTGTTTGCTCTTCTTAGGATTTTTACGAATGGATTTTTATATGGTTTAGAGTGGATCAGTAATTTTCCACAGCCAGAGTGCCTCTGCCAGATGGGTAGTTTCCCTTAGGTTGGTAGAATGCCTTCTGATAAGATTCAAGTGCAGATAAATTGTTTATTCATTATGGACCTTTGGGTCCCAGCCATAGAAGAGGAGAGGGGGCCTAGGGTGCAGCAGAGACCTCGAGAGAGCTGAAGAATCCGGAGAGATAGATGAAAGCAGGGTTCTAACCAATAAGATACTCAAGCAACATCCAGGGACCTTTGGTTACTATACATACTAATGTTCTAATTCATATTATGAAGGAATGTGTGTTCACTGAAAACCTGTCTATCTACTGAGGTCAGGGTGACCTTGTTGGTGTACTTCCTAGCAGAGTAATACGTCTTAAAGATAACAAATATACATACATACATAATTATAGCTCAGGTTTTTTGAGCTCTTTCCAGGTAGGATGCTTTCTGCTTTACATTAGAGATGCCATTCAGTCTTCACGACAACCCTTAGGTGATAAATATAATTACCTCCACTTTATAAATAGCCAAAACGAGGCTTAAGGAGGTTACATATCTTACTTGCATACCAAAATTTTAACTGATGGTTTCTCCAAGTTGTTCTTTTTCCTTTGTTTTGCCCAAGACTGGAAGAAATGAAGCAGATCAACCGTTTTTATTTCCCCCGTTGACCAAGGACAAGGGTGTTTAAGAGGTTTGCTAGAGAAAAACATATCAGTTGGGAGGGTGATGTGGGAGGGTGAGCAACGGATATTTTCTCTAAGTAGGAGCTGATACTTTAGGATGTGAAAGATACAAATTACGTTGACAGTAATTCCCCCCTATGTCCGTATCTGTATCAACTCTTTGCTCTTGATCATTAGCTGACTGGTCCAGAAATACTTGACCCAAGCTCTCTCTTGTGAGTGCTGAATAAACTCATAGCACGCAAGAGGGTTGGTTTTAAACTGCCTGCTCCTGAGACTTTGATAGGTGTCTATTTCTCTCCCTATGTGGATGCCTGGTACTTCTGGTGTTTACAGATCCTTAGCTGGGCTGGGAGTACACTGACAGGCATCCATATGTCATCTGGGCAAGGCATGTACAGCTCTGCTATTTTGATCTTTCTTTTGCCTTGAATTCAAAGTCTGCAGGAAGAGGCAGAAATCTATTCCATCTTTGTGGGTTGTGGGGTGGACCCAGAGGCCATAGTCTCCTAAACTTATTCTCGTTACTATTATACTTGCTCAGCAACCACCAGCTCCCCTTTCCTATCTGCTGTTATCCAGTCCTGAAATTGAAAGGGGTGGGTAGTGAGGCTGAAAGCAATAGATGGCTCTGACCAAAGGTTGCAGGGTGGGGCTGTTCTCTCCACTGCTCCTTGTTGGATATGAAAGGAGGAAGAGGAAGGCCAGTACACTGCAGGAGAGAGTATGTCCATAAGGAGTGTGGCAGGGGGAGGGGGAAACTCTAAGTACAGAAAAGCTCACCTCAGCCTTTGGAAAACTGAATAAACACCTGAGAATAAAGAAGAGATGATTAGTCAGAAACACCTTGTAAAAATATCTGCTCATGATGGGCTTCCCTGGTGGCGCAGTGGTTGAGAGTCCGCCTGCCGATGTAGGGGACGCGGGTTCGTGCCCCGGTCCAGGAAGATCCCACATGCTGCAGAGCGGCTAGGTCCGTGAGCCATGGCCGCTGAGCCTGCGCGTCCGGAGCCTGTGCTCCGCAACGGGAGAGGCCACAACAGTGAGAGGCCCACATACCGCAAGAAAAAAAAAAAAAAAAAATCTGCTCATGAAAAGTAGGTCTCTGAAATGTAAATGCCCTGAAAATCTGCAAGTCTGGAAGATAAACTTCCCGAGTTTCTCATCCTTAAAAATGCACACTGGAGCTAGGAGCAGGTTCAGGAAAAAGTTTGCAAAAGCTGGAAAAAGAGTAGAAATGACCTCCTGGTAAATTAGATATGATGATTTCGCAAGAGAATATAAGAAAAATGGAAGGAAACACGAATAGTACAGAACACCTGTGATATTGTAATCAAGAGCAATAAATAATATAGATTTTGAAATGATAAATTATGACGTCAAATTGGTGGATATAGGAAGACTTACAAGACTAGGAATTGAGTCCAGCCAAGCAGATGTTAAATGTTTAGAATTTAGGAAAGCACTCAGGGTGAGCTCTCAAAACATTTTACTTGCAAAATTAGTTCAGATTGATTTGGATATGAACATGCTGGAAATCAGACAACAAACATGGGCTCTGGAGAGATACAAGGCGCCCAATAGCAGAAAGGGAGATAGGAGGAGGAAGAAATCGTTTTTTATGTATTTGATTTCTCTAGGAAATAAGTTTTATATATAGGAAATAATTTTATATATATATATATATATATCTTCATAACTATAAGGAGCTGATTAGTTTGTTTTTTTTTTAAACTGTGAGGGCATAAAATAAAACAGAAATAAGGATATGCCAAGAAAAATAAATAAGCATATTAGATTCTATTAAAAAAATAACAATCTGGGAATTTCTTGGCGGTCTAGTGGTTAGTACTGTGTGCTTCCATTGCAGGGGACACGGGTTCAATCCCTGGTCAGGGAACTAAGATCCTGCAAGCCATACAGAGTGGCCAAAAAAAAAAAAACAAATCTGAATCTTTTCCACATTGAAGAGAACTATGGGATGCAGTGAAGTAATCCTAACCACTCATTTGTTCCACGAGCACATGTTCCCCATCTCCTTTAGGCTGGGCACTGTTCTGGTACTGGGTGAAGGCAAACACAGCCCCTGCCCTGGGTACAGATCAACTAAACTTGGTGTTGAGGGAACCTCAGGAGGGTGGCCTGGAGGGTCCAGGGAGGGACTCCTAGAGTTGGTGGGAACTGAATTGAGTCTTAAGTTATGATAACTGCTCATGCTGTATAATATTCTGTATTTTAGAAAGTACCCACACCTACAGGACCTTATTTGGTTTTCGTTATAGCTCTGTGGCATGGTGCAGAGAGGGTTAACAATTTTGGGGTCTGTTTCATGTGATCTCTCTACCATGTTTGGCACGATTGGCCATGTCCTCCTCTTTGACATTCTCTCGTCTCCTGGCCACTGTAAGATGTTGTGCTTGTAGTTTTCTCTCCATCTCCCTCGATGCTCCTCAGGATCTGTAGTCAGTCTTTTCTTTCAGCCCATCCCTTAAATGTCAGTGTCCCTAAAGGTGTTGTCTCCTGCTTTCCTCTGCTTCCTTTATGTGATGGTGGTAATGATTTACTAGACTCATGGCTGACACCCTCAAGAATTGGAGCGGGGTGCGGGGGTTAGGAGGAAAGGCATTGGAGAATTTCACGGGGATGGTATGTGTAGTTGGAAAAATCTCCCGGTGTAACTCTGACAGCCCTCTTTCTTTCTGTTTTGAGTCCCACTCACATGTATATGCTGGCTGTTACATTCCTAGCCAAACTCTCTGTGGAGCTCTGGGTCTTCTGTCCAGTTTGCCACAGGACTTTACACTTGGCTGTTTTGCCACAACTTGCCTTAAATGTCCCAAACCAAACCTGCTAGTGCCTGCTCCCCCGCTGTGGCTGCAGCCTCTATTTCTCCCTCTCCACTCACATTCCACACTCCACACAGCCTACTGTCAATCTCCAAGCCCTTCAAATGATAACTTTTTAAAATGTCTAGAACATTCCCACTTCTCTCTGGTCCCATTGCTGCTGCCGTAAGTCAGGATACCATCATCACTCTCCTGAATTACTGCAGTGGGCTCCTAACTTGTTTGCATGCTTCCAGTCTTAGCTCTTGATACACATTCTCCCTATAGCCATTATAATAATTTTCCAGAATGAAAGTCTGGCTATATGTCTCATGGCCAGTGGGTAAACCGAGAGGATGGCCTGTGAAGTTGACACCAGGACCCTGCCTACTTGCCAGCCTCATCTCTTGCCCTTCCCACCCTGTCTTCCCCTTGAACCCTGTGCTTCAGTCATACTACACATCTTCTCCAGATGTGCGGTGCCTTCCCTCATCTGCCTGCCCAGCCCTGGTCCCTGCTTGCCCAACTCTTCCTCTACCTGCACCTTCGAATTTCAAGTGTCCATCTGGCAAGTTTATACTGACCCACTTCCAGGCACGGGTTTGTTGTCCCCTCCCCATTCGCCTCCATATCCCTTGGGTGTAAGTTCTCTTACACTCCCCTACTAGAGTGTAAAATCTGTTTGAGGAACAAGACAATTGATCGACATCATTTTACTCTCAGAGTCTGGAACGTACCAGACATCCAGTTAATGTTTGTTAGATAAATGACGAGTGCATAATGAACTGCTATTTCTCGGAAGAAGAAATAGAGGTTAACTCACGTGTCTAAGAGTGACACAGTGAGTCTGCTAATCTAGGATTATTTCCGATAAATCATCTATCTGTGGCTAGAGAGACCCTATAGATATAGACAAATTGGGGTTGAATCTTCATGAGATATTGTTTTACAGGCTTTTCTATTTTTCTATTTCACCACAGATTAGTAGTGCTCAGTGACAGCAAGGGAATGGAGAGCCAACGTGGCTCACAATCCAGTGATGATACAGGGAGAAGTGGACTGGAAATCAGGGCCTCACCGCCAGCTCTCTGTGTGCTTTTCTTTCAGCACTTAGCTCCTCTCAGGCTCGGCCTCCCGCTCCATAGATATGCGGGTAGAATAGGTGCTGTTCAATATACTGTCTAGCTCTGTAACTCTATTATACTGCATGTGTCACAGTGCCCGTTAAGCTACTTCCTCCTTAAAAAGCTCAGTGAGTGGGCTTCCCTGGTGGTGCAGTGGTTGAGAGTCCGCCTGCCGATGCAGGGGACATGGGGTCGTGCCCCGGTCTGGGAAGATCCCACATGCCGCGGAGCGGCTGGGCCTGTGAGCCGTGGCCGCTGAGCCTGCGTGTCCGGAGCCTGTGCTCCGCAACGGGAGAGGCCACAACAGTGAGAGGCCCGCATACCGCAAAAAAAAACCCCAAAAAAAACAAACAAAAAAAAGCTCAGTGAGCAACCAGTGAAATGTACCGGGAAGTATGGTGTGTCCTGAAGCTTGGCACAAAAATCTCTGGGCACACATCTCCTGGATGGCATGCAACCGAGGCGCATGCCTGGCTGGCCTCAGATCCAGAGGTTTCCTCCAACTCCTGGCCTTTCATCGGCAGTGAGGACTCCTAGTGCCATTAATCCCTATCTAAACACGCACCCACGTAACGGTGTGGAGGACCCTCTTGGAGGACCTAGTTCGAAGCGTGGAAAGTCCACTGGTGTCTCCCACAGCCAGCCTATCTCAAGGGTCTGGACTAGATAGTTTATCACTATACCTGTCTACAGGAAATTCCCCGATCACATCTTCTAACGAGGAAAGCATGCCTAGGCAGGGGTATATTCATTTCCATGGAGGAGTCCCTTACCCTCTTTGCCACCAGCTGCGGCTGTTTGGATTGTGTGGCATCTGTCACAAGCACAACCAAACTGTAGGCTGGTTACAAACCCGTGGCATGACCTCATACAAAAAACATTAGCTGCGAGGCTTCCCTGGTGGCGCAGTGGTTGAGAGTCTGCCTGCCGATGCAGGGGACACGGGTTCGTGCCCCGGTCCGGGAAGATCCCACATGCCGCGGAGCGGCTGGGCCTGTGAGCCGTGGCCGCTGAGCCTGCGTGTCTGGAGCCTGTGCTCTGCAACGGGAGAGGCCACAATGGTGAGAGGCCCGCGTAGCACAAAACAAAAACAAAAACAAAAAAATATTAGCTGCAATCAGGCTCTTGAACTGGGAAATACTGCAAGAATGGGGCAACCAACCCCATTCATTCCAGTGGTAGAAACAGTAGCTAAAAACACACAAGAGGAGCCCTGAGGTAAGGTTAGAACTATGAGGGGTCAGGGCAACCTGAAGTGATGAGGAGGCAGAAACTGGAGTTTGCAACAATTAAGAGGCTATACTTACACACAAGAGTCCCTGAGGGATGAGACAGACCATCTGGAGTAAAGAGTGAGCAGGTGAGAAAAAAGAGAACAGAGTGGACAAGGAGAGAAAGACCACTGGCGTCAAGCCCACACATTCCTGCTGCTGTGGTCTGGAAGGCTGTCTCAGACCTGCACAATTTTCTGGTCCAATTTCACGCTCAGAAAGGTCTGGGCCAACTGCAGTTCCTGTTCTTGTTTCTGAGAGGTTCTTTCTCCAGTGTGTATCTTTCCAACAGCCACCCCTTCCTCCTTTCTTTTCAGTAACTAGAAGAGTGTAACACAGGCACCCTTAAGGTAGGACTCCTGAACTCTGACTCACTGCTCTGGCATTGGTAGGGCTTTCCTGTGTTCAAGTGTCCAGGTCACCCTTTCTCCACGTTCATGTAATGTTTTCATTTACAGCTCCCTAATTAGACAACAATTAAATTCCCATACATTGATCCTTAAGGAAATACGTAAATTGGAGTTCCATAATTTGGGGCTTATGAACCACAAGGGAAACTCTGGATGGTCTTCATGGAGGTCTACACAATCCCTGAAACTGTAATTAGTGAAAGTGAGTGTGTGTGTGTGTGTGTGTGTGTGTGTGTGCGCATTTTTCTGAGGAGAGTTTCCATAACTTTAACCAGATTCTCAGTGATCCATAACCCCCTAAAAGTGAAGGATCACTAGTTTATCGCTAGCATAGCTGGGTTGCCAAGAGCTCAGACTCTAGAATCAGAATTGTAGCTGAAATCCCCTATGTACCACTTACCATTGGGTGGGCTTAAATATTTGCTTTACCTCTACATCTATGTTTTTCATGCATGAAATGGGCCTAATACCAATAGTACTTACATATAGGAGTGTTATGAGGATTAAAAGAGCTAACAGACGTAATGCGCTTGTAATAGCGCGCTGCGGTACGCAGCCCTTAGCACTCAGCCACTGCTGCCAGCCGGTACCCGCCCCCCACGCACCCTGTTACCCGGCAAGGTTACCGGGAGACCATTAAAGCCGGAGGGTTAGAGCCACGTTAGAGGTCCTGCTCAGCCATTGGTCGGCGCCACAGGGGGCCCCTCCCCCAAGCGAGCAACTGTCAATGGGCGCTCGTTAGAGGGGCATTTTTGACCCAACCATCAGTGCAGTGGTGGTCATTGGGTGGAGAGTGAGGTAAGTGGCAGATCCTGGCCTTCTCCCCCGGGCCCTCCAGCTCACCTGGCCTCAGGCTGGCGCGTGAGCTTGGGGGGCCCAGGGAACAGGCTGGGGGTGTGTCCTGCAGGGCTCCGGAGTCCTTGCCAAGACCGCCCACTGGCCGGGCGCAGGCCCTGAGGCCGTGGTGAACCTCTCCCCCATCCCTGCCTCCGCGACCTAATAACGGCAGCGGCAGTCTGCATGGGACACAGTCTGGGGGACCTGGCCCCCACCATTTGCGCAGCCTGAGGAGCCTGAGGACCAGCTGGGTCCTGGGCTCCTGGCTCCCTCAGCGGTGACAGCGGGGCAGGGTCTGGGGACCTGGCCCTGAGGGAGTCACCAACTGAGATCTGCCTCTTCAGTCTGGGCACTGGACGGAGGAGCCAGACTGGGTGCTGGACGCACGCTCCGGGGCAGGGTAACCGCCCCCCGCCCCCCGGCGCAGGGACCCCCTTCTCTGAGCCAGGCCTGGACCTCGAAGGGTGAAGGTTGTGCCTTGGGACCTTCCCCTTTCTTGTCAGAACAGAGAGTAACATTTGTTTGGTGGAGATTTACAGGAACATCTTTACCTGACCTTGACCTGACCTCAAGAACAAAGGATCTGACACTGAGAAGTTTGCAACAGCTACCCACGGCCTTCCCTCACCTTTCCTATAAGAAGGCTTTGCTGAAAGCTTTCAGGGAGTTTGGGGTTCTTTTTAAGGCATGAGCCAGCCGTCTCCTTGCATGGCCCTGCAATAAACATTTCTCTGTTCCAAGCTCAGGCGTTTTGGTATTGTTTGGCCTCACAGTGCGTCGGGCACACGGACTTGCGTTTCGGTAACATGCTTAGCACAGCTCCTGGCATACAGCAAATGTTTTTTTTTTTAATTTTATTTTTTATACAGAAGGTTCTTATTAGTTATCTATTTTATACACATCAGCGTATACATGTCAATCCCAATCTCCCAGTTCATCACACTACCTCACACACACACCCCCCCCCCGGTGCAATCATTTCTTCATTGTCATGTTTTCAAATTCTGAATATTTATGTTTTATTATTGAGGGCAATATATATATATATTTTTTTGGTCAGAATTTTGAGACTAGACAACAGGACGAATAAACAAATACAATTTTTCAAAAATAGAATTTTTATTCTCTAGTGAAGCATAGCAGAAAATGCTGTTAAATAGGTACTCATATTTTATAAAATTTATAAAGGTATAAAGTCCTGATAAACTAAATGGATCTATTTTATACTGATCTATTATATACTGTATATATTTTATATATACAGTTTTATATATCATCATAATCACTAATAAAAATTAGATGGGGCTTCCCTGGTGGCGCAGTCGTTGAGAGTCTGCCTGCCGATGCAGGGGACACGGGTTCGTGCCCCGGTCTGGGAAGATCCCACATGCCACGGAGCGGCTGGGCCCGTGAGCCATGGCCGCTGGGCCTGCGCGTCCGGAGCCTGTGCTCCGCAACGCGAGAGGCCACAACAGTGAGAGGCCCGCGTACCGCAAAAAACAAAACAAAACAAAAAACTAAAGAATTAGATGAATTTAAAAGTCAGCTGCTTGTAGGTTAGTGAAATATTGAAATGACTGGAGTTTTCACTTAACCTGAAGAATTGTTACCACTTAGTATACACACATTTAATACCTATTGGTTTGTCACAGAGGAATAACGGAGAAACCAAGTGTATTGACTAGAGTTTATATGAATGTTTCAGTACAGCTGCTTTCACTTGATTGTATTTAATGCCTACTAAAAATACATTATTAGGCACATTTTGGGCATTACCAGTTAATTTATATAGAACAATGTGTGATCCACAGCAGGTCAAGCTTCTGACTAGCTGTTTTAGAATAAAAGCGGAGAGTCAAATAAACCTAATTGAGGTTGAGGGGATAGATGTTATTGTGACACTCTGTATCCAAATGGGAGAGAGATGAGACCATTTTCTCAACCTGAATACCCCACAGTGGAGTCAGACTTCCCAGCTACCTGCCTGGACTCCAAGGAGTGGTGAAAAGGACAGTGGTGGCAATTGTGAGCATGCAGTCAGCTGTGGCGATCCAGCTGGTTCTAACAGGAACTCCTTATGAGCCCTCTGTGGTGGAGAAAATAAATCCTCAAAATTCCTGACGGGAGGCCCTTGACTTTTAATTTGGCAGATGGTTAATCAGGTGTATGTGAATAATCATTATACAGGAAACAACCCCAGCAAAACAAAACCCAACCCAACTCACGAATGTAAAAAATGTCATGTTTCCAAAATAATGATGTTCAGCCTGCCTGTTGGAAAGGGAAGAGGCACAGCAGTGGTCTTTACCAGTGCAGCACAGTGTTCTTATTCTACCAGGTGGGAGAAACAAAAGTAGAGAGCTCTCTGGCCCTCATCTGGTCACTCAGCCACTGTGCAGAGGTCTATGACTTGCAGTTGCTCTACCCCACATAGGTATTTGGCTGGACTGCATGTCTCTGTAGAAAGACAAAGGTCCTGCTATTCGTAGTAGTTATGACAATGATGATGAGAGTGATGATGAGGATGATGATGAAGATGATGATGCTTGCAGCTGGGCACATAATTTTCAGTCTAAAGGTCTCAGGTGCACTATGGTGGTGGGGCTTCTGCAGGGGTTGTCTCTGAGAGAAGGCTTCTTCCTGGTGTCAGTTGTCTGCACCTGCCCTTGGCCAAGCCCAGGCTCAGGGCCAGTGGTCAGCATTTTGCTTAGGTGTGAGACTGTTGTCTAGAAGCTCTCTATTCAAACATATTGAGAACTGATTTGACCTTTGTCCCAATCCTCCCTTAAGACACCCCACGAAGGATGCTGTATCAGCACAGTGTCTAGCCCATGAGAGGAACTAGTTAGGTACTCTGTAAATGTTTGGCTGCAGCTTCTTGTAATGTATACACAAATGGTTTCTTCATGCGGAGAGCAACTTGCTCCTTCTCGCCTTGATTCTCTGTGGGTTGCTTTGGTTTTTATTTTTTTGGCAGGGGGTGGGTGAGTAACAGGGAGGATTAAGGCATTGGAAAATTCCTTAGTACATTACTGGTAGTTGCTCTTTATGCAATAGAAGACATTAATGTAATTTCAAATAGTTCCCAGTTTGAATCCTTGAGCTCTATCCTTTTTCTATAAGGATCTCCCTTTGTGTTGACTTCTCCATCCCTACATTTGGGTATAAGTGTGAGTCCTTTTAGAGAACCTTTTGGAAATTCCAGGGTCTTGAGATTAGGTGCCAAGCCTAGGATTAAATTGAATTTAGAACTACTATAGCAGTTGTTTCTACAGACTCATTCTAGGGAGGGAAATGGAGAGATATATTGTGTGGTTTTATTCAATTTGGGAAACTGGAACAATGTTTCCCATGGTCTCTTTCCCTGTATGGCTTCAGGTTACTACTGAGCACAAGATAAATTTAAACAAGATTTGGAAGGTGAAAGTGAAGCAGCAGCCGTTGTTTACCAGTGGAAGGTGGGTGTAGAACTCTGGGCACAATGGTGGGTTGTGCCTTTTGATGCTGATCTGTTAACTCACCTTATGGACCCCACCACCCAAGGCCACAGCTCCTACGGCAACCACCAGACCCTCCTTCCTCCTCTCTGAGTCCTGAGCCAGATTTACACGCAACGCCATAGTGACTTGCTGGTCTTACTGTGCAGACCGCCTCATCACTGAGCAGGGGCCAGTGAAGGACAGGTACGAGCTCCAGTTTGTCCTCATGGGTCTCAGGTTCTAGTTTGTCCTTGCTCTCCCCTCCTTCCTGTCCAGCTGACCTTCCCAATCGCTGGCCCAGGTCCACAGCAACTTCATGACCAATGCCAGTCACAGACGCAACTTCCATAGACTTCCTTTTCCACCAACTCCCATACTTGTGTCAAGTTTAGCCCTGATAATAATCCCTTTTCGACGCCACTCATGGTAGTTCTGCTTCTCTAATGGAAGCTTGATTGGTACACTGTTCTTATCCTAAATGAATACAAGCATTTTTAAAAAAAACAGCGGCCCTGAAGTTCAGATGTTCTTTGTACTGTCTTGGGGGACACCAACTCTAGTGGGGGAAGGTATGAAGAGTCTTTTCTGTAATTCATCTGGTATGTTGGCTGAACTTGTAATTTTGAACTTGTTTTCTGTAACTCAAGTATTATACTATCCATGGGAGGGGAGTTGCTAAGGTTTATAGGGAAAAAATAGACAGTCCTTTGCCATGATAGATCCTGATTGGATAGGTCAAGCGTATACACCTAAGGCACAGATATTAAAGGGCTTAATATCATGTCACCTGAGGACATGAGAGAAGTGAAGAAAAGATGAAGGTGGGATGGAGCAAACAAAGGTAAATGAAAATTACCTGCACAGTAAACAGTTACTGAATGAATGTATAAGAGGTGTTTTGACATTTTTAATTAAAAAAATAAAACAAAACAAACAAGAATATAGAATTATTTTTTAATCTCCTACTTTCACAGTACCTCAAAACAACTATTTTCATCTTTAGGTATTATTTTTCATATTTATATACATTTGTTATATAGTTGGAATCACAGTGCAATAGCTTTTTATATTTTCTTTGTTTTTCCCCACTCATTTTTCATATATATTTTTTTCATTGACCCGGATCTCAAGGGAGACTGTGAGTACTTTTAAGGAGATTTTTAAACCTCTGTTCAAAAATGTGTTAAGTTTTATCCTTCATCTCCTGCTTAGAATGTTTGGTTCTGAGAGGTCTATGAGTGGTTTTGGAAATCAGTCTGACAGACGATTGCTAAAGCAGTGTGTAGCCAAGGTGAGCCCTAAAAAGTAAGAGCTAAGGAAACTTCTAGAGAGACATTTAGGGTATAAACTTTGCTATCATATTCAAATTTCTTGCTACGGCCCTGGCTTCTTGGACTTGAACATTTGAACAGCTCGAGTCAAGACAGAAATGGTGTAGGGGTGATGGGCATGGTCTGGCAGAGGGCATGGTCAGAAGAGACTGCAGGGCTGCTGGAGAGCAGGGAAGGTAATAGCTCCTGCCTGCTGACCTGAGAGAGAACTTTCTGGACTCAGGGATCTGTGAATTTGAGTGAGAACTAGCTTACTATTGGGAAAGGCCATCCCTATGCCTCTGCCAATGTCCCTATCTACCAGGGGGCAAGTGTTTTTTAAGCGGGGCACAACCTATATATGTATGTATATTTAAGTACAAACACACAATTAAAGTGAAACCTTACCTTGAACTCCAGTGCATTCGGTTGATAAAAATCAAGCTCCTTTGGTTGAGTTTCGAATTAAGTGACTGAGAATTTCTCTCCCTTAGCCTTCACCTCACCCTTACCTCCACCTTTACTTCTTTTTTATTGCAGTCCCTTAGACCCATGTGGTTATAAGAAGAAGAGCTTGAAAAATGCTGGTTTGGAACCACTTTAGTTCATACTTAGTCTTATAAGGAAATCTGAAGTTTTCATGTTTGAATCAGATATTTTGCATCTTTTTAATTTTCATTAATCTCTTTGTGATAATAATGATCTATAATAGCAAAATCTATAATTGCAAAATCATAGTGCCTACAAGGTGTCAGGCTCTGTTCTAAGCATTTTACATATATCAACTCATTTAGTCTTTCCAACAACCCTATGAGGAAGATACAACCATAATTCATTGATTTAAAAACATATTTTCTCTCACGTTTTAACATCTGTGAAACTGGAATGTGTCTTACTTTTGATGGCATGTAAGTTTAATTGGCAACATTTCAAAATTTCTTAATGGAACATAAAATATTTTTATGTTTTGCAATAGAGGATAGCTTAGATTCTATGAAATACAACATTACTATCCTCATTTTACAAATGAAGAACTTTGGGCATAGAGAGGTCAGATAACTTGCCCAATATCACAAACCTTGGCATTCAAACTTCAGAGTTTGTACTCTTAGCTACTTTGTGCCCTTCCTGGCATTCAGCATGGCTTTCCTTTGTCCCTGCTTTTACTGCCACCAAGGGTGCACCTTAGCATGGGGGGACCCCTGCCATTTCTGATAGTGGATTTCATCCACTGAGTTGAGGCCCTCTTCCAGGAGCCCCCATGACAAGGCAGACACCACTTCCAGGGTTTACCCATTGAGCCTTTTTTCATGCAGCCATTAACATTCTGCTGGGATTTACTTATCTTATTGCTTTTCCAAATGAGAGGCAATTCCAAAACAGTTTTTGGGAGATGAGACACAGAACAAGTTTTGATAAAAGACTGGAAGGATAAATGATATACTAGAACTGGTTCTGACTGGCTTGTGAGAGCTCTTGCCTACTGGTTGGTGGAAGTATTTACATCACAGAAATCAGCAAACACAAAAAGAATAAAATACCTAGGAATAAACCTATCTAAGGAGGTAAAAGACCTGTACTCAGAAAACTATTAAGACACTGATGAAGGAAATCAAAGATGATACAAACAGATGGAGAGATATACCATGTTCTTGGATTGGAAGAATCAATATTGTGAAAATGACTGTACTACTCAAAGCAATCTACAGATTCAATGCAGTCCCTATCAAATTACCAATGGCATTTTTTACAGAACTAGAACAAAAAATCTTAAAACGTGTATGGAGATACAAAAGACCCCAAATAGCCAAAGCAATCTTGAGGGAAAAAAATGGAGCTGGAGCAATCAGACTCCCTGACTTCAGACTATACTACAAAGCTACAGTAATCAAGATAATATGGTACTAGCACAAAAACAGAAATATAGATCAACGGAACAGGATAGAAAGCCCAGAGATAAACCCATGCACCTATGGTAAACTAATCTATGACAAAGGAGGCAAGAATATACAATGGAGAAAAGACAGTCTCTTCCATAAGTGATGCTGGGAAAACTGGACAGCTACCTGTAAAAGAATGAAATTAGAACACTTCCTAACACCATACACAAAAATAAACTCAAAATGGATTAAAGACCTAAATGTAACAGCAGACACTATAAAACTCTTAGAAGAAAACATAGGAAGAACACCCTTTGACATAAATCACAGCAAGGTCTTTTTTGACTCACCTCCTGGAGTAACGGAAATAAAAACAAAAATAAAAAACTGGGACCTAATGAAACTTAAAGCTTTTGCACAGCAAAGGAAACTGTAAATGAGACGAAAAGACAACCTGCCGAATGGGAGAAAATATTTGCAAATGAATCATCGGACAAAGGATAATCTCCAAAATATATAAACAGCTCATGCAGCTCAATATTAAAGAAACAAACAGCCCAAGCAAAAAATGGGCAGAATGGGCTTCCCTGGTGGCACAGTGGTTGAGAATCTGCCTGCTAATGCAGGGGCCGTGGGTTCGAGCCCTGGTCTGGGAAGATCCCACATGCTGCAGAGGGACTAGGCCCGTGAGCCATAACTACTGAGCCTGCACGTCTGGAGCCTGTGCTCCGCAACAAGAGAGGCCGTGATAGTGAGAGGCCCGCACACTGCGATGAAGAGTGGCCCCCGCTTGCCACAACTAGAGAAAGCCCTTGCACAGAAATGAGACCCAACACAGCAAAAATTAATTAATTAATTAATAAAATCCTACCCCCAACATCTTCAAAAAAAAAAAAAAAGAAAACCACAGCTTTTAAAAAAAAAAAAAGGTCAGAAGACCTAAATAGACTTCTCTCCAAAGAAGACATACAGATGGCCAAGAGGCACATGTAAAGCTGCTCAACATCACTAATTATTAGAGAAATGCAAATCAAAACTACAGTGTGAGGTATCACCTCACACTGGTTAGAATGGGCATCATCAGAAAATCTACAAACAACAAATGCTTGAGAGGGTGTGGAGAAAAGGAAACCCTCCTGCACTGTTGGTGGGAATGTAAATTGATGCAGCCACTATGGCGAACAGTATGGAGGTTCCTTAAGAAACTAAAAATAGAACTACCATACAACCCAGCAATCCCACTCCTGGGCATATACCAGAGAAAACCATAATTCAAAAAGACACATGCACCCCAGTGTTCATTGCAGCACTATTTCCAATAGCCAGGTCATGGAAGCAACCTAAATGCCCATCGACAGACAAATGGATAAAGAAGATGTGGTACATATATACGATGGAATATTATTCAGCTATAAAAAGGAACGAAACTGGGTCATCTGTAGAGACGTGGATGGACCTAGAGACTGTAATACAGAGTGAAGTAAGTCAGAGAAATATAAATATCGTATATTAATGCATATATGTGGAACCTAGAAAAATGGTACAGATGAACCGGTTTGCAGGGCAGAAATAGAGACACAGATGTAGAGAACAAACGTATGGATACCAAGGGAGGAAAGTGGCGGTGGGTGGTGGTGGTGGTGGGATTTAAAAAAAAAAAAAGAATCAGCAAACACTGTGTGTGAATCAGGGCATTTTGTTTGTCCTTTTCAGAGAGCCAGTTTATGATCCTATCAGTGGAGAGTTGCTAAATTATTGGATTCTAGGAAAAAGCCCTCATTGGTCAAAACACAATAGTAGGAGGGGAACAGGCAGGGTGAGTATGAGTATGAGCAGATATTGTGAAGTTTTCACAATAGTCTCAATGGCAAAGAATTCTAATCTAATTACATCCTGTGTGTGTATGTTTTAATTTAGTTTATGTCATGATCTTAATATCTGTAGGGTAGTAGACCAGTGACACATATGCTATATCCACCTGAAGAACCAAGAAACCTAACTACCCAAGGAGCGAGCACTGTCTAGTTTTTATTTTGCCCTCCTTGTTGAGAGGAAAGGTTAGTCAGCTATTTGCCAAGGGAAGTGAGTGGGCAACAGGACTTCCAAGATCATCCCAGAAACAATAACTATTAGATCCTAGAGGGCAGTGCTCAACATGTAGGAAGTGATCAATAAATGGTTATTGTTGAACTAAGCAATTATGTAAGAGTTCTTGTATAGTCACGTCTCTTCCATGCGGGTTCTTTGGTTATTTTCTCTTTTTTTTCCTTGGTGATTCTCAGTAAAACCCACAAAACAAAAATGGCTTGTGGGCTTACCATTAGGAGGAGGAAGGAATTGGGCTGCTGTGTAGACTGCCTCAGCCTGAAGAGAGAAAACTCCAGGAAATTAAGTAGATTGCAGCAAGGTTAAAAAGAAACCCAATACTGGCCCATGCCTCGAGGGTTTGGCACAGAGGGAAAGAAGATCAGAGGAGCAGGCTGGAGTCTGAGGGGAAGCTCTTGGGGCTAGAGTGAGGGATGGGAGCTTGAGTTTCCAAAACAGGGGCTCTTTGGTCACTTTGGGGCCACAGAAGACATGTATGACACATTGGTTGTGGGAGAGAGGCAAGAGAAGGGAGACCAACTCTTAAGGCAGAAGGGACTTGGAGGTGGGGATTATGGCAGCTTTACATGTTGCAAAGGACCTGCCCATTTCTTATTTCCAAATTGGGCTGCTTTAGAAAAAAAAAGAAACAAACCTTTGTGATTCTTCTCTGTTTAAAACTACCATGGATTCAGCTCAGGAAATGGACCTTCATGGGTTGTAGGGTGATGATTTTAGCAGTTGGACTCTTGGCTAACTCAGAGAGAGAGTATGGGCTTCACAGGGGTATGGTAGGTAGGCTGAATAGCAATTTCTAAAATGACCTTCCCAATATCTTTCCCCACACACAGAAAAGGATTGAGCACAATCTATTAACAAATTTGTCTCTCATTTATAATTCTTTGAACTGTCAGAGCAATCCTAGCTGATTGAAAGTAATTATCAATCTCTCCAAATGATTAAACAGCATATTTAGATTTTCATTTATATCATCATTTTGACTGAATGATGTGTATGTGTGTGGGACTGTGTATTAACAAGGTATCTCTTCAAAGTTATAATAAATACTTGAAAAAAAAGAGTTGCCTATTGCTCAGCATAAAAGGAAAAACAAGAAGTCTCGGGCGGGTAAGCCAAAGAACAAAATTGGGACCTAAAAGAAATGATAAAAGACAGACTCTGGCAGAGATAAAGTTTCAAGAGACGTAAGTGATAAACACATAGAAAAATACTTGTGACGTTCCTAGCATAGCATCTGAAGATTGAAAATTCTGGTCAGCATCAGCAAACAAGCAGTGTAATTAATGTGGAACAGAAAGAATACCACAGATGTTTAAAATTATTTTTTTTTCTACTGACTCAGTCTCCTGCATATTTACAAATTGAAGGTTGTAGATTGATAGCCCCTGAGATTCATGCCCAATGGGCCCTGCTCCAGGTTTGTGTTTGCACTCAGGGACATCCTGTTGGGTTCAAACTATTTCCCCCAATTAGAATATAAGAAAAGTTACCGCCCAAACCTGTTTTGTCTCACATTGGTCTTACACGTGTGTTCTGTTAAGGAGTCACTCAACAGGAATAACAAACAAAAACTCCCACCAGAAACTGCAGCATCTCACAGAGGGGGTGCAGGCTGCTCTTCTTCACTAAGATAACTCAGTTTGGTACAGCCTCATTCATAACACAATAATAGCAATTCGTTTCCACTGGGTTCATTTGAATTCTGATTTTGCTACATGTCCCCATCTGGATTAGCTCAACAAACTTTAAATGCTAGAGAAAGATTATGCAAATGTGGAAGTTCATAACACTCTGAAGAGATTTCCTTTTGCAACCCCATGGACTAGGCAAATGTTTCACGAGGAGGTAAACTAAGTCACCAAGATGTTTTGCTGGTGTGTTAAGGTCTCCCGGCAAGTCAGAGGCAAAACACTGGAATCTTGGCCAGAGTTTAAAATTCTGCCAGGTTAGTGTTAGAGCATGATCATCTTCCAGATTGGTGGTGTTTTTTTTGTTGTTGTTTTCACTTTTTTTTTTTTTCCAGTGCTTGTTAAACATGAAATTTTTCTGAAAGGGCAGTCACAGACAGAGTAGCCCAAATGGTTTGAAAAGAGCCAGCTCTACAGAGGAAAGCCCCACATCTTATACCTGGGAGCCGTTCCTTCAAAGCGTGCTGGCTGATAGGATGCAAGAGAATTTCAGTCGTGGATTGTGGTGACCTCTGAGCACCTCAGGTGGTTTAAAGGGCAGCAGGAACACGGTAAATCCTTTGTAACCTGGAGGAGTCAGCCCGCTTCTCTGGTTTGAGACAGACACCAAGTCTCATATGGGGGTCTGTGCATGTGTCAGCCATTCCATAAACACTGAAATCATATAATTTGTCAAATTGTGTGTTCCTAGATAAGACCTTCTACTTTGCTTTGAAGTTGATTAAAAGCCAATCCTTAGTTCTTTTTCTATGAAAGAAATTAACAAAATAGAATATGATGAGAATAGATTAAAAGGTACTAAAAATAAAATGTTCTCATCTCTAAAAATTATATATTCACAATTTAAATGTTCTCTTGACTTAGATAGGAGTTTTGTCCACATTTACTTCAAGACGCAAAAGGTATTCTAACACACATACCAGGCATAAAAATAATTTCTCAGAGTCTCTGGCCTACAAAAGATACATTTGGTTGTGGCATGTAAACTGGTCCTTCCCCCCTTGCCACTGTGTCCCCTTTTAACAGTTTCCATCTCCTTTTATTCTTCCCCAAGTCACAGGGTTAGGAGAATATTAGCAATTATCTTTGACAGACTCACTTAGGTTATGTTTACATAACAATGAGAAAATGTTTCAGGAAGGAATTCACTATTGCACTAGGGTGTAGGCATTAATTTCTTCATGTAAGAACCAGTTCTCCTTTACAGAAGGTTTCATCAAAATGTTTATTTCAAGCTAGTGGGTTCAGCCTAGTTAAGGGGTGTTTTCCACATAAAAGCTTCGTGGTTGGATAAGAACCGGCCTCACCCAGGGTGTCCTAAAACTGTCTTATCTTTTAACACATTTTCTAACTCCTTTTAGACAAAAGAAGGAAACCAAAACCAAATTGGGGCTAACAATATGGTTAGGAAGATAGGGCATCAGCATTGTGCTAGGGACACATATTCCTGTGAAAATGAAGGAAGTGCAAAGGAGAGAATCATGAAATTTCACAATGTTCAGAGCTGGAGGGACTTAAAACTAATCTAATCTTCCTTCTTCTACACATGTGGGAACTGGGAACCACAGAGCAAAGCGACTGATTATATTTTCTAAAAACACTTGGCCTGTGATCCAAGAGCTGATTGAAACATTTCAAGGCAGATTTTTCTAGATATTCCAGAAAAAAAAAAAAATCCAGTATTCTCTTTTATTCCAAAATCCAATCATTCATATGCCTGGAAGTCTTTTCCTATATTTCTCTCAAATTTCTCATGCTTATTTATGACAAAAAAGGTTTACTTTTTGGCACACTGCCTTAGGTGGACGAATATTCCGAGACAGGACCTGGAGTCTGGCTCTGGTTAAAGGGGACCCTAACTCTGGCTAGAGACAAATCTCTGTCGCTGCCATTGTGGGACTTGATGTTCGGCTGTTTGCCCATGACTCAGAACTGAGGACTCTTTAGCCTACAGGAGTTAGAACAGTTGTAACAGGGACCAGGTTCTCTGCTGACCCTATGTGTCCCTGGCTCAGTTGGAGGGATAGAGAGGAGTGCTTTTTGGTTTTGATCACTTTCTTCTGGGGCAGTTTAAGCTTGCCTCTTGCTCTTCCAACAAATCCATAAGATTGTGTTTACTCTCTTCTCTTCTCTTTCCTGTTTTTTGGAATTTTAATTTCCTAGTCATTGAAAATTGTCTGTTTTCCAACTTTCACCCCCTCCACCCCCTACCCCGACCTTTATTCTAATCCCCTAATCCCATTTTAGCAAAGTATTGAGGGTTTTTTTGGGTTTTTTTCTCCCTGTAGTTTTCTGGCTGCCTTGGGAAGTTTACCCAGCCCCCCACTCCTTTTTTTAACCAAAAGTGAATTTTGCTTATTTGGACATTTAAAAATTAATGTCTTCTAGTTTCTATGAGACTGGTTTCTCTCACTTTTTTAATCATTAGACTTCTTGAAAGAGGTCTATACTTAGTCAATACTTAGTGTCGTCACATCTCATTAATTCCTCAACCCATTACAGTCTGGCTTACACCAACACCGTGCAATTAAAAATGCTTTCTCACCAGTATCCTCCCAATTGGCCAGTTCAATGGCCCCACTCTTCCTCATCACCCTGCTTGACATTTATGCAACATTTGACACGGTTGACCAGCCACTCCTTATTGAAACTCTTCCCCTTCTCAGGCTCTTTTATTTCATAGGCTCTTGCCCCTCTAAGCTTTCTTCATGGGCTTCCTTTTCTGGTTCCTCCTGCCTTTTGATGTTGTTTTTCTAGGGGATCTATTTACGGTTTGCTCACACCATACACCCTTACTCTGCTTTATTGTTCTCAGTAACCCCAAATGCACTGATGAAGTTCTCTGGCTTATAATTTCTCAGCTGAACTCCAGTTCATAGTTCCTAGAGCCTATGGGACATTTTCAACTGTTTCCTCTGAATGTGATGGATGATGACTATTATTCTCGTTATCGGCATTATTAAATTCTCTGTGCCTTTGCTCATGCTGTTTCCTTGGTTCCTCCTTCACCTTCCCTGCTTGGAGCACTCCTGCTAGCTATTCAAGACCAGCCCCCCTGCTGCCACCTGCTCTTCAGAACATTCTCTGTCACTCTGAAGAGGAGTTTTTGTTATTTCCTTTTTTCTTTTGGAGCATTTTGATAGTGATAATGAATAACATTAATCGAATTCTTAGATGCTATTCTCTGATTTAAGTTCTCATGGGTGATCTCATTCAGTCTGCACAGAAACCTCTGACAGGTACTTTTATCATCTGCTGATTTTGCTTGAGAAACCTGACTCAATGTAATGACTTGTAGGTTCTCACAATAAAGTTTCAAACCCAGGTAGCCTGAGTCCCTCCGCAAATACCTGGAGCTAACTTTTACTGACTGCCTACTTTGTTCGTGGATTTCTGTATTATCCTCCTTTAGTCCCCAGAACACTGTTACAAAGTGTTACAAAGTACAGTTATTATATCTATTTTGTGACTGAGGAGACTGAGACACAAATAAACTAAGCAACTTGCTCAAAAGCTGCCTAGCCCCCAAAGTAGCCAAGTCAGGACGCACTTTTATTTACCTCTGTTATAGAACTTCCCAGATCGTTCTATAGTTAACCACCTAGGACATCTTTCACTCTTCTCTCTGCTCTGTGAGGGCCCCGATGATGTTCCTTCCCACTTTTTATCCCCTATATCTAGTCACAAAATAGAGGTTCAAAAATGTGGAGAGAGAGACTGATAAACAGATTGGTTACTGTTGTCTTTGGGTCATTTTTCTAGGACAGTTGATATGCATCCATTTTGTTCTGTTTTCCATGGCCAATCATTTCTGTGTGTGTAGCATTGTGAAGCCAAATGTGAAAATGCTGTCTCTGCAAACTTTCTTTCTGAGTAAAAATAGTTTCAGTTCCCAAAGGTAAAATAATTGCTGCCCTGACAGCCTGTATCTTCTTCCCTCTCCCTTTAGCAGTTTTAAGCTGTTGTGTCCAGATGGAAGGTTTAGTTGAAGAGACCCTTAATCTATTCAGAGATAAATACCACATTTCACAGAATATAAGCCTAAAACAAACTTAAGTCATGTTGAGGTTTGAAAGAGGCCATTTTCTGTTGAGTGAGGTAGTATCTGTCCATCTCAGGTACTTGCTAGCTCTGTTACCCGACCCCTTCCTTCCTTCCCTCTTTCCTCCCTCCCTCCCTCTCCTCCCTCCCTTCCTCCTTCCTATAGCTGGACCTTACTTCATGCTGAAGATGTCACATAAAATTCTCTCTCCACTCTCTCCAAAACAGGTTGGTTTTGTAATTTTTCAACCATAAAATACAGTACTTTGCATCAATACAGTGCAATATATATATTCATTTTTCTTGTTTTGTTTGTTTATAAAATTACAGAAGTACTGGTATACCTTGTTTTATTGCACCTCTCTTTATTGCCCTTCAAATATATTGTAGTTTTTACAAATTGAAGTTTTGTGGCAACCCTGCGTCGAGCAAGTCTGTCGGTACTACTTTTCCAACAGCATTTGCTCATTTTGTGTCCCTGTGTCACAGTAGTATTCTGTCAATATTGTAATTCTCACAATATTTCACACTTTTCAATTATTATTATGTTTGTTATGGTGATCCGTGATCAGTGATCTTTGATGTTACTATGATGCCTTCCTGAAGGCTCAGAGGATGGTTAGCATTTTTTAGCAATAAAGTATTTTTAATTAAGTTAGGTACCTTGTTCTTTTTAGACACAATGCTACTGGACACTTAATAGACTACAGTGTAGTGTAAACATAACTTTTAAATGCACTGGAAAACCCCAAAATTTGTGTGACTCGCTTTACTGAGATATTTGCCTTACTGCAGTGGTCTGGAACCAAACCTGCAATATCTGTGAGGTATGCTGGTAATACATGTTTATTGTAGAAAATATTCAGAATGTAAAGTTATATGTAGTAAAATTTTAAGTTTCCTAAACTGAGATCACATCATACATACTATCTTCAGCACATTTTTCATGTAATAATATCTCTTTCCATGTCTGTGTTAATAAATCTACTTCAGTCTTTTTAATGGTGACATCGTGTTCCATGTTAAGGAGTATGTATCTTATAAGCCAATTCCCCTTAGAAGAACGTGTGGTTTGGGCTCCACAATGCTAAATATACACATATCTTTGTGCCCAGGTGCAAGAATTCTGTAGCTAATTTCCTAGAAATAGAGTTGCTGGGTCAGGGAGCATGTATTCTTATTTTGATAGAGTCTTCTGTGGTATATGATCTCTAATGATGGCCTCCCATATTCACATCCGTAGATGGAACCTCACATTAAATCTGGGCTACCTATCCTTACAATTTTAATTTTAATTTAACTAATAAACATAGTTAAATCTATATACTTTAACTGATACTGAGGATTAATCTGAATCTATAACTTCTTCCTCCCCCTGAACATGACAAGACTGGTAGCATGCTTTTACTTTTCCCTTTCCTCCCCTTCTTTATTTTGACTAGATCATTTGGAATTTTCTAGACTTGCTAATTTTTAAAATGCTATTCCTCTATTTCTTATGACATGTCCTAATAACTGAATTAAGCCTCACAGCCACATTATTAAAAATAATTTAGAGTTAACTATAAGTGCTAGTGGGCTTTGTTTCTCATGCCCTTGTAGCATGTTATACTTTTTGAAAATTCTTCTTTTATTTTAAATTCCTTTTTTGTACTTTGTATTTTTTTCCCAGAAGAGATGCCTGGGTGGTAAAGTTTATAAACCATTGGGTATATAACAATATCTTTATTTTTTCTCTCATACTGGATTGATATTTTATCTGGTTATGAAATTCTAGGTTCAAGATAATTTTTTCTGAGCTTTTTGAAAGCGTTTCTCTATTATCCTTGAGTACTCCATCATTGATATAAAATATGATGGCCAACTGATTTTTGTTCTTTAGGTAATTCTTGTTTTTCTCCTTGGAAAATTTTTAGATTTTCTCTTTGTCCTTGGAATTTAATAATCTTACTAGGATTTGTTTGTGTTTTTATTTGTTTGCTTTTTAAAATTTTCTGACGCAACACTTCGGTGGCCATTTTCAGAAGGAACATTCAGAAAGTCAGATCCTAAAGCTCTCCTAGCAAGAGGATTCTGAATTTTCTTTTATCATTATTTCTTGCTTTTCATCTTAAAGAAAAAACAAACCCCAAAAACTAACAGGCTGTGAGAAACACCGAAACAGTAGACAGAAAAGGAGAAACAACAGTTGCAGTCCATAATTTTAAAAAATCTTCTCAACAGTTATTAATCATAGTTTATTATTCTTACCATTTTTTTCCTATTGAAATAGACCTGAATATCTAGAAATAATGCTATCATTCTTTTACAGCCAGACCCAAGAAACTTAGATTATAGAATTGATGTATTCCTGTGGGGAAAAATTTGCTCTCTGTACCCCAAAGCCTCACTCATTTTCTTAATAAAATTGAAGATGGGCTTGTCCTGAAGATTAATTTGGCCTCATTCATTATAAAATCATTTTCAACAATTTAACAAGTGAATTTAGATTACATATCTAGATTGTATGAATTTCTGAAAAATATATTAATAATATATAACATGCAATATATCAACAAGAAATCCCTAGCTAAATAAATAGCTTAAATGTGTTAAAGGAAAAAACGTAGGTCTGACTGAATATCCATGGGCTAATCTTTACTGAATGTTGCTCTGTGCCAGGCTCCTCTCTCTACTATTTTTGTAAGCATCTGTCCTTTAATTCTCACATTAGTCCGATGAGGCAAGCGTTGCCATTACCCTAATTTTACGTAGGAGGAAACTAAAATTGGTAGAGCTTGCATGGGGCCACACAATTAACAAATGTGCAAACTAGCGAAGTCAGGACTTGAATCCAAGTTGCCTCGTTCCTTGGGAGTGTTTGCTTAAGGTACATGGTGGTAAGGAAAGGGTTAGGGAGCTTGATCTCTGCACCCCATAATCAGAGAAGATATTCTGGAGGCTGTGGTTCCTGAAGGGATTAGCCAGGTGAGGAAGAGAAGGGCATTTCAGAAAAGGGCAATTTTTACAATGACACGGAAGAGCGAAGAATGTGGCTCACTGGGGAGAACTGTATATTGTTGGGTGTGGATGTAAGTGTCTCTCTGTGGCTGTCAACTTTTGTGAGGCATGGTGGATTTGATTCTTTGGGTTTTATCAACAAAATGTCTGCATGGTTGTCCAGCAGTTCACATCAATGGTGAAGGTGGTTAAAATAACAGAGCTGATGGAGACCTGGTTATTTCAATCGTATAAACATACCATTAAGATTTGGTTTCATCTATTTAGATTGGGGGCTTAAATTACCATGGATTTCAGATGAAATTTATCATAAAACACACTATAGTCCAATCGTATTTGCTCATCAGAATAATTGACAGTAAAGTTCAGGACAACAGTATCAGATCTGCATGATTCTGGCCCATAAGCATTTCAAACAGACTGTCCACTTATGAGTAGGCCCCTATCAGGAAAAGTGAGAATGCACACCAGAGGAAAAATGTTAGTAAGTAGAGTCCTTTCAATTTTGAGCTTTCAGAGCATTTCTATGCACATAAATGCATCAAGAGCCAGTTGAATAGTTAAGAAAATGCTTTACACAGAGCTCTTTAAAATTTAACAGGTGTCAAAGAAATTCTACCAAAGAAGCTGAAGTGCACTTTGAGTGTGTTTTATGTTCAGCGTTATTGCCTGACACAAGGACAGAATGTGAGACCGAGTATCTTCATCAGGGGAATGCTTAAATTCTAGCTCAGTTTAGGTTTCATCATGTGCCGGAAATATCTTGGATGATTCTATCAATTTCCTATAAAATAATGCACCGGTTCTTACACATCTCGTACCCATAGAGCATAATGAAAACCTTGCAATGATGAGTCGTGTTGTGATTTTATTAAATCATCTACTATGACTGCTCTGTGTCGTGTTTATCTGTGGGAGCCAATGCAGTGTGTGTGTTAGGTTAAATTCCTTCTGTAATTTGAACCCCTCTCCATTGGAGTGATCTCTGACCACTTTTAAGGCCTTGGTATTCCTTCAAAAACAAAGGCCTTATCTCTTCAGATTGCACCCTGAATTCCATTTGCCTCTGAATTCCAATCAAAGAAAACTGAATAATCCAATTCCCTTTGAAATTTTTGATGCAATCTGATGTTGACAAGGATCTCCAGAGTAGTCTATGTGAAAAGTATGCTCTCCTGCTGGATCTTTGCCCACATTGGTTTTTTAGTATCTGATTCAAAGCTGTTTAAAACAAGGTTTCTCTAAAGTCTCTTACATTATCACAGCTTGGATAAATTGACTTTAGTGGAAAACATCTTGACATATCAGCTTCATGAATTTAGAAAACGTAAGGGTTTTGTCAGAGAAAAGTGTGGTATGATTAAACCTTGATATGGTTTAAAAAAGTGATTTGAAACAAAGCTTTGTTCAGGAGATGGGCGAAATTTTCTAAGGACTGACTTACAGTCTGAGACTGGCTGACCTGTAGAATTTGTGATTCTCATGCAACATCAAAGAGGGGATGGAGGATACAAGGATAAATTTACAAGTCACAACATGTTTTCTGGGGCATGAACATTCTCCTCTCTCCTCTGGCCCCTACATTTTATCCTTCAGTGGCCTTCTATTACAGCAGTTCTCTGAACTTCTCATACGGCGCTTAATCTCTTTATTCTTTTGTCTTGTTTTCAAGTTGTTCATGTGTTTTCTTGCCTCCACAACCAGATTGAAAGTTCCTGGAGATCAAGGGCCATGTTTTTTACTGCTTTTGTGACTATCACAGTATCTAATAGTATGCTGAGTTCACAGGAGACCCATCAATCCTAGTAAAGTGGGACCAAATTGAATAAGTAGCCTTGGTAATCTTGACCCAGGGCCAGGCAGAATCCACAAAATCTATTGGTCCTCATTGGCAGCCACATCACATTTCATTTCTATGCCCAAGTAATCTCCTGCCTTAGCTATGCACGTGCCATCTTCTCCTCAAAAGGCATCTTCTTTTTCGGAAAATTTCTAGGTTTTTCTCATCTGTAGTCCCTTTTCATCTTGAATGCCAGGTCTAGGTATATGGCATTAAATGTATTTTTTTGGTCAATAATTAACAAATTAATAAATTATACCTGTGTGGTTGCCTAGTCTCATAGGATTTAATAGTAAATATATGCTTACAGTCCTTGTAAGCGGTTTCTTAGTATATCAGTTTAATTTTTATTGAGTGTGGCAAAATTATCATTTTTGTTGGAGTTCATCTTTGCTTCCAGAACCCAAGCTATTTATTTATTTTTTGTTTCCTCTTGTCTCTTAAAAATATGTATTTCCTTTGATTCTAAAATCAATAAGTAGTTATGGTAAAGATTTTGGCAAATACAGGACAACAAGAAAATTAAATCCATCCATAATTCCATCGCCTAGAGATAATGTTTTTAAGATAATTTCCTGCCATACTCTTCCTATGTATATGTGTATGCACGACCCTCAGTCTGTTAGCTTGGATGTATAAGACATATTTTTTTATCTTCTTAAATCCAAATGAAGTCTGACCTTATCCTTCAGCCATCCTTCCAGAGGATATTATAATCACCTTGCCAACTGTGAGGAGATTTCACTTATATTTTTATTATAATTGACTTGAAATTATAATCAATCCATGAAAAGTAGATATTTTTATAATATTCAGTCTCCCATCTAAGAATATGGTGTATAACCTTTGTTCAAGTTTTCTTTTGTCTTCTGGTAAAATGTTGTAGGTTACCCCCCCAACCCCCTGTGAGTGCAGAAGTTCTACTCTTTTCTAAGTTGTTTCTAGGTGTTTAACTTTTTTAATTGCAATTGTGAAAAGACTCTTTTTATACTTACATGTACTGTTATTAATGATATTATTTAAGAAAATTGCTGATTTTTTTGTATTTACTTTTTCTTCAACCATATTAGTAAATATTCTTATTAGTTATATTAATTTTTAGTTTACTTCTTGGAAATTTTTAGCAGATCATAGCACCACTGACAAATGATAACAGTTGTATCTCTTATTTCCATTTCATGTCTTATTACATTGACTAAAATTTTCAAGAATAAGATTAATAGGGGAATTCCCGGGTGGTCCAGTGGTTAGGACTCAGCACTTTCACTACTGGGCCGGGTTTGAACCCTGGTCGGGGAACTAAGATTCTGCAAGCCACTCGGTGTGGCCAAAAAAAAGAATAAGATTAATAATACTGATATCTCTATTTTAAAGAGATTGTGTCCAGTGTTTTATAGATTTATATCATGTTATCTGCTGTTTTGAGATAGGTGCTCCTTTTTATGCTGAGTAATTAATAGTTACTTTTAAAAATTATTCTTTGAACGAGACTTTCTAAAGAATTTTGTAGCTATCTGTTTAAAAAACTATTGTGTAGGGCTTCCCTGGTGGCGCGGTGGTTGAGAGTCTGCCTGCTGATGCAGGGGACACGGGTTCGTGCCCTGGTCTGGGAAGATCCCACATGCCGCGGAGCGGCTGGGCCTGTGAGCCATGACCGCTGAGCCTGCGCGTCCAGAGTCTGTGCTCTGCAACGGAAGAGGCCACAACAGTGAGAGGCCTGCGTACCGCCAAAAACAAAAAACAAACAAACAAAAAACTATTGTGTAGAGAGTAAAAGTGTCAACATGGGCATAATTTACTAATTTATTGGTCATTAATGGATAGTGGTATGGTAATTATAGTAATAAATAGCATTTGTAACATTTGTTTACATTATTTCACTTAACTTAGTTAGACTTTATTATCCATTTATATTTTTGTTTTTATCACTTGTATTTGCATTTCTTTCCTTCTTCCACTGCATCGTATCTTCTTAAGGAATCATATTATTCCTTTATAACATCTTACAGTGTCTTCTAAAGTGTTCACATTCCATGGGTACTTGTTGATGACCTACTAACCGAGTATTAATCATAGTAACAACAATAATAGTGACCCTGTATTTATTTATTGACTATTTACTATGTACCCAGGCAGTTCCAAGAACCTTATATGCTACCTTTTTAATACACACAATAATCCTTTAAGGTTGATATTATTATTATACCCTTTTTTCTGTTTGAGGAAACTGAGGGACTGAGAGAGGTTAAGCAGGTTGCCTTGGGTGCACACCTAGGAAATGATAGAGCCTGGAATTGAATCCAGGCATCCTAATCCCAGAGCTATGTTCCCTTCCACAGATGGTCATGTTCTTGTGTAAGTCATTCTGGTAAACTTCCTTAAATGAAATATCAGTCCTCCTTTATAACTATGAAACCTGGTGCAACCAGTAGAATGGGTTAAAAGACTTGAAATGTGTTTTTCTGGAATAGCAATTAATTTTTGTTTTTTTTTTTTTTACTTCTCAGGATAGAACTTTTGATTCTTCTATGTGAAATGGCCCTAAGAATGTTTTATTCAGTAATCTTTATAGCTTTTCCTAGCCAGCATAACTTTGGTTATCTCTTAAATTTTTGTTTTGCAAAATTCTTTATTTTTGTTGAAAACAAAGATTATTTTATCACTTGTGGCAGAATAAATAGTCACCACTAGTAAAGTTACAATGATGATGCACATGTCCTTGGAATAGTTCATCCTCAGAGAGTTTTAACTGCTTAAACTTTCTATATTCTGTTGGGTGGAGGGTGGTGGACTCACCAGAGGCTGGATGGAAAGAAAATGGGGCTCTGGTCCAGCTTGGCACTAGTCATATGTGAGGCCACTGGAAAACCAGAGAAGTGTTTTTATCCATAAAAAGGGTATGTAGGGCTTCCCTGGTGGCGCAGTGGTTGAGAGTCCGCCTGCCGATGCCGGGACACCTCCGTGTCCCGGTCCGGGAGGATCCCACATGCCGCGGAGCGGCTGGGCCCGTGAGCCATGGCCGCTGAGCCTGCGCGTCCGGAGCCTGTGCTCCGCAACGGGAGAGGCCACAGCAGTGAGAGAGGCCCGTGTACCGCAAAAAAAAAAAAAAAAAGGTATGTAAAACTAAGTAAAAAATGATTAATTTTCTTTTAGGGCTAGAAGTTTATTATCAATTTAAAATTTATTATCAATATTAATTCAGAAATTGTAAGAATATATTTCTGATAAATACCAAAGCATCAAGCCCATTAACCTTTTTTTTTGCCATTTGAAAACTCTCAGCATCTTGTTCAATTAATATAAAATACATTATTTGAAAATCTTAAAAATTACCAATTTAATGTATAAATTACATATCTTCAATTTTAAGTGATAGAATTATATCATTTTTATGATCCCTTAGAAAATAATTTAATTGACTCCTGTAGATACACTTTAACTGGAATCATATTTATGTTCTCTCTCTTCACCCCATATGTTAACAACAATTAAAGTAAGAACAAAACAATAGTCACCTCCAGATTCCGCTATAAAAAAACAGTGCTTTAGACAGAGCATATTTCAGGCTATCAAACGCTCTATTCATTTCCATAGTTTCAGGTCTACCAATAAAAAGCTATCTTTCCATAATTTTATTTTCTACTAGCTTAGATTATAAATAGCTCTTAGACTTGATATTTTTCAACAATTGTCATGCTTCTTTATTGAAAAAGAACTTTTTCTCACATTCATTTTGTATCTCCCAGTTGTGTCTACCTTTAGTGTTTTAATTACAGGTTATTTTGGGCTATGGGCATAAAAATGAATTAGTTTGGAAGCTAAATTTCATTACTCGTACTGCAAAGATAGGTCCAATAACAGATGCAACAAATTTTAACTATCATTTCCGTCAGAATCACAGATGGTATTGATGTGGAAGACATCTGTGGTACAGGCCAGAGGAGAGACGGTTGGCTTTCTCTTAAAGTTAGGGCAAAGGATGTGGCAAAAAGAGATCTAAGGATGCCGTGAGGAATTTCAGCACTGCTCTTGTGTGCACTCAGGTCATGGTAAATCAATTATAACAGATTCAGAGGCCAGCTATGGGGAACCCAGGTGCACAATGGGTACTGGGTGTTCCAGGGTTTTCCTACTTTGTTCCTGGCAGAATCTAGAATAGATAATAGATGTTATAAATTGTTTGCGCTTAAAAAGTAGATAGAAAAGACTCTAAGTGGGAGAAACGCTTTGTCAAGTGGGAATATGGTCACAGCAAGTTTGAAACCCCTTATACTATTGCTGAGGAAACTTAAATGTCAGATATATGAAGCAGCAAGGTGAATAGATAAAACCTATATTAGAAAGATGAAAAGGGAAAAAGTGGGGCAGCACTGTACTGTTAATTGAGTATATTGACCACAGGATATAAATATGGGCTTAGATGATCCATTTGTTACTTTAACAAATATTGTCACGTACGTATTATGTGCTAGAAACGGTGACAGTTGCTGAGAGACAGTGATATGTAATTTAAACATGGTCCCTGCCTTCCCAGAGTTTATAGTCTTGTGGGAGAGCCTTTGTGCATATTAAAACAGTAGTACAAGTGTAAAAGATATATAGTTGAAACAACAGTTTTTCTTTTTACTATTCTCAAGGTTTGTATTTGTACTATTTTTTCCACTGTCATAAGCTATAAATGCTGGTGTAGCAATAAACATTTATTTTTTATTTTTATTTTTTTGTGGTACGCGGGCCTCTCACTGTTGTGGCCTCTCCCGTTGCGGAGCACAGGCTCCGGACGTGCGGGCTCAGCGGCCATGGCTCACGGGCCCAGCCGCTCTGCGGCATGTGGGATCTTCCCGGACCGGGGCACGAACCCGTGTACCCTGCATCGGCAGGCGGACTCCCAAACACTGCGCCACCAGGGAAGCCCAGCAACAAACATTTTACACGTATTAATTCATTTAATCCGCACATCACTCTGTCTCAGGTGTCCCCATGTTACAAATTAAAGCACTTAGGCATAGAAAGGTGGCAGTAATTTACCCAGGGTAGAACAGCTTCTAAGCTGGAGAGCTGGGAACTGAACCCTGGCAGTGTCGATCCGTAGTCTATGGTCTTCATCCTGACTACGTATATTGCAATGATGCAATTGTTTGTGCTAAACTTAATGTAAATCTTCGTCCAGAGCATTAGTACTTATACATCACCCTTTTATTGTGTCATAATGCCCCTGTGGGCCATGTCATTGATGTTTTCCGGAGTGCCCTGCGTACAATGAAGCTTTGGAATGTGTTATTGATAACTGACCTCACCAATCAGGCAGAGAAGGTCATCTTGTTGCATAAATGATGTTGGCAGTCTTCCTAAAGTGCAGTTTTAATCCTGCTTTAATCCTGATAGCTATTATCAGGTGACTTAAATTAACAGGTTTTTAAATAAGAATAAACCCTGGGAACGTAAGGAGGACATAAGATTATCTTAGCTCACGCACGGACCAGAAAGTTCCAGGGTTTGGGATACAGTGATGCTGCAGGGAGGCTGGTAGGACATCTGATGACCCAACAGCATCTCTTAGAGGAGGCTGTCCTTGGGATAACACTTCTCTGCCTGCTTTTTCTCCACAGTTCAGTTCCCTCTACACGTTATCCTTTTTGTCTTCCACATTTATTCTTGATAGCACGCACCTTCTTTTTTGCTTTTCAAATGTTTATTTGTCTTATGTGGGTGGAATGCTGCAAGAGTGCAAAGAAACTTATGCATTTAGCCCTGTTTCCCTGCTGTTCACATTATTTTAGTAAAAGGAGATTAAGTAACATTAAAGGGAATGGAAGAAATAAGTATAAATATATCCAGGGTAGTGATCCTCTGATTTCACTAAAGGATGAACTGAAATTGTTGGCCCAATTCACATTAATGTGAGAGCCTAGAGAAATTACTTTCCCTTTAACTTCCCTACACTTGTGAAAAAGGGGGGTGGACCACATTTATGTTACAAGACAGCAATCTTTTATTGAAACATTTTTTGTCAAAAACGATGCATGGAGAGATTAATCTCTTGTTCATAAATTAGGATAAATCTAACATCACTATTCCAAACCAGTATTATTTACAAAAAAGAACCTTTGCTTTATTGCCAGGTTCACAGGACTAAATTTTAAACCAACTTCAGTCTAGCTTTTAAAATCTTCCTGCCATCAAATGCCCAGCAAACCTTATTAGCGCAGGGGGCAGCCTTTTGATGGCAACATTCATCATTCACCAGGAGTGCAGAACCACAACTGAGCAACAACAACAAAAGATTAAATCATTGCAAACAATTCCTATTCGTTCTCCAGAAGAATGTCTAATTCTCCCCTTCTATACAGACAGGTGGGAGAGGAACCCCACAGAGAATCATAATGTTAATTAAATTAAACTCTTCAAAAAGTGAACAAGATGGTTTAGTGTATATATGGATGAACTGCAGTTGATGACACTAGCAGATAATAAACTTAAACCCAGATTAACACACACCCCAACAGCTGGCCAGCTCAAATAGTTACTTCTCATTTAATCTGGATCACCTGTGCCATTTTTTATTCTCTAGTAAAATACATTGCCAAAATCTTTCAAAGCATATAAGGGGCAGGCTTCTTCGAAATTCAAACTAAAATACTAAATAATAAAAATTGCTGGCTTATTATACAGTTTCTGACAGACTCCAATATGCTGGGTGACAGAAAGTAATTCTATCTCAGTTGCTAGTAAAAAGGTAAATCTTTTATGTACATAGAAAGACAATATTACAAGACTATAGTATTACCTACCAAAACAAGAATATCTAGAATGTAATTTTCAGTAAACACTTGGGACGAAGGGCAATCAGAATATAAGAGAAAGCAAAATGCACATAAATTAATTCTTAATTTGAGAAATCAATAAAATGTATACATAAATTGATAAATACTGTCTCCACAAGTCACTGATTCCAAGGACTAGTTAGTAGTTAGTTTCTAACTAAATTATTACAGGACATTCTGGTGTATTCTGTCTTCTTGTGATCAGTAGCACGCACCTTCTTATTACGCTCTGCTTCCACTGCTTCATGACATCTACTGCACGTTTATTTCCATAGTGCTCTATGTTTGCTGACATAGTTGCAAGCCTCAGATTTACATTCCCCGTGAGACAGTATCTGATGGGATCTGGTTTAAGGCACCTGGTTAGGGCAGATGTTTGGCGCTGGTCCCGCATGAGCTGATGGCCAGTCTGGAGCCAGTTGCCCTTGACTCAGGAGCTGACCCCTGTCTCCTAATTTATGGTCAGGTTGTGATGATACTTAGCATTTGATATATCGGAAGCCTTCTGCAGGAAGTTCTGGGCATGTCAGGCACTCTGAGAATCTGAGAAGGGTGTAGTGAAACTGTCAGACAAAGTTGCATAGCTTTCCCAGTATAAACATATTATTGATTTATTTCTACATTGAATGCCTGTGTGACCCAAGTCAGTAATTTGTGATGCTGTGGGTTGGGGAACAGAGAAAGAATCTGCTTGTTAGAATAGAAAGAGAATGAGGGGCTAAGGATCATGAAACTGTTAGGATATTATGAATATTAACATTTAAAGACATTTCTAAAAGCAGAGTTGTCAGTTATGTGGTTAATTGTGAAGTTGTTGATAGCAAAGTGATAGGGCAGAAAGGAACCTCAAGAGATTATCTAGATCATTTTCCTACTACAAAAGATTAAAAGGAAAGAGGTGGCTGTCAACCATTTAAACATTTGTATCTAAGGAAAACTCCCTAAAATCTGTAGAGTAACATACTCTTGAGAAGGCACTAAAATAGAAAGCCTCTCCTCTTTTCCCCATTGTCTCTGTCCATTTCTACGCTTTATTTTCCTTCTTAGCTTCTGTTACTACCTGCATACTAGATATTTATGTTTTTATCTGTTTGTCATTGTCTACCCTGTGAGAATATAAACTTCACGTAGCAGCTTGGTCTCGTTCTTCCTCCGTTATATCTCCTATGCTTAGAAAGTGCCTGGCTTATGGTAGGTGCTTATAAGTATTTGTTGAATAAATGAAACAATTAATATATGTATTGAAAAGTGTCTGGATGAATAGACACCAAATTGTTAACAATACTCATCTCTGGGGAATACAATTAGCAAAGCTGGGAGAGAATTGGAGGAAAGAGGTAGAATGGTGGGCTTTTATAAACCACAATGTTGTTTACATTTTGCATTACTTAACAAAACTATATTTGACTTGATTTACATTTAACTTTTTAGGAATGCACCTATTGCATAAGCAAGTGAAGGCATATGTAGGTATTATGTTGTAACGCAAACGTATGTTTACTAATGTCCTATAGCCTTTTACAGTGAATATGTCCAATTTTCTGTAGTGAGGTGGTAAGTTCCTTTTCAGGGAGGGCTCATATTTTTTAAATCTATTTTGACTATTTCATATGTGGTAAGAAATTAATATGTAATTATTGACCAAACTTCTGGGGCAAAACAAAACAACATTAATACCAATTTTTAAAATAAGAGTATCTTCCAAATGTCTGGAAACAGCCTTTCACCAGTATTCAGCAAAATAATAGAACTTCTGGTAAGAATACTTGCAACCACTTAAGAAGCAATTGATCATAAACAATAAATAGAATCATTTTGTAAGGATAAAAATGATGCCAATACACATAACAGCTTTTTTAAAAAGACTATAAAATTGCAGAATTAAAGATGAAGAGTATATTAGGAAAACAGAATTTGAACCACATTTATTTCAGTAAACATATTTATTATGGGGAAATAATTACAAAAGGCGTTAGCAGTGCCTGAAAGTCAGACGGAGAAGGAAGGCAGCCAGAGGTTAGCAATAGCAGGAATCCTCTATCACCTTTAGAGCTGGATGAACTAAGGCAGAAAGTAGTGTCACCTGAGGCCAGCACCACTGGGTAGGAACAGGGACTGCTCAGAGGCAAAGGGAGGGGCTATCTATTAGGGGCTAAAACCACAAAGGAGAGACCCTCCGATTGGTCTATGTAGGAGATATAGTCACTACCCGAAGGAGAAAGAGGAGAAGAAATACTCTGGCTTCTTCCTTCTCCCTACCCTCAATCTCCCACTAGTGCCTGCCATTGGCCAAACCTATCGGGAAGTCATTCTGAAAGGGATCCTGGGAAATGTAGTTTACAGAGTTTGTCCCTTGAAATACAGTGCAGATCAGGTAAAATCAGGATCGGTTTTGAGAAGAGGCAAATAACCTGAACAAATGGCATAATAAAGGAAAAAATATATTCTATTCATGCAATAGTCGAGTTTTATACAAAATATTTTTAGATATACTTAGTCATGTGAATTACTTTATACAACATTTATTTATATATTTGGGTAAGAATATCAGTGTGGTTTGAAGAACAGCATTAATTATTTCTCAGCCTTTTTACTCAAGGATCCTTTTCACAGTAATAGATAATATTGTCAATCACCTTATTGATTCTTTACTCCTGTATTATTTTAATAGTGTGTTATGGCATCAAAAATAAACACACGTTTCTTTCTCACTTCATGGAAGGAATCTTTGTCATGTGCTAAATTTTTCAATGTTTAAAAAAACATTTTTTTTCTGATTTGTTTCTAAATGACAAACTAAGAGAGAGACTTGGAGGCTCTATTTTTATAAGCATTTCTCATGAAAAATCTTTTCCCCACCAATAAATTCAAAGCCAAATTAGACATAACTGACATTATATTTTCTCTTTTTAACTTTGGCTTTTGAAATATTGGAGACATTTCGCTGTGAAGTGTAGGAATTTAAATTAAATGAATTCACCTCATGGATCTTTTGAGGATCATCTTGAGGTGAATTTGCAGAATTATTATCATTTATCGCTTTTCACCGACTATATAATTGAGAAGATTCTCCCAGTGATTTATACCGCCATTAATACTTTCTATTAATTATGATTTGGAAGATGTAGTAAATGTAATGTTAATGAATGTGTTGAATGATGTTGGATTAATTGGAATGACAAAAACGCCTTAAGCAAAGAGTGATAGTTTGAGATTATTGGCAAATCCAAAGATAAAGCTGTTATTTACTTTGTGTCCTGCCCTGTCCTTAGAAATCTGACTTGTCCAGAGCAAGAAGTTAGGTCAAATATGACGGGTTCAGAGCAAGAAGTTAAATTCAGTCTTCAATTGTCGTTCCTAATATTTGGGAAAAAAACTTTTTTATTTTATTGTGGAAATTTGAAACATACACAACAATAACTCCGAGTACAGTTCACCCAGCTCTGACCAGTGTCAACTCATGACCAGTCTTGGTCTGTATATTCCCTTTCCTCTCCCCTTGAATGCCACTGGATTATTTTAAAGACAACCGCAGATATCATATCACTTCATCCTTTGTTTTAACAAGCCTTGTCTAGGGGGTGGGGGTGGGGCGGCTGGTTGCTTTCCATCTACTAGCGTAGTAGGAGCATCAACACAAAGTCCATCTGCTTCCCAAGAATGGCTGTCATTTGTGTGCCCTGGTGTTGGAAATTACCAGGGAATTATATATCCTTTGGTGTATTGTTCTAAATTTAGGCACTAGGTAAACAATCTTGTAAAATGCACACATACGTCTTAGGATGGGAAACGTTAATTTTTAGAAATCATTAGTATGCCTTTTAACATCAGATTCATGTACAATCATCCCATCCAAGGTAGAACCATAATGAAGTAGGATTTTGGACAGAAATATTCTAGAGATAATTAGAGATGTCACACAAAAAATTCCAGAACCTAGAACTTGCTCTTCACCAGTCATGGCCCTGGAAATTTTGTGATGGGGCAGTGGAAGAAGGAGGGGAAGACTGTGGAGAAACAAGCAGAGGAAGGATTCTCTTCCCACTTTACACAACTTCCTTGGAAAATAATATCTCTGTTCATGGCGTCAGTTATTCCCTGTGTTGATGACTTCCAGATCTGTATTTCTGCATCTCTCCTTAGCTCCGGTTCAAACACCTAGTAGATATTTCTACATACTACCTGTGTGCAAACCTCCTCCTTATCCAATTAAGTATCCAAGTCAGACACCTGAAAATCATGCTCCTCAGACCAGTCAACCATCAGTTCTTATCCTGTCTGCCTCTGAAAAGCCTTTCAATGTTTCTCTCTCTCTTCCACTGTCCCTGCCTTAGTTTAGATTTTTTTTTTTTGCCAGAACTAGTGAACTTATCTTAGACCCAATTCATTCTCCATTCTTCTATTAGAGACGCACTGAATATGCAAATTGAATATCTCTCCAGTCTCAAGTTCTTAAAGTTACCCTTGTGTGTGGCAAATATGATCCCTGATCCTTTGTGAGCTAGCCTTGTGCTATTTGTTTGGCTCATCTCCTACCGTTTCTTAGTGACTTAGCACCTAACTGATGGAAGTATGTGTAGTTCTCCAAGCATGCCAAAATGCTGAGTCTGATTTAGAAAACCTGATTCAGATAGGGCCTAAGAATTTGTATTTCTAATAAGATTCCAGCTGATGCTGCTGACCCACAGACTAGACTTTAGTAGCAAGGCTCCAGGAACTATTCTTACCCTATTCCTTAGTTATGAACAGTCAGAGTTGTTTCTTTTCCTTGCCCTCCATTTGGTGTTAACTGTGCTATATCTTTGGCCGTTTTATTTTTCAGAACAGAACCAGTCAGATTCTCTCCCTAAATCACATACTTGGCCAAATCCTTTTTACCCTTCAAGTCTCAGCTCAAATGAAAATTTCATTTAGAAAACTGCTCTGAATCCCATGGGAAGATTTGGGCACCTCTTCTCCTATGTACATTGCATTTCTTATTTTCTTCTATATGGCCCTAACACATTACACTGTAGATTCTTGTTTGTCTATATCCCGATTCAAAGTGTTCCCAGCAATTACTCACAGTACCAGGGACATGGGAGAAACAGAAAATATTTTTTGAAAAATAGAGACATGAACACCCCCGCCGCATCACCACTCCCCCCGCCACTGCAACTTTATGATCGTCTTTTGATATCCCCATGGCATTTCCAGAACTGTATGAGGAACAGATAGTTCTAAGGAGTTTTAAAGGTTTATGGACCACAGACCTCAGAGATTAATTACAATCCCATGTTAATAATAATACGGTCACCAGAGGCTAAGGGCCCAGGAATGTCTCTGGACAAGCTTACTAAGCAGCCTTTCGGGCTTCGATTAAGTGGTCATGGTCTGTCTATAGCCCCTGGGCTTTTAGGCCCAGAAAAGATGATTTGTCAGGATCTTGACTGAATGTCCCTTTCTCACGGGCAGATTCACATTAACCCAGGTTTTAAGATTGATGTATAATTTAGGAAGTCAACCCATTCATTCACTGTGAGACGTTATGGCCTTAAGAACCGGAATAGGACTTCCCTGGTGGCACAGTGGTTAAAAATCCGCCTGCCAATGCAGGGGACACGGGTTCGAGACCTGGTCTGGGAAAATCCCACATGCCACGGAGCAACTGAGCCTGTGCCCCACAACTACTGAGCCCGCGTGCCACAACTGCTGAAGTCTGTGCCCCTAGAGCCCGTGCTCCGCAACAAGAGAAGCCACTGCAATGAGAAGCCCTCACACCGCCACGAAGAGTAGCCCCCGCTCGCCGCAACTAGACAAAGCCCACGCGCAGCAACAAACACAGCCAAAAATAATAAATAAATAATAATAATAAGAAGAAAAAGAACCTGAAGAGTAGAATCCGCATGATTATCCCTTTCCTTGCTATGATCAAGCTTTAAGGAAAGTCAAGTATTAATTCAATTTTTTTTGGTAGGGCAGAATCTGAAAAGTAGGATTTAGAGAAATTGGGTGACTCTCAGCATCAGTAAGCTAGCTTGAAACATCCAAACCATATTAGGAATAACTTTGTGAATGGGATCAGAAATAGTCTGTGGTCACACATTTTGCCTCCATCTCCACCATAAGGATGGATTTTCAGTGGGGCTGGAAATGCTTATATGCAAAATCTGATGATGGAGGGCGCCTGTCCCAGAGTGGGCCCTGCCACTGTTTGCCTCTGGGGCTCTTCCTTTACTGTGCTTCCATGGCAGTGAACTCCCTTTCGGATCGACTCATCTTTCCATAGAGCAATTCTCTCTCTCTTTCTTTTTCTTTCTTTTAGGTTAGTGCATAACTCTGCCCTGGTTCTTCACTTGTTTTTTTCCCATCACTTCTAAGTTCTAGAAGGCACTTTCCAATAGAACCACAAGTGACTCCAGACCCCACCCCCACCCTTCCCCTCTGTCACGAGGAAAGGACTGGCCTTAGAAAGAGGGCTGATGACTTTCGGGTGTGATATAGTGGTTCAACATCCCCAGCACGACTTAGCATAAAAAGGAAAAAAATAAATGTTCATCTCCTTTACCAAATACTCTATATGCAGTAAGTTCTTTTGAGTTGAATGAAAAAGACTCTGGGGGGTGGGTAACGCCACTTTCCCCCTTCTCCCTCTTTGTGAGCTGATTTCACTGGGAGTGGAGGGTGGAGTACCCATCACAGGATTAATGATGTCTGTTCCAAATCCCACATTTTATAAATTTATTTATTTTTTTAAATTTATTTTTGGCTGCGTTGGGTCTTCGTTGCTGCGTGCGGGCTTTCTCTAGTTGCAGCGAGCGGGGGCTACTCTTCGTTGTGGTGCGCGAGCTTCTCTTTGTTGCGGAGCACGGGCTCTAGGCACGCGGGCTTCAGTAGTTGTGGCTCGCAGGCTCTAGAGCGCAGGCTCAGCAGTTGTGGCACACGGGCCTAGCTGCTCCACGGCATGTGGGATCTTCCCGGACCAGGGCTCGAACCCGTGTCCTCTGCATTGGCAGGCGGATTCTTAACCACTGTGCCACCAGGGAAGTCCCCAAATCCCACATTTTAGACTGTAGTTTTCCTGCATTGCCATGAACTTATTTGGAGAGAGGGCATCTGCAGATAAAGCAAAGAAAATCCTAGTAAATTATGAGAAGGGTAGTAAATGACAGGGTGAGGATGAGTATAACTGCATCGTGATTGCTAAGGCTAATAGTTCTTGAAATGTTATCAAGGGAAGTTATAATTTTTCTCCTTATTGGATATAAATGTTTAAATTATCGACCACTTTCTTTAGTTTTCTGGTGGTAGGAGACTGACACAAGGCAGTGTTTCTCCATCCTTAACGCCTCTGAATCCTCTAGGGGTCTTGTTAAAATGCAGATTCTGACTCAGTAGGTTTGAATCCAAGTGAGTCCTGAGTTTCTGCATTTCTGACAAGATCCCAGCTGATGCTGTTGGTCCACATGTCACAGGGTGGGTAGAAAGGTGATACAAGATTCCTGGAGGCCTATCCCACCCCCTCACTTAATTGTCAGCTCAGTCAAAACTCTTCCTTTTCCCTGCCATTTGCTCTATTTTACCTGCTTTCTGACTGCAGCCATTTCGTTTTGCAGAATCAACTACGTCACGCGGTAGGAAACCCTTCTTAGTCCTGTGGGTTTGCATGGACTTGGAAACATTCAGTCATTGGGAAGTGTTAAACAATAAGGAAAAATGAGTGGAGGGAGAGGGTCCTGTGTGGGTGGAGGAGGAGAGTGGGGTGTGTGTGTGTGTGTATGTGTGCGTGTGTGCGTGTGTGCATGGCGGGGAGTGGGGTGTGTGCGTGTGTGTATGTGTGTGTGTGCGTGTATGTGTGTGCATGGTGGGGTGTGTGTGTATGTGTGTGTGCATGGCGGGGGGTGGGGGGTGTGCGTGTGTGTGTGCGGGTATGTGTGTCATGGCGGGGAGTGGGGTGTGTGTGTATGTGTGTGTGCATGGCGGGGAGTGGGGTGTGTATGTGCATGTGTGTATGTGTGTGTGTGCATGGTGGGGAGTGGGGTGTGTGTGTGTATGTGTGTGCATGGCAGGGAGTGGTGTGTGTGTGCGTGTATGTGTGCGTGCATGGCGGGGAGTGGTGTGTGTGTGTGCGCGTGCGTGTGTGTGTGTGTGCATGGCGGGGAGTGGGGTGGGGTAGGGAGGAAAAGGATATAATAGGTGTCATTGGAATGTGGAAATGTGTGTATGTAAGAGACCTGTTAACTCATGTCTAAAATAGCATAACACCCCAGCATGGTTGGGCAAGTATAGTAGCAAGATGGAAAAAAAAAAAATCTAGGGAAGGTCCAAGAATATTTTGGAATAATATAACACTCATGGTTTCTTTCCTTTTTTTCTGCTGCAAGTTGGATGTAGTTCTCTGCTGTTCGGAGTTCACTCTGTTCCCTATCCTGTCTTGCAAAGATGAGGTGAAAGGTATTACAAAGGGAGAAATTTCTACTGTTTGTGGCCAAACAGTACTCAGGATGTCATTATTCCAGTTCCACCTAAATCTTCTTTCCAAAGTGTCATTATATAATTTCTCTGCAGAGATCCCACTTAACACCCTGACCTTCCTGACTTTGCTCTTTCACTCTTTTTAAACCTTGTCTTTGTAAAAATTACATATCAATGTGGAGGATTACTTTCTTCCCTTAAAAATAAAGCGACACCAAATTTCTGTTGTCAGTTTTTCATTTTAATTACCCCCTCCCCACTTCAGTTCTCTTCAGTGAGGAATTCCATATGTATTTTATACTATTGTTAGTTTTCTCTTATTTATCAAAGTGTCTCCTACAAAAATACTATTATCAGGCTTTAGAGAATGAAGACGTTTTAAAATAATGCAAATAATCAAAATCTCCAATGATCAAATGGCAGTAAAACACTTCAAAGAATTTTCCCTTGGAGAAGCTTTTTGAAGACCCAGTCTTTCACCAGAAGACTCAAAGTATTTGGTAGGGCTGTCTGTCAAATAGTTTTCTGTGATTTTTTTTCTTTTCCTTATGATGGGAAGAAACCCAAAATGCAATATGCGGTAACTTAAAAAAACAAAAATGAAGAAGACTGCTAGATGTATTGTGATTGTGATAAAATTCCAGCTTTCAAATTCAGATTTAGTTATAGTGCTCTGTTTTTCTATCAAGTTTACATTTCATGTCTGTCTATGCAGTACTGTAGTTAAGGCATCTCTGTGGAAAATTTGTACTTGTTCAGAAGAAATCAGCTTTCTTGGAGATGTCACTGGGAAATGCTACTTTTTATTGCTTGGACTATTTAGGATTTTATATGTGTAAAGTGCTATACAATCCCATCAGTGGTTATTCCCATAAATAATTTCATGACTTGGTTTATTCTTGCTATATCCATTTTATAGATGGTAATACAGAGGAGTGGATTACAGGGGAGTTGAAATTAGATCCTACAATCACAAAAGTTTCCTAGACTGTTGTTTAAACTGTAGACTGCAAATGTGTCTCCATGTGTTAAGTATCTGATAGAAAAAAATGAAATATGTGGGGACTTGGCATCTCTGGGGCTGTGTCTGGGTTTGTTAAAGGAAAAATGAGGAGATGTGAGTCAATTACATAATATTACAGAGAAAAAAATCCCTTATAGTAAAGGAAACCATGGGTCCTATTGGCCCAGTGGTTTTCCCTGGCAGCATGAAGTCCACTGGACCATTGCTCAACTGGAGTTTGTTTTCATAAACATCACTGTCCTGTCCATCATGGTGCCAGAAATAGCTGCCTTGCACATTCTTCTTGTAATTATAATTCCAATCTTGAAAATGTGTCCCTCAGATTCTCAAAGGTCATCTTAAGATTATACTGCTGCGGCCTCAGAGAACCAGGTTTGGACAAGAGCATCTATCTCTAGAAAACGTCCAATGAACTGAGTGGAGGTATCTTGACCATCTTGTTCCATTTGCTTCTGGCTATGAGCATTGGCTTTAGAAAGTTTATTTTAAAGTGAATGAGCTGGTGGGATCAGAGTGTATTCAAAAGCAGAAGGTGGGAGGGATCCCTCATACCCTTCCATCAGATGGTGCAGGCCCAGAGGTTCCCAATAAGATTGGCGTGTAGCTTCAGCGGGCCTTGTGCCATGCCCTAATGTGATGTAGGGCCCTCAATTCTTCCTCTCTGTGGGGAACAAGCCCCCATGTTTCTAGCCCCGTGAAACCCATTTTGTATTTTTGACCACCAGAACTATAAGATAATGATATCAAGTTTGTCCTAATTTGTTACAACAGCAACAAGAAACTAATACAAGCACTTTTGCCTTCATGGCTCTTTCCTCCATTAAAAAAAAAGGTTAAAAATTACGTTCTATGATTACGTTAATACAAACATGAATATATTAATATTATAAATGGAAACATTCTTTGACTTAAAAGTTTCCTTTCTTTTCTGATTTTAAAAGAAATTAGAACATTTTCGTAGGTACCTAAAAGTATCCTAGGCTCTGGGCATGGCGGCAAGTATGCCTATTGGACAAGTGGGCTCTGCCTGTGGGCATCTCTATCCAAATCTTCCCCATCGTTCACCACTTTGGAGTCAGTATAGCCACGTGTATGACAACTGAGGCATTTCAGAGATACTGGCTTCTTGCTTTGTTGTCTAACCTTTTGGTGTTTGAATGGGGGGATGGTTTCCATTGGCGAGAATACATATTTCAAGCAGAAGGCTGTTATTCAAAGTGCCTCTCAAGTCCCGTGGCATCAGTATACACAATGGACCCATAATACCCTCACTGTATACACTAAAATAAACACACAATAAATACTAGTTGAGTGAAGAATTGTGACAAGACTTGTCTTTTAATCCTGTTTCCTGGGATATTTTGCCTGATCAATTTACCTTTCTTTACCTTTGTTGCAAATAAAAGAATAGATTATGGTTAAAATTTGAAAACAAATGTCATAATATGGATATCCTTTATGTCTAAATAGAATCTACAGTTTGCAACACACTTTCATGTACATCATCTCTTTTGATGACCTGTAAAGAAATTTTATGATCTTAGGAGGAAAATATTTTATCCCAAACTTATATAAAATATTAATAGTGACAGTGGTTTTAATTTTAGACACGCTATCTGTCATTTATAATACTAAGAAAGAATAGTTATATATGTGACTTTGGTCGCTTTATAATTTGGCCCATGTGCTCATAGGGAGGCAAAAATGCAAAACAAAATTTGTATTCCTTCGTCTTATATATTACTTTCCACACTTTGCCTCTGTGAAAAATGATTCATCCCAAGCTGATAATGATAAGCATTAATGCTGTGAATTGGAAATTACAACATACCCCATTAACTATTTTCACTTCTCTGACATTTAGAAGCCAGAAAGGCATCACTTCCAGCTTAAAAGCAAAGTTAGGTTGAGGGAAGTTCAGAGACATGTTGAAGGAATCTGCGGCTATCGGGCCTTGATGCTTATGGAGCTCACAGGGGTAAAAATAGCCACATTCCTGAATTATGATCCTAATTCAGGATTTGCAGAGTCTATGCCAATTTGGCACTGTTCTGGAAAAGGCTACATGGATAAAGATTTGTTTCTAGAGATATTCAGGAAAGTAGCCAATTCAAACTGCTCAATGCTGTGACATCATTCCTGGCTGGTAGCAAGTTCTTTCTGTCATCGTGGGGCTTGCTTGAGAATGAAGAAGCATGTCTTCATACCTACTGCTTCTGAACTCATACACGTGCTCCCCACACATACGTGTGTGTGCATGTTCACATATACGCACCAGCACCCACATCTTTAGACCTGCCTTTCACAACAAGTGTGTGAACTTATTCACAAACCTTCAAGTGTCCTAGTCAGACCTGTTCAGTCCAGTTCTGGAGAAACAGATAGGTAAGATAGACTGATACATTCCATCAAATTAATTCCTCATTTCACAGTTGAAGTTTTAACAGGATGTCTGGCCTCCAATTGCAAGGAGAAGGTCTTGCACTCCATTCAAGGGCAACCAAATGAAGTGGCTGACTCCTGCATTAAGGAAATTGAGTGGCTGTTCAGAGATCCTCCCTTCCATTGTCCTCCCATCTTGATTCCTTCCCAGACTGCCTACGGTTAGGTGCCTTTTAGAAAGTTGGCCTCATTCAAGTTACACCCTGCCACACCTCCAGGCCCCAGGATGCTTGTGTCTGAGTTCCCAGCAGTCTTAAAGCCTTGCCAACAGCAGACGGAGGCATCCCACTGAGCCCTGGGTGAAGAGAAAGCCTGGAGTTGCACAAGAGTGACCCACTTGGCACAGGGGATGAGCCATCCTGACGGGCCCCAGGGACTCCTTCCTCATCCACGTCTGTCCCCTGGGATCGTCCCTTAGAGAACTCTCACAGACACACTCAGCCAGCCACAGTTGGGGGACATCAACAGAAACCCATGGTGGAAACAAGGAAGGCCTTGCCCCGTGGCATTCTGAGTCAGCCCTGTAGTGCGATTTACCAGCTGCCTCAAAAAAGAAAATACTGCTAGGACCTGGGCCGGGACCACAAGGTGTAAAGGTGTCGAGTTGAAAAAACAGGGGGTGGATCTAAATCTCCCTCCTCCCCTAATTCCCTGCCTGAGAAAATTATTCCAGCGTCAACATCTCTCTTTAAATTTAGGATATCTTTGTGTAAGAAAAACTACTTTATTACTCAACATTAGTGACACTCACTTTGAACCTTCATTCTGAAAACCACAGAATTTAAAAAATGCTGTAAATAGCTGACATGGGTGTTCTCCACCGCCCCCCCCCACTTTCAAAGGAATTGTTTTTGTAATTACTGAGGGGGGGAGGGTGGAGAAAGCTGAATTGTCCCCCCAACCTGCACCCTGCCCCCACAAACACAGTGAACAGGAGAGGGTAATGAAATATCTCAACTAAAAACATTCATCATAGTCAGATGAATTAATGGTGGAAAAGTTTCGGTGCATTCCTAATGCTTTTGTTTAATCTTTTATGTTTTAAGTAGTTAGGTCTCTATTCTAGTTCTGAGTACAAATAAATGCCTGACATAGGGTCCAAGCCAGATTCCACAATGTAGCAAAAACAGTGCCTGCATATTTGGCAGGAATTGAAACCAGTTCAGGTCAGTGTCTGTTTCTGTCCAAAGAAGAGTTTCTGCATTTACACTGGGCTAGGAAAACAACACAGGAAAACATGGGGAACAACAAGTAATATTGTCAGCTCCAGTGCCCGCCTGGCCAAAGGAGACTGTTTAGAGCAAGTCCGGAATCACCGCTTAAGCTCCAGGTTGGGTTGGCATAAGGTTTTGGGGAGCAGTGAGCAAGAGAAAGAGAAGCTATGGATGGCATTGTTGTAGCAAAATTGCCTTCTCCCGTCTCAGGCTCTCACCTTGCAAATCACCCTCTCTTAGCAAAAGCACATCTTACTTGTTAACTCCTCCCTTGCCCACTAACCTTTTCAGTCGTCCCCCTTCTTCATTTTAGAATGGCCTTGGGAACAAAGCAGCGTTTTAAAGCCTTTCCCACTAAAAGTTCGCCCCTCCCCCCTTTAAAGAGGCAGTGTGGGCGTGATTTTCTTTTCTTTTCTTTTCTTTCATTTTAATTTGTTTTTCTGCAATCTCCTCTTGTGAAGCCGTCATTGTTTGGGGGTGATGGATATTTCCTCAGAGATACCATCATATCGCTTGTTATTGTAACACTTATTGGTGATAAAGTTCAGACTAAAAATTAAGCAGCTGCAATGTAGCAGCACAAATTAGTTTAATGTAAGCAGTCAGGAGCAGCTGGCTGGCTCAGACTCGAATTTAGCTGTGGGGGGAAGGGTTCTGTGACGCTGAGAGTGTTTTTTTCCTCTACATAAACATTTTTGGCTGTTGCAGCTTTTGTGCTGATCATGTGACAGTGTCCCTAGGCAGATAATTTATTTTTGTGGCTTTCATGAGCAATCATTAACCTTCAGACATCGAGTTTGCTTTTTGCTTTGTGGCATTTGTTATTATTATTATTATTTTTTGTATACTAACTAGTTTAACTCAGAAAGTGTCAGGAGAAAATTACAACCAATTTATAATAGACTGCACTGTCTAATACTTACGTTTCTGTTAAAGCAGACCTTGCTTACAAGACCATTCTTACAGCTTAGCTGGTGTTCCTGGATCAGAATAATTATTTTCAGCGCGGCTGTTATGGGGATGCTCCCTCCGTGTCGCCTTCTGATTGCAAGGCCACCGCAAGCTGGCCTTGCAGAAACTCAATTTGTAGATCAACTTTTGGCCGTCTTCACTTAACTCCCTAGGAGGCTGGAACCCCAAGAGCCTCCATGGGGCTGGGAATGAGGCTTCGGGAGGTGGGCTTGCTCTGGTTCCTTCTTCTTTTAACAACTGACACCCCAGCCTTCTGTAAACAGTGTGGCCATTTGTAGTGAGTAACTGGAGCTAGAATAGATTGAGATTGAAAAACAAAGGAAATCAGAAACTGTGTCCTACATAAATCTGAGGGGCGGCGGGGGACAGAAGAATATCATTTCTGACATCTACTAATCATGCCCACTGGTTTTCTGAATTTAGCTGTTACGTCCTCCTCGGATCTGTTTGTATCGCTCAGCCATTTCTACCAACCAGTAATTCAGGAGTAAAACGCACAGGGTCACTCTTTGGTGTCTATCATACATGATATCTTCAGACACTTTCAGCATGCCGATTATCTCGTGGGTATTGTGTGGGCCCTCTTAGATATTCATTTATTCATTCTCTCATGGTGCAGGGTTGGTGGGGGAAACACTCAGGACTACTTGCACAGAGGGATATGATAAAGTGTATTTATAAACCCCAGTGGATTGTGTTCAGTGCAAAATAAGAGGAAGGAATAACCTCTTTTTTTTCTTACTCGTTTAAAATATTTCAGTGATGAGAGCTGTTCTTAATCGATCCTAATATTTTGTAAGAATAGATGTATAGGTTTTAGGACACAGCATGAAAATTCCGTTCTTCTAAATTTATGATTCAAGAGCTCAAAACATAGGGAAAATTGATACTGTCATTTTTTTAAAGCATCTTGGGACAGCGTGAGTGAGCTAGGCATTGCACAGGCTGAAAGTGAGGAAGAGCTTGAGCATATGATAGAAATGAGGATGCTGAAGTGTTTCGGTCATCTTTGATGTTGCATGAAAATGACCGAATGGGTCCCCCAGGTGTAATTAATGTAGTTGGATACAGAGTTGCGCCCTTGCTGAGGTGGGGTAGGGGGTGAGGGAGTGGGCAGCATCTGGCATCTTCTTGGTCCTCACCCCAAAGAGAGAGATTTCTTCCCCACACGTAGGACCCTAGTGTTCTGGACTTTATTTCTTTCTCACTTTTCTTGTTCACTGATTCCCGCTCACGTGATTGGCGGGGCTGCATTACGACTTTGGTGCTTTATCTAGAAAGTACTTCACTCACTAAGATGAGGACTTTTGCCTTCGAAGGCCCCTTCCTCCATATTGATAGTCGTAGTTTACGACTGTGTTGATATAAAGGTGCATATAATCCAGGGTGGATTTCTTTTTATGTATTCATTATTATTATGTACTTTTTTTCTTCTGATTTGAAAAGTAATGAGAATGAAAATATTTTCATGGACCACTGAAGGCATCACGGACCCTGGGCACCATGTTTCCTCTGCCTAATGGAGAAGCTGGCCCCAAGTGTGGGCACAGGCACACAGCTGACCTTTGTGCAAAGGGAAGATAACTTAGGTGAAGGAACCAAGTGCAAGTGAGAAATGCCACAGGGGTACTCCTTTCCTCAGATCAAAGCATTGACAGTTTTTTTTTTCAGACACTCCTTTGTCGCAGGTTCCCCTGCCGTGTTTAGCTCTTGGGGGTGGGGCTCACTTGGGGGAGCTCTGAACCCCTTTCCAGCCCTTCTTGCTCTCTTTTTAGCCCTGTGTGCCTTATCTGAACCATGTGCCCTTGGACTCTGTTCTAGAATGAACTCTCCTTTGTTGTACTGCTTATCCCTTCATCTCAAGCCTTGCACACCCAGGATCACTTCATCCTACAGTGATCTCTATCTGCGCAGTTTTCCCCCTTGTACGGATATGACCCAACAGGACTGTCTCTGAGACCCTCCTCTTTGAGTCAGCTCATCTTTGTTACTCCCATTTCAACTTTGTCATTTTACCATTTGAAACCCCCTTAACTTTCCACTACTTCAAGCCTGCCTCTCAATTTATCTCCGTGTGATCTTGGATAGCATCAGTTTTCTTATCTCTACAAAATAGATTAATAATAGCCAACTATGTATTGAGTATGCACTATGGGCCAGGCATTGCGCTAAGGAATTTGCTAAGGGTTTGGTATGCATTATCCCTTTTAATCAGGACAAAAGACCTATGTGATATGTGCTTTCATTAATCCCATTTTATAGATGGGGAAGCTGAGGCATAAAGAGATTTAATAACTCAAGCCTTCCCAGATAGAATGTGATCACATCAGGATTACAGCTCAGGCAGTTGGATCCCAGAACATTAGTCTCAATAATTATGTTGTACTGCTCCTATGCTATTGTCACACGTACCTCACAGAGTTATTGTGATTCGCTTTCTTAGCAAACATCTGCTTCACATCTTCTGTATGTTAGGCAGGCACTGATAACCTGCTCTCAAGAATCTCCATGGGGCTTCCCTGGTGGCGCAGTGGTTGAGAGTCCGCCTGCCGATGCAGGGGACACGGGTTCATGCCCTGGTCCAGGAAGATCCCACATGCCGTGGAGTGGCTGGGCCCATGACCCACGGCCGCTGAGCCCGCGCGTCCGGAGCCTGTGCTCCGCAACGGGAGAGGCCACAACAGTGAGAGGCCCACGTACCACCAAAAAAAAAAAAAAGAATCTCCATGGCTGCTCAGGAGACAGGTGTAGAGACAGGTCAGCAGACCTAGAAGGATAATTAAAATTAAGTGCCAGCTCACATGTACTAAGAACCTCTCAAGGAGAGCAGAAGATAAGGTAGTCAGAGGTTGGGGGCGGATGGGAGGGTAGCTGGAAAGGCTTTTTAGAGAAGAAGTTTAGACCTTGAACGATACATTGTAGATAATAGAGAAAAGGGGGACGGAGTTTCCTGGTCAAAGCAAAGGTTAGGCCGGAGACCAGGTATTTTTCTGGTTTCAACCATAAGCTTTAAAATAGTCAACACCTGGCAGTTACAGTTTTGCCTAGAAACCTCTGCCCTTCTCTGAGTGGGTAGTTATCAAATTATAATTACTTTAAGCAGGTGGAGAGCTGAGACCAGGATGAGATTCACATAAGACACAGGAGAGTAAGTCAAAGTGAGATCGGTGGGAATAATGTCATTTATTCATTCACTTATTTATTTTTCATCGTTACTTACTGAATACCATATTCTGAGCAGTATAGGAAACTTCCTGCGGATCACACGTGAAAAAGCAGTTCCTTTCCTCGAAGAGCTCAGTCTAGTAGGGCAAAGGAATAGGAAAATATAAACAATGACTGCTGAATATCATCAAGGCCCTTAGCAAAGTGTGTACCAGATGCAGAGGTAGTCCTGAGCAAGGAGCTCCTGCCTCTTCCTGTGTTTGGATCAGAGAACACTTCATATTGGGGGTGCCATTGAGACTCAAAAGATGAGTAGGTGTCATTGACTTAAAAAGGTAAGGAAATGCATCCCAAGCAGAGAGATCAACATATGCAAAGGAGGAGAGGCGGGGAGCCTGACAAATGCAGAGACCACCAACAGTTTGTTATCACAGGAGCTTCAAGTGCTTCCTTGGAATTTGGAGATGAGGTGTGGCTACAGGCTTGGTGAGATCTCAGAGGTGGGGTTTTATGCAGGGGAGGGTCACAGTCAGTTCACATGGGCAGTGGGTGGGGGGGGTGGGGAACTGCAAGGGGAAAGACAAGTTAGCAGCCCTTTGTGACCATTTTGGTACTAGATGATGAGGATGTGATCCCAAGTAGAGGGGCAGAGGAGGAGAGAATGCGCTCACTTAGGCTGAGGACGGATGGGGTGTGGATGCAGAGGGGGAAGCTTAACCCCGGGTTTCTGGGACATTAACTGAGCTTGTGGGTAAGGTAGAGATTTAAGATGAAGTAAAGAGAGAATGACAGTCAATTCTCTATTCACCGTAGTTCTGTAAAGTTGCTACAAACACTGAATTAGTGAATCTTGAACCCTTGCTTCTAGAGGAAATACAGAGTTACATGCATGTGAGCTCCTGGTCACAACATTTTCGTCAGCTGGTTAATACATATCCTTGTTTTGGGTGTGTTTCTGTTTAAAGACACTGTATTGGTCAGAGTTGTCCAAAGAATCTGTATGTATATAGAGAATATATACATATATAGTAATATATATACTATATATATATAGAATGTATATACTAATAAATAAACATATACATGGAAATTCTTTACAAGGAATTAGCTCTTGTGATTACAGAGCCTGAGAAGTTTCATGAGTTGCCATAAGCAAGCTGGAAATTCAGGAAAGTTGGTGGTGTAATTCCAGTCTGAGTCTAAAAGCCTGAGAAGCAGGGGAGCCGATGGTGTAAATCCCAGCCCACGAGCAGAAGACCTAGCTCAAGGCAGGCCAGAGGAAAAAGTGGCACGTCCCTCCTCCTTCTGCCTTTTGTTCTACTGAGGCCCTCAAAGGAGTGGGTGATGCCTGCCCACACTGGGGAAGGCAATCAACTTGACTGATTCAGATGGATATCTCATCAGAAAGCACCCTCACAGACACACCCCCAAATAATGTTTAATCTGGGCACCCCAAGGAGCAGTAAAGTTGACACATAGAATTAACGGTCACAGACAACTTGTTCAGTATATACCCTCCCGGACCAGAGCACGAACCCGCGTCCCCTGCATCGGCAGGCGGACTCTCAACCACTGCGCCACCAGGGAAGCCCCTCAATATATACTTTTGATTCACTAACGTTGGTCTCACAGCCAGTAACAGCCTGGGCAAAGCGTACCTGACACAGGTATTTCCTCTGTAAGCGCATCTCTGTCTTCTTGTGCTTAGGGACATTACGCAGCCCTTCAGCAGTACACTTGCCGTCTTCATTTTGAAAGTGAAATTCCAAACAAACCACACAAAAATGTGAAAAAGGTGGCACTAAACAGACTACAGAGGAGCACTTGTTTACTGTAGCAGAGCCTTAACAAGAAGGCAGAGCACTGCCTTGCTCCCCCTCACTGGGAATGTGCGGGTCCAACATCTCAAATGCTTCCCCGTTCAGCAGGCCTGTGAATGACCGTGGAAACATTGTGTGTATCGATTTGGGGGTTACAAATACATTTTAATGAGCAGGCAAAATTTGCAATTTGGAATCCACGAATAATGAGGATGGATTACATTCATTTAAGATTAGAAAATTTTGCTTATGAGGTGCCTTTAAGACATGAAAGTCAGGCGAGATGTTGGACCAGAAAACAGGTACTTCAGATAACATTAGTATTTAAATGGCTAAACCGCTGACTGTGTAAGAGACTGTTATGGGCTGTAAGGGATTATTTTCGTCATGTAAGTACATGCATGGTATAAGGATCGAGAGGGAAGGACGGTGGCTGTTGTGATGTCAGGGCCAGGGCTGGTTGAATATGTCAAAGCACTGGAGGAACTCTGGATCCTTGTGAGGTGAGCTTCTATCTGTATTATTTCCCTCTATATCCCACAGTGGAGTTTGATATAAGTTGGGCTCTGGGTGACATCCCCGAGAGGGATCCAGGAGACTGGGTTCAAAATCTTCACTACTCAAGTCACTTTCAGGGTTAATGCTTCAAGGAGGTCTAAAGTCTCATGGGAGGGGGTCTGAACTTGGCAGAGAGCTCTGGTTAAGAATCCATACCCCACCCTTTGGGCTGCTGTCTTTATAGGAAAAAGAAGCTTATTAGCTGCTCTGTCCTGGATCCCTTGTATCCCCTTCACACTCACAGCACACAACTTCTTTGAGACATGTGACTTCAGAGAGCCATACTTTGAGGCCAGACATCTTACCCTGATGTTCTTTCTTCAGTTACAAGCTTCTGATACTTCCATCCAACCCTGTCCTTCTCTTCAAGCCCCATAGCCTGCTCCCCCACGTGTCTGGTGGTCCTTTTGTCTGAGTCTTTTCTCCACCATAACCCCCTTCTCACAGACCCACCTACACGAACTAAAATAGTTAAGACTTTAAAAAAAAATGAGTTAGATTTGGGATTCAACCATTAAATATTCCTTCCTTCTTTCTTTCCTTCCCTCTGTGCTATGTGTTAGGCTCTGGGCTAGAAGCTGCATATGTAGAGACAGATGAATGAGGCATGGTCTTTGCACTCTCACAGCTTACTGTGTAGGAAATGTAATACAGCGAGAGGCAGGCTGGAGCGAAGACACTGAGCTTCAGGTCTCATTGGTGTCACCATCCATTGATGTGGCATTGGACAAGTCACCTTAGCTCTCAGAAACCCTTCCCTCCTTTGTTAAACACTGGGTTTTGATTTCTAGATTCTTTTCCGGCCCTTTACATTTCATGATTCTATACAGCACAATACTTTCACGCTGTGGTACAGGGTGGTGGTAAATGTTACCAAACTTGATTGTTGTAGGGAAGCAAGACTTTATTAAGATCATCTAAACTGCTGACAGCTTTGAGCCACCTACACTGTGTATGTACATCCCCTGCAGAAAGTATCAGGGGGATCGTCAGTGCTCACCAGGCAGCAGTTGAACCCGCGGGTGTTTGGATTCCGTGGAGGGATTTACTGACTGGAAGGGAAGATGCCAGCCTCTGGAAAAGGACTTGGTAATATCTTGCACGTTTTAACACCAGCTGGAGAGTAGCTCCTCTGCTTCCCATTGTTATGCTCGGGTTTAACAGGATGACTCCATCTGAAAGCCACCGCTGTGCCCTTGTGAGCAGTAGCAGGAGCTCATGTATTGTTCTGGGTCCCCAGGAGCACCTGAAAGAGACCAGGAGACCACATCTGAAATGCAAAAGTTGAGCTACTTTACCAGAGGTAAACATAGTGCCGAAATCTTGCATGCGCAGTAATTTCTGGAAATCAACTCCCTGCCTGCTCAGATACAGATCTCTTGAAAGCATGAAGTGAAGCATGAATCCAAATAAAAATTGTTTTTCAAATAAGTATTAGGTAACACCCCAGTGGGGGCGGCTGGTTCTTCTACCGTGCAATGCACATGTGTGATTCAGGGTTTCAGTATTAGCAGAAAGAAGCTTAGAGAGATGTTATAAATGTTTACTACATTTATTACATTTAGGGTAAACAGATACCTTCTCCAAAGGGTGTTTTTTTTTTTTTTTTAAGGAAAAAAATTATACCCATCACAAAAAAAATCCCCTTTTGTTTATTTTATGGCTAAAGGATGACTCTATTTAAATTAATAACCCATCGCGATTCAGTGAGGGAGGCAGGTTGAATCCACAGGGTAAGGCATAGCACCTGGTCTTGGCATTGCCCTTGATTGCCCTTAGACATTAGAATACATTTCTCTGGCACTTACTCTGAATGCAAAGTGCAGATAGCAGCAACCTCTGTCTCTTTTTCTTACCATGTATGTTGATTGATCATGGTAAAGCGTATGGAGTTCTTCAGGAGGAAGTTTTGCTTTCAGCCCAGGCCTGCTGAGGAGTATTTATTGAGTCCACAAGCGTATTTGGAGCCCTGACTAGAACTGAGTTGAGTTACTAAAAGATGCAAGACATTTAGACTCCTGGGATTACCTGATCATTATAAAATGTGGCCAGAATTGTAAAGAAACAGCTGCTAAGACTTTTCTGACCTTAGAAAATCTGGTAACGTACATGAAAGAGGGCATTCAAGTTCCTTGGCATTCTCTTCCTCTGTTTTCTGTAGTAAACTATTCCCTTTTGTTCTTTCTGGTCCTCTTGCTTCCTTCCTCTGGTTTTCCGCTTCCTCCATCCAGCTTCTTTCTCTTCTCTACTCATTTCTCTCTTACCCACAAGTGTGCAGAATTCACACTTAAATACTTAGGGACTAGGGAGGCTGAGGAGTCTGGTGACAGTCTTTTGTTGGGAATGACAGAAAGATTATATTACAATGTTCTAGTTCCCCAAGGAAGAGAGGCTTCTGCCATTCAACAGTTTAGCTGATTAAGGAAGAGCGAGTACAGAGGGTCATGTCTGAATAGATAACAAACAAAACCCCAAAATGAATGCCATCTAAGATGCCAAGACATTGTAAAGAGTCTACTGTCAAAGCCACAACACTCAGGAAATGCCCAGATAATGTGGTTTTCATTATTAGTATCAGTATTATTTTTAAAATGTATGGGGTACATGTGATAAAGTCCACATGTAAAACTGGGTCTCTTGTGATTTGGCAAATGAGACCTGCTAAATTTAAGAAGAAGTTTGTTTGAAACATAAACAGTGGGTAAGTGTAAAGAAAGCACAGTGTTACTGAGTAGAGAAAAACAGTGAATAGTAAATAACTGAGTGAAATAATACTTGGGTTTGCTTTTAAAGTAGTATGGTTTTTTTTTTTTTTTTTTTTTGCTGCGTCGGGTCTTAATTGCAGCATGCGGGATCTTTCCTTGCAGTGCGCAGGCTTCTCTCTAGTTGTGGCGCGTGGGCTCCAGAGTGCGTGGACTCTGTAGTTGTGGCGCACAGGCTCCAGAGCGCGTGGGCTGTGTAGCTGCGGCATGTGGACTCTCTAGTTGTGGTGCGCAGGCTCAGTAGTTGTGGCACGCGGCCTTAGTTGCCCCACGGCATGTGGGATCTTAGTTCCCTGACCAGGGATTGAACTGGCATCCCCTGCCTTGCAAGACAGATTCTTAACCACTGGACCACCAGGGAAGTCCCAGTATGGAATTATTTTTTCATGAATTAATTTAATTTTAAATATAATTTAATTTATTTCACTTCTTTAAAAAAAAGAGAAGAAAAAATACTTTTGAGGTTTCAAGTTCAAGTGTTTAGCCCCTTCAAATGTCCCTTCATATTTCTATCTTCTTTCAAGGCTTCTCTCTGGGGTCAAGGCCTCTATTCAGGCATCCCAAACTTTGCAGGCAGGCTAGTCTCTCCCATGAGGGACCCTGAGCTTTTTGCTCAGCCTGCTACTGTAGCAACAGCTACATCTCCAATTGCAGCACATCTCCAGTTATATGCTACTTTGTGTCAGGAGGATCTCTTTGAATTTAATGGCCCCTTCTGGGTTGTCTTATCTCCCTGTACTAGCCCCTTCCCATCACTTGCCCCTCTTAGTATCATTGTCTGTTGGCCTCTCCTGGATGAACGGTAAGCTCTTGGAGGACTAACACCATCTTGTTCACCCTATATTCTTTTTTGTTCTTGTTTTTTTTTTGCAGTACGTGGGCCTCTCACCGCTGTGGCCTCTCCCGTTGCGGAGCACAGGCTCCGGACGCGCAGGCTCAGCGGCCATGGCTCACAGGCCCAGCCGCTCCGCGGCATGTGGGATCTTCCCGGACCGGGGCACGAACCCGTGTCCCCTGCATCGGCAGGCGGACTCTCAACCACTGCGCCATCAGGGAAGCCCCACCCTATATTCTTAACACTTACCTTGACGTTGATCCTTAGTGTAATATATATTTCACTATCAAACCAAATATGTGCTTTCTTAAATTGGTTTTGAGGTAAACAGATTTTCAAAAACTTGCATGTCAAGTTTTCAATCAAATTTATCTCTGAATTGCATTCTAAATTGTAAATGGTTCTTTCCATTTGCCAACGGTAACATTGAAGATTCCTCCATTTACTTACATTTGGTATGCCCGCTGCCTGGAATCTTCCAGCCATCAGACTTGTTAGCTAACTCCTACTCATCCTTTCCATCTCACCTTGAACTCTGCTTCTTTTCCTGGCATCTCCCTCTCTTCCCTTGCCCACCGAATCTGAAACAACTTCCCTGAAAATAATCACTCATCATACCCTTTATTTTCCCTCCATCATTTATGAAAAGTATCAATGATAGATGTTTTTTAATGGTTTGTCTCTCCTACTAGATTGTGAGTTATATGTGAGTAGAGAATTTATGTATTTATTTCAGTATTATATTTCTAGCACCTAGTACAGTGTCTGGTACGAACCAAGTATGCAATGCATCTTTGTAAAATGATGAAATTCTTTTTGCATTTTCTATTGTATAAAAGGTACCGTAGGAATACACAGATAAATAGGATATTTTCTTTAGCCTTAAAGGGATTCTAGTGTCTCCGATGCCTTCAGGTTGAAAAAGACACATAGTGTATGAGATGAGGAGGAATGTCAAGGTCTAGAGATTGTGTATGGGGATATTTTCTCACCATAAAATATATAATAGTTGTACATATGAAACATTGATTAAAAAAATTCATGATGACAGAAAACTATATATTTATTCAGTAATGCTATTAAATAAGTTTACATGTGAATCAGAGTACTACATTGTTTTGAAGGATAGTGGTATATATGGCAAGAGATCTAGCCTATCAATTTTTGCTAAATTTAAAGTTTGGTGGCTGCATACATATAGCAGATCCCTTGCAATAACAGCCCCAGGGTCCCCAAACTTTGATTGCTGGGTGCCTAGGGCTCAGGATGAGGAAATCAGTGCCTCAGGAATAATGCCAAGAGGCAAGAAAAATCCCAGAGGGTAGCTGAAAGGGTATCCATTCAGGGATTTACCAATTTGTGGTCTTTGTGGCATTTAAGAAGGCCCCTAAGTTTGGAATTGTTTTTACAGTTTCATCTTCCTCTTCAAAACTGTTTGTATTGGGACTTCCCTGGTGATCCAGTGGGTAAGACTCCATGCTCCCAATGTAGGGGGCTCAGGTTCAATCCCTGGTCAGGGAACTAGATCCTGCATGCATGCTGCAACTAAGAAGTCTGCATGCCACAACCAAGAAGTCTGCATACTGCAACTAAGATCCAGCGTGCCGCAACTAAGATCCCACGTGCTGCAACTAAGACCCTGCACAGCCTAAATAAATAAATAAATATTAAAAAAAAAAAAGAAAGAAAACCAAAAAACCCCTAAAACTATCTGTATTCGTTTACTCCTTAAATAACCAGCAGTTGCTCTGGTGTGTGTTTAGTGATGACCATATTTAGTTAAGAAGACACTGTTCTCCTCTCTTTGCTTTAAGCTGTGATAGACAGTATGGAAATAAACACTTGAAGGTACAACAAGACACAGCATTATGTAATAGGTAGAAGCAAAACCCAAAAATAATCAAATGAATGTGTAAATATTTACAGAGTTTAGCTGCTTAGGGAATTGAAATAAAAAGAAATACTGTCACCCTTCTTATAAAATTTTAGTCAGCAAGCCTTCAGGTAAAGCAGAGACCTTTTGGCAATAAAACTGATGTACTAGCTAACATTTATCTTGGGCTAAAATATGCCAGGTACCATCGTAAGTGATTCATAGATATTAATTCATTTAATTTTTATGTCGACTGTAGTTAGTGGATGCTGTGATGTGTTAGACAGAATCCCCCCCTACAGGACTAAGACATTCATTCCCTCATTTCCTGAAGTGTTGTCTGCCGACAGCTTTTAGCTAAATCCCTCCCTAGAAATTCCCCTTGGCAGAAAGGAGCTGCCTTGTCCAAGGCTGCATACCTTTCCAGGGATAGCCTGCACCCAGTGATGGTCAGTTCAGGGGTACACAGTTCTGGTTGACTTGCCTCAGTTCAGGGTATCTCTACAGGACCATTCCAGATTCAGTGCTCTTTGTGGGATCAGCTGAGGCTCTGTTGCAACTATTTCCCCGTTCAACTTCATCCTCTCCTGCAACTGGCTTCCCTCATGGCCTTTCTGATGCTTTTCCTCAGAGAACTCTCTACCCAAATTTCTATCTCAGAATCTATTTCCTAGGGAATCAGATAATCACACCAACTTCATTACTATTCTCATTTTATAGGTAAGGAAAGTGTGCATAGAGATAGGTCATAAGTCACAGTTACACAGTCAGGATTCAGACTCCACTTCTTTAGCTCCAGAATGAACGCTTTCAGCCACGATGCTCTGTCTTAAAGTAGGACGAGGAAAACAGATGGGCTCTGCCTGTTGTGACTCTGCTTTCCTCTCAGGCTTAATCTTTCTCGGTGTCCTCTCACCTTCTCCTGTTTCAGTCACACTGGCCTTCCTTCAGTCCCTTTTACTGGCCATGAATGAGTGAGTGAATTACTAAGGGTACAGGCAGTGGGTTGGAATATTAGAATCTAGTCTGGAGATGATTAGAATCTAGGGGAGAATTTGACCACAGCAAAGAGAAGAAAGAATGAAATGTAACTGATATTATGGTTAGTAAGTAATAATTTATGAAATGTAAATCTGAAGTTCTCAGCTTGGGGGCAAAACATTCTGTGCTCAGCACAGTACTACGTTCTTATTGTGAGGCATATAGGAAATAATGTCTGCATCCTATGGAAATTTATAATCATTTGGGGAAGAGAAAAACACTGTATAAGGAAGAACAAAAGAATATCAGTAATATGTAATCAAGAGCAAGATAATGTGACATTTTCTAAATATATTCAATATTTGTGAGAATATGTAAATGAAATTAAGTAACTACACAAAATATTACGGTAAGATAAAGTTAATTCCTAAAGGGTTAGTGTTAAGTTTGTGTGGCATCTTCATAAGTTGAAAGGAGACAGAAGATCATTCTTGACAGAGGAAACAGAGGGAAGTCATGTGAAGAGAGGTATTGTCTCATTTAATCTCACAATATTTCGCTGAGATGACTGCTATTATCAGGATTTATGAGAAAGTTGAGGTGCAGAGAGGTGAAGTAACTTGCTGGAACTAGCCACATTGGTGAGCCATGGAGCCAGGAGCTGAACCTAGACAAGCTGCTTACAGAGTGCATGACCTTAACACCACCCTTTGGGGCCCAAGGTTTGCGGTGATGTAGTAGATCAGGTGGGCCAGGTGATGAGGCTGTTAAAATGGCAGGCTGGGGGAGTTTAGATAGATCCATTAGGCAATCGGAGACCTTCATGATCAGGGAAAAGCATGGGCTTGAAAGTCAAACTGATGAGCCTTTTGATTCAGCTCTGGTCCTTACTGGAAGAGTTGCTTCTTCATTTTAAGGCTCAGTTTTCTCTTATTATAAAATGGAAATAACAAAAACAGCAAAAACAAAACTTTTAGGATTTTAGTGAGGATTATATATAATGTATGTAAAGCAATTTGTATAGCACTTGGGATGATTGTTGCAGGTACTCAGCTAATGGATGGTTGCTGTGGTTTTAGTGTAGATTATTAAACGTGGGTGAAAACTTCTGTAAAAGGTAGGAACAAAGGGCAAAATAACTGAAAATGGAATTTTGGGAAGATAGAGATGGCTGCATGGGGTATAATGGACTTAAAAAGGATGGGATGGAGGGGCTAGATATGGGTAAATTGAGTACAACGAATTAGGATTTTCCAGTAATATAAGGATATATGATAAACAGTGTCTGGAGTGGGGCAGTGGCGGTAGAAACATACGGGAAGGAGTAGACCTGAGGAGGAGGAATTGACAAGATACTGTACATAGAAGCCAAGAGAAGAGGCAGATGTTCTGAAGATCAAAAGGCTAAGATAAAGGTAATACCATTGAGGAAAAACCTGGGGAAACTGAGGGAGACATTGTTCTTGGGTGCATGGTGACAAATTCTGTTGTTGAAATGAAGAGAACTAAGAGTTGTGAAAAAGATTGAGAAGAATTTAAACAGTGGAATTGAAATAATTTTTTAAGCCAGTGATTCCATTGATTTTGATCTTGAGAGGATGGGATTTTTGGTTGTAGCTTTTCTGCTAAGATTTTGAGGGAAAGAGAGCCAAGAAATATGGCTGCCTAGACCTAGTGCCATCTTTGTATTAAAAGGAGCTGACGTCATAGGAATGGGTAAGATTGGGTTTACAAAGAAAAGAAAGAAGATATTGGGTTGGCCAAAAAGTTCGTTTGGGTTTTTCCGTAAGATGTTAGATTCACGTATGGAGACCACATAGGGGTAGGTCCGGTCTGCTTACAAACCAAATCGCTTGCTGTATGGGTTCAATGGTATTCTTCCTCTGAAGCCTACCAATTCTAAGACTGACTCAGTGATTTTTCAGATTTTCACTTTTGGGGTTTATTTTAGAATACAATTTTAAGGCCATTGTGTTTCTTCTGTTCTTTTGCTTTAAGAGCAACAGGATAGAATGCCTTTGCCAACACCAAAGGGTTCGGGAGAACTATTTCTGGTTTTCCAAAGGGCTTAATAAGGAAGCAACTTATTCTCTCTGAGGAAAATGACACTTCACAGAAGCCAAATATATTTCTGTGAATTGTGAAGGATAATAATATTGTTCCAATTAAGCCCATCCTGCTCACAGTTTAGAGGCCAATCTGACCTTATGCAAATAGGACAGTAGGAGAAAAAAGATGCTATTGCCAAAAATGCTGTCACCTGCAAGACAAATGTCACAAATAAGCAGTTGCCAAAAGACTCTAGAGAAGCTGGAAGCATCATTTTATTTTTTCAAAGAGATGAATTTGTAAATTGCGAAACTATAGGGAGCTAGAATCAGGGAGTTTGAAAGTATCAGCCATGCCGAGCCACGTGACCTTCCTCAGACTCTAGAATTTCTTATTTTCCGATAACAAAGCGTAAAGACCCTCAGGCAAACAGTCCTAGAAAAATGTTTTTATTATCAGCTCATAAGCTGAAGTTAACCCTGAACTCTTAAAATGTATTTGTTTTACTATTAGTGATGGCTTCTAGAAGGTTTCCCCAGAACTTACCTGCCCTAAAAATGGTCAAGGCCAGGTTCTAATTAAGGTCCATGTTTTCCCCTTTCTTGCAGACTTCTAAAGAAAGATGGAGAACAAAAACCCCAGGAGAAACCTTTCTTTAGTTCATCTGGGAGCCATAGTGTTGTCTATTTATGTGTTTTTAAAATATGCAGTGAAAAATTATTTCTACAGTCAATGAAATATATCAGAGGTGGGAAGGAGCAGGAAGTCACCACCATACTTAAAATTCACGTAGCTTGGCTGCAGGCTTGGTGTAAGATTAGCTTGCATAGTGATGTTTTTCTCTCCTTAAATGCTCAAATTTTATTCTCAACCATTAATGTAAATGTTCACGGTGAAGGAGCAGTAAATGCCCTGGAACCTTTTTTTTTTCTTTAATTAAAGAAATTTTGCCTGTTTAAGGAAACAAATGTACTTGGGAAAGAAATATAGTACAGTTTCATACCCGTTGATCAGGCATATACTCATGCTACCTGTGGCTCTTTGGGAAAAATCTCTCCTTGGAGATTCCTAATTTCTATTCTGTGATATATGATACAGTGATGTAATATGTTGACTTTAGAGGACAGATTGTAGCTATATGGCTTCTTTGGTTGATGATTGCCAAGTATGTCAGTCACGTCTATGGTGGTAAAAACCCTTGATCCAGCATCCTGCAGGGGTGTTTTCCCAAGTGACATCCTCACACTGCAGTGGTTTTTCATGGAGATCTACCCCTTCAACTTTCTTTTCCTTCCAGGGAAAAGGTTCCAAAACGGCTCTTTCAGTTGTCTAGATGTTCTTATACTTGGGTTGATTGGGAATCTATCAGTCCAAATGTTCAATCCACAGAATTCTTTTTAAAAGTAACGTCTTACAGGGAGCGCCATGGAAAAAGGAGCTTCTGGGAGGTGGTGCTGGGGAGGGATGCAGGTGCAAGGAGATGGGAATGACAGTGTTCAACAATTTCTGATTCTAACACCCAATTCTAATACTGTGCTGTCCTGTATTGCTGCCATCTGTGAGAAAGAGATGAGAAATAGCACCCCAGTTCTTCTTATCTCATGAGTTTCTGTTCATGAAACAAGAAGAATGATTTCAACTCAGAGAGCAGCCTTTGCCTCTCAGGCATTATGCTAGGAATGGGTGCGAGCTCTTGTTTCTCCGTCTACCTGTGCCTGCCCTGAATCTCTTATTCTTGCAATAAATGAACAGCAATCCTTGTCTTTATTCTTTGCCCAACACTGTACAAAACATAACCTGCTCTTGTAGAGAATTACTAAGCTAACATGGATGCTGTATTCCTTCTTTGGAGGAAGTAAAAAACATATTTCTTATTAAAGGGCCAATATTTTTGAAAAGCTTGAATAGGAGGTTACTATAAAAAAAATTCTGGCTGCTTAAATGTAGGATGCTGAAAAGAGTCAAACCCAAGAAGATTCCTTTGCTCTGTGCTTATTTATTTTCACCATATTGTGAATTAGATAGCTTTGTTTGCTTCAAGCTTTTGTATTTTGTTTTTCTGACTTGGTTCTTTGATTACATAAGTTATGTCAAACCTGATGACTCTCCTTTTTTACATGTTCTCTTTCATTTGCATCATTGCTGACTTAAACGCGGGCTCATTCTCACAGATATTTGTTATTTATTTATGTACTTATTTAGCGATTTGGTTAAGAAATGTTGATCTTGTGCTGGTTTGCCTCTTCTATCACTTATCTGGTCTATTTTAATTTTATTTATTTATAGGCTTGCACTTTCTTGTTGACACTTATTTTTTAAAAAATATTTATTTACTTCTTTATTTTGGCTGCGCTGGGTCTTAGTTGCGGCATGTTTAGTTGCGGCATGCATGTGGGATCTAGTTCCCCGACCAGGGATTGAACCTGGGCCCCCTGCATTAGGAGGGCGGAGTCCTACCCACTGGACCACCAAAGAAGTCCCTTGTTGACACTTCTTTTAAAATGAAAGTGTTCAAATTACAAACTGTATGACCTTTTTTCCAGTTCTTAGATTTATGAGGGTTTTATAAAAAGAATTTATTGTTAAAAAAATATTGGTTTGAAAAATTAGCAAAACAGTAATTACCTGCTGAAAAAAGTTGGAAAAAATACAAAGATGGAAAAAAAAGGCACAGAGTGAAACTTTTCTTATATTCCCTTAATTCTGCTCCCCAGACGCAACCACTGTAAACAGTTTGGTATGTACACTTCCAGATATTTTTCTATGTCTAAACAAATTTATCTCTATCTCTATCTACCTATCATATATTTTTTAATACAAATGGAACATACTATATGCAGTCAGTTCTCATTATCTGTAACTATCTCATTATAGTTGCATTCTATAAAGTTGCTGTGAATACTGTATTAGTGAACCACTGCTCCTAGAGAAAATACAGGGTTAGGTTCCTATGAGTCTCTGGTTGCAACATGTTTGTTAGCTGATCAATAAATAATCTTGTTTTATATGTATTTCTATTTAAAGGTACCTTAGTCAATATATATTGTTAATTCACTAACCTTGAACTCATGGCCAACAGCACTGTGACTCATGCCTGAACGAAGCTTATCTAACATATGTATTTTCTTTGTAAAACACAGAATTCTTGTGCTTAAGAACACTAGGCATCACTTTTACACTATGTTAGGGGGCCATTTAAACAGCAAAATCAAATGCAAAAAACATGGCACTAAGTAGACCATGAGAAGGACACACGTTTATAGTATGAGAGCTGAAATAAGAAGGCAGAGAGTCACCTTGTTCAGCCTCAGCTGGGAAGATGCACACTGGGTGACTCAGATTTTTTGGCTGCTCTGTGCATACCAGTGAATGATTGTCAAAGTGCAGCAAATGTTGATTATGGGGTTACAGATAAATTTTAATGAGTAGACAGTTTGCAAATACAGAATCTGTGGATAATGAGGCTTGACTGAGTATCTTTCTGCAGTGTGTTTTTCGTTCCCTGTAATAATTGATGGACACCTTTCCATGTCATTGCACATGGTGTTTAGTTCATTCACCCCATGTTTGTTGAGCACCTCCCAGGTACTGTGCTTAGTGCTGGAGTACTGTGCTGAGCAAAACAGAACAGAATCTGTGTTCATAGAGCTTACATTCATTATGAATAGACAATATAATGCCAGGTAGTGCTCTGAAGAGAAATAGAACAATATTAAGGGCAGGGAATGACAAAGAGGGTGATTAGCTTGAGTGATTAGAGAAGGTCTTTCTGATGAGGTGACATTTGAACAAGATTTGAATGAGCCAAGCAGATCAAGAAACTAATGATTATGTTTTAGGGCTCCTTACCCTGTAGCCGTGGAAAGGGTTCTAGTGGTGGCCTTATGTCTTTGTAAAATTGCAAAATAAGATATTTTAACTGCAGTCAGTTACGACCACTGCCTTCTTCCTCTCCTACTTCCCCTCTGGCATCTTTCTCCTTGTATTGCTGGCTGTGAGCATTTTGGGGACTAGGCTAAGGCAGTGGTGTGCTGGTAAATGTTTAACAACTGATGCTCAGGAAATAAAAGCCCTAGTTTGTAGCACTTGTCATTTTCTGTGGTGTAGATACTCCTATTATGGACAATTTCAAGCTATCAGCGTGAGGTCACAGAAAGCAGATTCAGCAAGAGATGTCCAGTAGTATGTCATTATGTGGTTTTATGTAGTATTTCCACCATACAGATACAATAGATGTAACTTCAGGAACATAAATTAACATGTTCCTTTGAACTTTGAGTTTTCTGTAAAGTGGCAGTTAGATCTAGAGACTAGAGACCTGATCAGATTAAGGTTTGATTTTTTTTTTCTCTTTTTTGGACCAGACTATGTCATTGGTAGTATCAGTCTATCACACATGTCCGTCGGTAGATCTATAGTATATAATAGTCTTACCTTAAATATTTACCAGCCTTAAAGTCAAAGGGCAGTTATAAATGATTTATTGAACATTCTTCTGGAACAATGAGTCTATGAAAACAGATAAATCTAGTTTGCATTTGTAGGGATGTTATATTATGACCATAATCTTCTCAAGAAGTAGCATTACTGACCAAAGTGATTCTGATTCTGGAGTCTTGGCAATACACGTAGAGGAGATGATGTCATTTCTAGTCACTGGTGAACAAGTAGAACAATCTAAAGTCTTTTGTGTTGCTCAGTGTTGAGGTTAAGGAATTGAAGCTATTTCTTATAGATACCTTGATTTTTAAGGTAAAGGAAATAGTACCACATTTCCTTGTTGCTATACAGCAGGAAAAACTGATAAGGCTATGAGGGATGCTTTTTGAACAGTGTTTCCACCTTTTTGGGTGCCTGTGGGATCTCCTCTATGGCTCGGCCTTGGTGTCTTCATGACTATAATTTTTGGCTCAGCCCCTTCTGTTCTGGGAGTCTCCGTCTCCCTTCCTGCCTTGCGCTCCTGAAGTGTTACTGCCCAGTCCATCTATGGCTCTGCTCTGGTTGGTAGCAATTTGACAGTCTTTTCTCCTTTGCCTTCCGGTGTTGACACCACCACCCTTTCCCTATCCCTCAGCGAATACACACAAACCAGCATATTCTCATTCTTCTGCTGTAATCATGGATTTCCCTAACTTCTAATAGAAAAGTTCCATGGGTCTGCAGTGAGGCACTGCTGATATAATAGGAGGCAGTGAAGGTCAGGAACAGCATCCAGCTTCAAGGGATGGGTATGGAAGGAATGAAGAAATCTGAGTGTCTGGGGAACAGGTCTGGGATCATCCGGCACCCATGACTGGGCCCCAGATAGAGAGTAGACATCCAGGAGACACAGAAAGAAGAATGACCGAGTAAGCCAAGTGCCTTTTCCCTTACTGACTTTGAGGTCAAGTTTAGGGAAACTTTACGCCAATTTAATGAAAATGTTTAGGGTTCTGTAAACTTCCTGGCATTTTACCCATAGGACATGATGACACATCTCCCTTGCTGGTTGGGAATGTTGGACAGAGGCAGAGAGAGTAGTGATGCAGAGTCTGTCAACCTGGGCTCTCAGTGGCTCTGAGGCTAGCAGTGCACTCTGCACGAACACTACGGGCCACAGGCATAGGTGAGAACTGGTACCAGGCACCTTTTGGCCTAGTGCTGTCCATGTCTGAGTCAACTCTCAGAAGCCCTGTCTGCCGGTGGCTTAGCTCTACTACATTTTGAAGTTGAAAGTAATTTGCAAGGTGCACACTAACGATCTGTAGCATGCTCACAAGGGCTAGGCCCATGGACACCCTCCCAAATTATTCCTTACTGATAATTAAACCCAGAATCTGGAGTATATGTGTGAAGTGGACGTTACTGGTACTCTGCCCAGAGCTCTTCAGGACACTTTTAACGGTCTACATGTTCCTCTCCTGAGTTCTGTGTTATTTGCTTTAACAGGCCCGCACTTGAGACTGTCTTCCGAGGCCAGCTCTCGGGCCACCAGAGCCATTTTGGCCACAAGTACAAAAAGCTGCAAGTGTCTGGGAGCTTAGGTTCCTCGGGGGAAGCCCGAAGCTAGGGAAGCTAGGGAGAGTCTGCTGTAGGCGCAGAAAAGCCCAGCTTTCTTGCCTTTAGTTGGGACAAACTCTGGGGCAAAATACAGTCTCCAGGGGTTGTGTAGGATCCAGCTGAAGCTACCTTCTGGGACTTTGCCTGCAGTGGCACCCTTGTTTGGCTGCTACTACTTCTTTTTCTTCCCTGTTCCCTTTTCCTTCATTCTCTTCTTGGTTTGTCCTGGGAGAATTTTTTAATAAGTCACCCATACAGGAATTCTTGTGTCAGGGTGTGGTTCTGGGGAAACAGTGTAAGATAAAGGGCCATACTCAGCCCTCAAACAGCTGCTATGGTGCAGGACCCCCTGTCTCCATCCTTCATGACTTAGGCCGCAGGACTGGGCTCTGACTTTAATAATGCCATGGTCTCCTTACTTCTCCTGGTTGGGGCCACAGACCCTTCAGGTCTAGGACCCTGCTCATATGACTGAAACCCAATATCCTTTCTAATTCTTGCCAGTTTCCCTTCCTAGGATTAGAATTTTTTTTCCCCTATTCCTCAACTGCTTAGGAAAATTCTTCCATGGATGGACAGAGTTCAGGGAAACCCTTTTGCTCCCAGCTGGTTCCCACATATTTGACCATCACCCAGAGTCACCACAGCTGAGACCTGCTTCTTGATTTGGACGTTCTAACGCTGATGATTTCTAGAATCATGCTTGAGTTGGTGACATACTCCATCGTGGCCATTGCTGAACTGGCCTCAGAGGACAGATCTATCTGCTTGGCCCCCATCCTGCCCCGCTTGGCATCTTCTGCCTCCCAGCCAACTGTGTGGTAGACTTCTGTGCATGGCCCTTGGTTAGTAAACTTGTGAGGACAGCAGCTGTATCTATTATCTATTTTAACCATTAAATCCCTAGTATTTATTGCAGATCCAAATTAGTAAATAAGTATTGCATGAATGAATACATGAATGTTCACCTAAGTTACTGTATAAGATTCTATTAACTCCCACATTTCTTTCTTGGCATGTCTGAAACTCTGCTGCTGATACTTTAATATAATTTAGGATGTTCCCAATAGGGTGGACAAAGTAGCTTTGGCAGAGAGTACTCAAAAATGATGCACATATACATACGCAAGTGCCGTCCTCAAGGCAGCATCGCGTGGGATGATGGGCTCTGGGTCAGCCAAACCTTAGACTCTATGGCAGTTCTATCTGTCTTTAATAATAAGCACTAATATTTACACTGTGTCACTATGTGCCGGGGAGTGTCCTAAGCACTTTACTTAAAATAATTCATTGTTTAACCCTCACTACAACCCTATGAGGTAGATAATATTATTGTCATTCCCATTTTAGAGATAAGGAAATTAAGGCTAATAGGCTCAACAGGTGGTGGCAGAAAGGAGATTTGAACCTGGGAGGTCTGACACCAGGGGATATGCTCTCAATCTCTGTAATACCCACTGCAAAATGATGTGACTTCTGAGGACTGCCTGGGGTAATACAGGTAAAGGTTTTAGCAGAAAGTGGTTCATGGTAGGAATTCAATTAATGCTGGGGAGAAAGGCAGGGCATCTGCCTCCTTCTACTTTTTTTTCCTCCCAGACCGTCTTTTAAAAAGTTTTTCAATTAATCTTTTATTTTGGAAAAAGTCAAATATCTAATTGTTTTCAATAGTAAAGAGCTTAGTATAATGTAGCTTCATATAACTTCAATAAATATGAGTTCATAGACACTCGTTCCATCTGTACCTCCTTTTACATTATTTTGGAGTAAATCCCCCTCATCATATTATTTCATCCATAAATATTTCAGTGTACATTTCTAAAAGATAAGAACTCTTTAAAAACACATAATCAAAATACCATTATATCTAAAAACAATGAAAAATAATTCCTCAACATTACTGATCATCCCAGCCATGTTTACATTTCCCAGTCGTTGCTCATACACTTCTTTTTCCTCACGAGTTCGTTTGTATGAAGTAGGATTACAAATAAGGTCCATAAATTGCAGTAGGTTGCTAGGTCTGTTAAGTTTCTTTTAATTTATAGCTCTCCTCCACGATTTTCCCTCTAGTAATTTGATTGGGAAAGAACTGGATTGTTTGTCCTGTGGGTTTCCCAGGAAACTCTTCCCTTGTGTGGATGACTGCATCTTCACGATGATGTTTACCTTGTTCCTCTGTTTCCTGTTTTTCTTATACTTTGATAGATCTAGAAGCTTGGTCAGATTCAAGTTTTTGTTTGTTTGTTTTGGCAAGACTACTTCATAGATGGTGATGTTTACTTCCTGCAGGAGGTACAAGCTTTCTGATGTTTCTTTTTTTAGCGTGTTGGTTGTCATTGATAATTATGCCTAGACCAATTCATTCATTAGGGATTATAAATGGTGTGACTCCACTCCCTTTATTACACAGAAGACTTCTATGTAGGGAAACTTCCCTAATTATCTCTTTGTTTACTACGATTTACAGTTCTTTTAGGGAAGACAGAATAAATGCTTGATTTCTCCCCTTTACTAGTTTTCAAATAATGTATTGTTTCTTGATTATAGATTCAAATAAGTCCATTTTCAACACTTTTAAAAAAAAGATAAAACACTTCAAATTTGTAGAAAAGTTGACGTAGTATGCCCCTTACCTAGATGTACTAGTTGTTAAAATTTGCCACATCTATTTCATCTATCCCTCTATACATGTAGAACCTCCTGAAAGTAGGTTGTAGACATCGTGACAGCTCAGCCTTAAATAATTCTTCAACATGTATTTCCTAGAAATAAGAACACTTTTTACATAACCACAATACTATTTTTATAAGAAAGAAATTTAACATAAATATACTATGTAACAATCCATATCCTGTTGTCCCAATAATGTCCTTTAAAACTCTCTTTCAAAAATCCAAGAACCAATGAAAGATCATGCATAATATTCCATCATGTCCCTTTAGTCTTTTTTATCCCCTTAGGTATTTCCTCTTGGGGAGATAGTAACCACAGTGGTCCTGACCCAGAGCCCGTAATCCTGCATTATGCTGCCTGGGGGCGTCATGCATGTCTATTACATAGTTGATGCTGTATACTTCTCATTGCATCCTATCAGGAGTCCTATAACATCAGTTTGTCCCAACCCTGGTGATGTAAAACTTGATTCTTTGGTTAAGTTGAAGTGTGCTTAATGGCATACTTCAAAGTGAAATTTGAATAGCCCAATAGGAAAAGACACTTCAAAGTGAATTTGAATAGCGCAATAGCAAAGGGAATTTCTTCTTTGTAACTAATAAGTAATATATGGGATAGCATTTTTAGATTTTTGGGCCTTCTGCCTTCCCCAAAGGTGTTAGCATCCACTTCTGATCTTGGCTGAATCAGTTATTACATTGGTGGTTGCAAAATGGTGATTTTCTAATGTTGGTATGTCTCCTGTAGCTGATATTCTTCTGTGAAAAAGAGCTCTCTCTACTCCCCCATTTTTTGGAGTAACACTATTGGCTCACAGATTCTTTTTTGATTCAATGCATTGTAAACCATTAACATTGTTATCCTTTTTCATGTTTAAATTGTTCCAAATTGGGCCTAAGTGAGCTCCTTCAAGATGGCTCCTGTGTTCTTTGAAATATATCCCCATTGGTCTTCGAGCCCTTCCTTGCTTCCTGGCACAGCTAGATATTCTGGCTCACCTTGTGCCCCAGTGCTTGAGTCAGCAGCTTCTCCAAGGGGCCCTAGTTCTCTGCTGTGAATAGTGGTCTTTAGAAACTCTGATCTGGGTGCCAAGCCTGCTTATTGCTATTGAAGTGTTGTTACTTCAGGCCCTTTAAGTAGGAAAAGCTGGGAGATACGTTTCTTCCCTTTTTGTTAAACCAGGAGATCATACTAAGCAATTCCAGGGTCCCTTACCTTTCCCTGCTCCACGTTTGTATCTTCCTTCTACCACAGTGAGAAGCTCAGTTCTGAACGCTATGAATAAATTTGTTCATTCTCTCTATCCCATAATATTTACAAATGTTTTTAAAGAATTATTGTATCACTTCCTCTCCCAACAACAGATCTACAGTAAAGCTCAAAATTTCTTCATAATTTTTTGGTGTTTGGTCCTCAGACTGTTTCCCACTAAAATAGGATTTCTCAGCCTGAACACCCTCTGTGTTTGGGGCTGGATAGTCCTTTGTTGTAGGGATGTTTAGTGCCATCCCTGGGCTTCCTAGATGTTGGAAACCAATACTCCCTCCCCAACCCCCAGTGGTGGCCATCAAAGATGAATGTAAACATCAACAAAGGTCCCTGGCGGCTGGGTAGTGGCAAAATCACCCTCAGCTGAGAACCACTTCACAAAGAGGGCACATGCAGCCTGAGTTCTGTTTTCAAAAGCTATTTAAATTAAGTTCATTATGCTGTTGTATTATCAATTTGATATACGGTTATATGATCAATTTGATACTGATTGATTTCTATTTGTGTTCAACCTTAGCATTTTGCTTTTCTTTTATCATTTTAAAATTAATCTTGTGAATAAATAAAACATCTACATGATTCAAAAGTAAAGACAACATAAAAAAAGATAAATGCAGTAAAGTCTCATTCCCATCCTTATCCCTGCCACTCTGTTCCTGTTCACCATCTACAGGTTAATTTCTGGTTTATCTTTCTTACACAAACTATAGTATATTACATACTCTCGTTGTAACTTGATTTCACCATTACAAAATATATCCTGGATATCACTTCAAAGCAATTCATAAAGATCTTCTTCACTTTTTATAGCTGCTTACTACTCTGTTGGTGCCTGTTCCACAGTTTGTTCCCCTATCTCTTAGGGATGAGCATTTAGGTTGTTTCCAGTATTTTGATAATACAAATAATTTCACAGTTAATAAGCTTGTGCACATGTTTTGGATTTCTGAAGACGTGTCTCTGAGATAAATTCCTAGAAATGGAATTGTTGGATCAAAGGGTAGATGCATATGTAGTTTTGTTAAGGATTGCTAATTCTCCTTCTTGGGGTTTGTCCTATTTTCCATTCCCACCAGCAAGATGTGAGAGAATGTGTTGTCAGCCTTTGAATTTGTGCTAATCTGATAGGTGAGAGAGAACATCAGTACAGAATTACTGTAGTGTTGACTCGTATTTTTTTATTTTGAGGAAAGTTGAACATCTTTGCATATGTTTATCTGTGACCCTTTCTACTTTGTGTGTGTGAACTATTTATCTTTTTGCTCATTTCACCTTAAGCTTTTGTTTATTTCTTTCCTGGCATTTTCATTTTTACAGATATTAATATATTAGGTAGATTAGGTCTTTATTTGTGATATAGGCTTAAAATATTTTCTCCTTATTTGTCATTAGTCTTTTAATTTCACTTATAAATTTTTTTGGCCAAGTTATTTTTTGAAAAATTAATTTAGATAAGCTTATCAATGCATTTTTTCATGTCTGGACTTGAATCATAATTAGAAGGTTTTTCCCATACCAGATTATAAAGATAGTCACCCATGTTTTCTTCTACTACTTGAATTATTTAAATGTTTTACATTTACATCTTTAATATAGTTGAAATTTATTCTGGTGTGTGGATCTAGCTTTATCTTTTTCTAAATAGCGTCACAATTTCTTCAACACCGTTTAATAGGAAGTTTTTATTTTTCCCCACTGATTTGTGACATCACGTTTATCATCTATTTCATGGTTCTATTTCATGGTCTGTCTCTATTCACTCTATTCATATTAGAGTATAACACTTTCTTAATTATAGAGGCCTTATAGTAGGCTTTAAATCTGCTATGGCTAGTCCTCTGTCTCTACATTGCTCATTTTTTCCAGGGTTTTCCTAGCTATTCTTGAAAGTTGATTGTCTTTTTTTTTTTTTCAAATACAAATTTTAGAACCAACTTGACTAACTCCAGCAAAAGTTTATTGGTATTTTATTGAGATTGCATTAAATTTATATATATTAAGTTAAGGAGAACTGATCGATACCTTTGTAATATTGAGCCGTCCTATCCAAGAGAAATCTTTCCATTTTTTGAAGTCTATTTTCATGTCTTTCAGGAGTAATTTAAAGCTATAAAATTTTTCTCATGTAAGGTTCACATATTCCTTGTTAAATTTACTCCTAATTACTTTATCTTTTTTTGGTGACTCTTGCAAAACGTTATATTTTCTAATTGGTTATAGTTTGTATATTTGAAGGCCACTGAGTTTTATATGTTAATTTTGTATCCTGATATCTTACTGAATTATTTTATTGTTTCATCTTATCACTGAATAGCTAAGGTTTTCCAGGGATTACATCATATCACCTACAAATAGAGATAATTTAATTTTTGTTTAAAAATTTTTATGTCATGTCTATCTGGATTCTTCTGTCCTTTTGTACTCTTCAGTGCTGTCCGTGCTGTTAATATGAACTCAAGTTATCTTTGTCTTTTCTTTTTCAGTAAGGTACCTGAATGGACGCAAGTATGATATACTGCAGGCTCTACAGCCCCCCTGGGCATGATCTTAGAGACGGCATTCCAGAAAACAAGGAATGTGCCAGTATGTCCCCAGTTGAAGCTGTCACCTCCTCCTCCAAATCATGTCTTCCACTGCATTTCTAGGTTATTCCTGGGTGTTCCTAAGCCTTGGCTTCAGCTCTGACTTTTCTTTCTCCTTCCACCTTCACATCAGATCATCTGCCAATTCATGCAGGTTTCACTTCAGCAAACTTTCTTCTTTTTTCCTTACATCCAATGGCTGGTCCACTTAATGCATACAAGGACCCCAACCCATTGCTTCAATAGGAGACCTTTAACGGGCCATCCCAGCTTCAGAACCTCATCTGGGATTGGCTTAAGTCCTCTAGTGCGACTATGTTTCAGTTTAACTTTTCTATTTGTCCAATCCCAACTTCCTCACCACCTAAAAAGTGTTTCTGAGTACACTCCCCAATAAACTTCCTGCATAAACATCTCAGAGTCTCAGCATAATTCATGGGGAATTCCATCTGTGACATCTCCTCTTCATGCCTGCTGCTAGACCCGGGTATAGACCCCTACTCCTATTTCTTAGAATATTGTAAAAGCTTTATAACTGGTTCATCTTCTCACTGGCACCCCTTTTATAATCAATCGACACAACTTTAGACAAATTATTTATCCTAAAGCATAGGTCAAATCTTGCTGTTTTCTTGATCAAAAACCTTAGAGGCTCCTTTTAATTTAACTTAAACGGACCTCCTCCCTTGGCGGTCCCTTTAATTCGGTTCTTACTCCTTATTGTGACCTTCAAGGCCCTTCCCAATCTAGCCTCCACTATTTTTATCCATCATCCTCTGCACCAGTGTAAGGATTCCATGCTCCATTTGAATTTGGCTGCTTGCAATTCTCTGAATCTACCATAAAAATTTCTCCTTCCTACATTTGTGTCAATATTTCTCTCTTCTGTTATCTTTTCTTTATCAAATTCCAACCATATTTCAAAGTCCATTTCAAGCATCACATTCTCCATGAAGATTTTCTTTATACCTCAGTCAAATATCATCTCTTCCTCATTAGTTATCCCATTGCAGTTTATACTTCTCTTTGATACTGACCTGATTCTATTGACTTGTGTGCTTATTTCAGCTTTTTATCTCTCTTCTCCATTGCCACCTGCACTGATGGAATATAATCTTTAGAGCAGGGTTTTAGCTAAATCATCTTTGTATTGCGTGAAGCAACAAGCACAATCCTTACTACAGGAGTTCAATAAGTTATTAATAAATTCAGTGGAGTGTAAGCTGCCAATTTGTTTGGCATTTGCACAAATGCTTTTTATCTTTCCAGCTTAAAGTTTGGGGGAGTAGGGCTTTCTACTAGGGCAATATTTAACAGAGATTTAAAAAAAAATGAAATCATATTTACACTGTCTTTTCCAGTGCAATTTTCATTATAAGAAGATCCCTGAATTTTCCTTTTAAAAAGTTTCTAAAACTCAGTATGGAATGGTGGCCCCATAGAGTAATGGCCATGTCCTATTAGATGTAGGTAAACACTATGACTAGGAATTCCCGAGGGTGGAGAGGAGAACCATGAGACCCTGTAATCAGATGATATGACCTCAAATCCATGGTACAATTCAAAACACAGGAATGGGGCAGCTGTGGGGCAGGAATCTGGAACCAACCATAAGTCTCTTTCTCTCCTGTTTCTATTCCCCAGTTGAGGTGGTGTGCATTTTAGTTTTCTTATTCTGCATGGGCAGTTTCACCCTTATCAAGATAGAGCTTTTCTTTTTCCATGCACCTTAGCCTCATTTTATTCACTAACATCTCTTTCTCAGCCAAATGAGAACAGTGATGTTTTCTAAAGCATTCTTGATTGATATTTGATATTGCCCATAACACTGCAGTTAGAGACAGTGAAAGTAGGGCACTAATTAAAAATAAGTTTCTGGTGTTAAAAATAATATTTATGCAGGCAAAGTGTAGAAAGAAAGAAGTAAAATCGAAGGAGATATCATACACCTCAAGATACACTTTAAATTTTACCCATCTGTTTATGTCATCTATTTCTCAGAGTAAGCTAACTACAAATAGTATAATACTAGATTGTTAACTTCTCCTTTTGGGCGTGTAGAGGTTGAGTTTTCAACAAGCAGAGTGTGGTTATGGTTGGCTAGAACAGTACAACGTTTTGTTTACATAGAATCTTTCCTTGAGAGAACTTTGAGTGCTTCACAAGCATTGCCTCATGAATCCTTCCAACATCCTTAGGAGGTGAATGGAGTTATTGTTCCCATTTAATTAATGGAAAAATTAGAAACGAGAGGGTTCGAGTTTCATATTCGCCAGTGACCATACAAATATGACCTATATAGCCTTTCAGTTCTTGATGCTGTATTTATACCTGTATAAATGATATCTCCCTGTTCTGATTTTATGCTATTGTCATTTTTCTTTGCTTTTGCATTAGGCTATTTAAAAATTATCACATAGAAACTTCTCATAAATATTCTGTATTATGAGGTATCAGCTTTAAACTTTTGCTATTGTAGTAGTACTACTGGAACAGGGCTTTGTTGTCAACCCCATTTATTTAGAGGTTGCATCTTCGTTGCTTTAGCCACCAGGAATATAGCCACAATCTCAAATTTGAACTAAGACTGGTCCTAGGTGGGGAATTGCTATCACAAAGCCCATGAACCCTGCTTTGTAGAAGATAGCACTAGTTCAATCACTCAAGCAATATGTGTAGAGTGAAGCAGACAATAACAGGACATCAGTAAGGAAATGACACCTGAAAAAGGAGGGTGAGGTCTAAAAAGCAATCTGCTCTGGATGGTGAGAGTATACGAGGGATTGTGAACATTCTCAGAAGAAGAAAAGGCTGTTTAAACGACAACAGCCCAGTAATTGAATCTTGTTTCTCGTCCTTTTGCGCAGTAGTTTGGGAGTGTTCCCTTACATAGCTCTGAGACAAGGAACAAAATGGAGCGGTAAACATGCAAAGTTAATTTGGTGTGCTTGATAGTTCTTAGCGAATTTCATTTAGCATTAAGTTATATTTTGTATCTTTATGAGATAAGACATTTATAATTCTCTTTTAAAGACTAATATCAGAAATGGTTAAAAAAAAAAAAAAGCCCCTAAAGTAATACATATCAGAAAACAAAGAGCTCCTCCTTCCCTCCAAAAAACAATGAATTGTCTTTTATCCTATATAAGTCTGGAGTCTGAACCAATCAGTGAGTGAGATGTATACTGGCCCTCAGACAATTGTCAGAGGGTCTTGACCTTGCTGCTAATGATCTGTTGACAGGAACACCTGGTGATGGTAACAGAGGTGAGTATTACCAGAGAAGAAGGCGTGGGGGCCTCACTGAGCTACTTCAGGACAGAGAACAGTCGATGGGTGCCAGTCAGACCCCATTAATTGACCTTTGTTAAATTCCAGGCTCTAGATTTTATAAACTCTACTTGGTGTGGAATAAAGTTTATCTACACATAAACTTATTCCAAGGAGAAAATCTGATTGTACCCTTTCTGTAATCCTGCACCTGAGTCTTTAAAATCACAGAATATTTTGGATTCAGTGTTCATCGGATCATTTGTCATTATGGCAGATAATTTGGGGGTCTCATAGCACTTGAAAAACATGTTTTGGAGATTCTGTTTAACATTCTAGGTGGGGTGGTTTTTCAAAGGCTCAATCTTGAGCACAAAGCAGAGCTATAAAACCAGTGATTAGCAATGATGCAACAACTTCCCAGTTATGCTGAATATGCAGTGTTCCGAGTGCTTGAAGCCCACGCTGGCCTGACACGTCCGTCTCTCACTATGTGTTGACAAGAAGAGGGCTGAGTCGTGTATGTTACACATTTATAATCTTCATCCGAACAAAGTCAGTTCCTGCAAAATTTATTTGATAATGAGAATTTATGTGTTTCTCTTTTGAAAAATTACGAAATATTGCATAGATATGAAATAAGAAATATAAAGTATAAATTATAACAATAAAATTATACCCTTGTGTTTACCATCTGGTTAAGAAAGAAAATATTTCTAATTATTTGAAGCTCCCTATACTTCCTACTCCAGAGGTTAGCCACTATCTTGACTTTTGCATTTATCATTTTCACCCTTTTCCTTACAATTTATATATATAAAACTGTAATATTATGTACATGGTAAAACTAATATTATGTATATGGTAAAACTGTATACGCATATAGTAATATACATGTGGGAAAACATATAAGTGACAAAACTGTAATGAAAAGGATATATATATATATATACACACACATATATAGTATTAGTTATAACAAAATAGTTACAGTTTCACAAGTTTTCTAACTTCATGTGTAAAGTATAATGTTTTATGCCTTCCATGGTTTGCTCATTTGTTTAGAATTTTGTTTGTGAGATTCCTTCATATGCATGTAGCTCATTAATTTTCTCTGCTGTATTCAGTTGCATAAATATACCACATGTTATCTGTTTACTTCCCTTTTGACTTACATCCAGGTAGTTTGCAGCCTATCAGGAACATTCTTATATGTCTCCTGGTGTTCACAAGGAAGATTTTCTCTAGAGTACAAAAAGTGGGCTGCGCACACCTGCAACTTTCCTAGATAATGCCAGACTGTTTTTCAAAATCAGGGAGTCCATCCACACGCCCACCAACAGTGGCTCGTAGTTCTCATTGCTCCACATTCTCTCCAACGTTTGAAGAGACCTTCAAGTTCTTGCCAATATAGTGGGTGTGAACTGGTATCTTGTAGCGGATTTCCTTTGTTTCTAAAAAGGTTGAGCTTCTGAGTATATGTTTCTGCTTTGGTTAAATGTCTGCTCATTTTGTATGCCCTTTTTGTTATTGGGTTGTTAACTTGGTCTTGTCTGTCTTTAGTCATTCTTTATATATTCTGGACACAAATTGGTTTTTCATTATGTGTGTATGTTGCAAACATTTTCTCCCAGGTTGTTATCTTTTCAGTTTCTTTTGACACAGTCAGTTATTTCTTTAAAATTTTTACTAAGGTAAACAAATATTTTCTACTCAGTGTTTGAAGAGGTAAAATTGGATTAATTATAATTATATTAAATATACAGAATTTTTATTTGGACATAAGAATCAGAAATGGTACATTTGTGCTAATTATTTTATTTTATTTATTTATTTTTTTGTGGTACACGGGGCTCTCAGTGTTGTGGCCTCTCCCGTCGCGGAGCACAGGCTCCGGACGTGCAGGCTCAGCGGCCATGGCTCACTGGCCCAGCCGCTCCGCGACATGTGGGATCCTCCCAGACCGGGGCACGAACCCATGTCCCCTGCATTGGCAGGAGGACTCTCAACCACTGCGCCACCAGGGAAGCCCTGTGCTAATTATTTTAAAAGGCAAAATGGCAGATTTATGCTTCTTGACAGACTCCCCAGCACAACCTATTGAGATGATATCTAGTCTTAACCAAATGGGTTCCTTTATTTAACTGAATCATGTCATCATTTTGAGCATATCCAAAAGGCCTGTACATAAACCAAATCGCAACACATCTCTTTCCTTTCAGCATCCAACTTCTGAGAAAAGCAGGTTATTCTGTCTCCCTTTCCTGATAACCACTCACTCCTAATCCTCTGGTGATCTGGCTTCCCTGTGGCTTGTTTGGAAACTGATCTTTCAAAGATTGCAGTGACCTTACAGTTTCCAAATTCCATTTAGAGTTGCCAGATTTAGCAAATAAAAATACAGAATTTGCAGTTAAATGTGAGTTTCAGATAAACAAAGAATAAATTCTTAGTCTAAGTAAGTCCCAAATGTCCCAATATACGTCTCCAATATTTGCCCCTCAGCCCTCTCCCCCAAACACATTCAACAGAGCACAGAGTACTATCAGTGCCTCAAATATTTATATTAATAATTCCCTCATAGTGATTGTAATTCTGGAGTGAAACAAAGATATGGAAATTTTGGTATTTAGTTCATGTGATACATTTATAGAACAGTGAGCTCTGATTACGTTTCTTTCTAATCAAATGCTATTCCGCCAGTCTCCAGGCCTGAGATTTCCCCTCCCTTCAGCTGGATTCTCCCTAGAAGTATGATTGGGGAAGAAGATGAAGACTAACATAAATTATCCTGGTGGGAAGAGTTAGAGCCTCACAGAATGGCTCTAACCAAGAGAATTCAATTCTGAAGACAAAAGAGAAGGTTAGGCTGGGGAGGGTGGGACAGGCTTGGAGCTGTGCCTGGGGCATGCCTTTCCCTCCTCCTCTAACCCTCCATCAAACACTTTTACTTTTTCCCTAGCTGCTCCTATCCTCTGGAAGGAAATGCAAGAGACTAATAAACATAAACCCTGGAAATGGAAATTAAAGGAACAATAAAATATCTTGGAAGGGTTTCAAACAGGTGAGGGAATGTGGTCAAGAGCCTTTCTAAATAAATGTACTTTTGTTTGATTTGAACTTTTAACTGCAGTAATAATTTCAAGATGTAAATGATTTGAGTTACAGATTTTCAATAACTTGGACATAAGAGTAGTATACGATACACAATGGCAACATTTAGCACTTAAAAATAGCCCAGCATGTCAAAAAAACAGAATTTCTAAAACCAAGAATCACTACTTCCTTCAGCGTTCTAAGTCTTTATTCATTGCTTTAGGTATTGAAATTCAAGTGTTCGTTTAAGATCCACTTTAAAAGTCATTGTATTCTTGAAGTCTTCACCTGTCTCAGCGGTCTCCATCACCGGCTCAGAGCAAGTCTGCATTTTAATTTAGTCCTTACTTACTGTGACTGTGTACTGTAGTTTCTTACAAGTCCCTGTCCTCTCCTAGATCATCATTTCCTTAAGGGAAGAGTTCATGCCTCATTTGTCATTATTTCTCCACTCTTCTTGGCCCTGGATTGTGCTTAAAGTCTGTTGACTTGAACTTCGGTTGTTAGCCTTAAAGCAAAGAAAAAACAATTCATTTTGCTCAGCTGGACAAGCAAGGTTCTTGTAGAACAATGTTATATATGTATTAGTAAAATAAATTGGCAATATATTCTATCTCCAAAATGATACCTTGATAATCTGTCTTTGAGTCCACACACATTCAAGTTTTGGAAAATACTTAAAAGTTTCAAAAGAGACAGTTGTATATTTGAGATACAAAGATGTATTTAAAAAGCAAGAGTCTAAAAAAAATGCTTGACCCGCTAAGCAAGGAAAGGTCATTTTTAAATGACGGGTCTTTCTCTTGTCTGAAAAGTCAGAAGACTTTTAATATGTCTGCAAGGAGAAATTTTGAGAAACAAGAAATGTGGCCTTTCCTCCAAAGGCTTCAGCTATATATTATCATGGAGCCCCATGTCTACATGTGGAAACTGATGAAGTTAGGCAACTTGCCTAAAGGGAGTCATTGACTAGAGCTGGAAAAAATCTCCCAGCTTGTGCTATAACCCGTAGACTGTGTTGACAGAAGTCAGGCTCCACAGACAGTTTTCTAAGTGTAATGTTAGCATAATGTTAGCAAGCAATAAAGCAACATCTGCTACAGACACGGACAGAGAAATCAGTTTTTTAAAAGCACAGAACAACCTGGGAGAGAGGAGGTAAATCTGAGAAAGATGAGCCCTCTGGTTGCTAACATTTTTATTGGAGACACAGAGAAGTGAACAATTCAACCCCCCCAAGAGTAACTCAGGGAACTTCCGAGCCACGACAATTATCCGGCAGAAAACCTCTCTATTCCTTGCTTCTAAACAGCCCAGTTTTCTTGTTATCTGACATGGACACAGCTTTATTGACATGATGGGAGGAAAGGGAAGGAGCCATGTTTTACATGGGGGGAAGGTATATTGAACTAAACATTGAAATAAAAAATAAGCCTGGGGCTTCCCTGGTGGCGCAGTGGTTGAGAGTCCGCCTGCCGATGCAGGGGACACGGGTTCGTGCCCCGGTCCGGGAAGATCCCACATGCCGCGGAGTGGCTGGGCCAGTGAGCCATGGCCGCTGAGCCTGCACGTCCGGAGCCTGTGCTCCGCAACGGGAGAGGCCACAACAGTGAGAGGCCCGCGTACCGCAAAAACAAAAACAAAAAAACAAAGAAAACACAAAAAACAACAACAACAAAATAAGCCTGGCATTAAGAGAGTGGCTTAAAGAGTGTTCCTTCACAATGTTTCTATGAAAAAAAGTAAGCATGTCACTTAGATCATTGATAGAATATTGAATTGCTACCATTGGCTTTTCACAGTTTGGATAAAATATATGCCCAAATCCTAACGCTCATTATGAAAACACATTTGGACAACCTAGAAGCACCGTTTTAGCCGCAAGAATGTGTCCCTATGAATAGGACACCAGAACCCCAGACTTCAGTGCTGCTATAATTGCCACACAAGAGCTAGGATTTTTATTTTGCTTCACATTTCTCGCAAGGCTCTATTTTGAAACTCTAAGGTAAGAGGTGATGTGGGGACAGCATTGTATTCATAAAGATTTCAGAGACGTGGAGGTTCCCACTCTTTGGCCTATTTTGCCACTCGTGCATTATATGCTGAGAAAGTTTCATGCATACAGCAAACTCATTAATGTAATATGTTCTTATTTCTGTGCGGTGATATGTGTGAGTATATATACATACATATATTTTTGGGATCCAAATGCTTACTTTTTACTAGATGACAAGATGAGTAATCTAAACATCATCAATTATTTCAGCATTCTGAATAAGATTACAATCAGATATCTTAAAGAATTTACTTTTCAAATCCAGAATTCTTTAGGCAAAGACAATCAGGTTTAAAATAAAACGAACAAAACAAAAAACCCCTCCACCCAACAGGAGTTAATGTATAAAATACAACATGCCAGATTCTCTCTCTCACCACCCTCTAGCTAGTCATGAGAAATGTACTTTGGAAGCTTTGTCAATTCTTTCAGGCCACTAATACATTAGTGTACTAATAGCCTAAGAATTGATGTGACTATTAAAAGTGCCTAATTTACAGCTTGGAGTAAGTTATCTAGTGTCTGAATCTCTCTCAACTTAATGTTATTGCCTGAAACTCAAAAAAATCAGAAAATTGTTTTCTTGATGAATTTAAGACAATAATAGGGGGAACGGGTTCCACCCATCCACCCATTCTCCATCATTTATTGATTTTTTTATTTGAGACAGTTTTTGAGTGACTACTCTGAGCTTGGCTCTGTTTTGTGTTCTAGTATAGAATGATGTGTTAGTTAGACTAGTCTGTCTTTTAGGAGCCTCTATTTTAGTGCGGGAAAGAGAACAATAAACAATTATATAGACAAATAGGACAAGATTTCCACTAGTGCTGAGTGCTATGAAGTGGGGCACCTTTTGTTGGGGGGAGTTAGGGAAGCCTCCTGAGGAAATAATTTTTGAGCTGAAGTCTGAATGGTAGAAATAAACCAGCTTCATGAAGGTCTGAGAGGTTGAGTGGTTCCAGGCAGTGGGAACAGTAAGTTTCAGGCCTGAGGCAAGGCTACACCGCGGGTGGGGGTGGTGGGGGGACAGCCAGGCCTGAGTGGTGAGTGGGAGGGGTGTGGGCTGGAGGATGAGGGCAGAGAGGTAGGCAGGGACGTGGCTCTCTGGACCATAGTGAGGAGTCTGGCCTGTGACAAAAAGCCATTGGAGTGTTTTAAATCGGCCACTGGCTTCATTTATGTTCTGAAAGATTACTCAGACTATTGTGTGGAGAAAGCATTGTTTGTTTTTTTTTTTCTTTTCCATTATGGTTTATTATAGCATATTGACTATAGTTCCCTGTGCTGTATAGTAGGACCTTGTTGTTTATCCATCCTATATATAATAGTTTGCATCTGCTAATCCCAAACTCCCACTCCATCCCTCCCTCTCCCCTCTCCCCCCTCCCCCTTGGCAACCACAAGTCTGTTCTCTGTGCTTGTGAATCTGTTTCCGTTTTGTGGATGTGTGTTTATGTCATATTTTAGATTCCACATATAAGACATATCGTATGGTATTTGTCTTTGTCTGACTTGCGTCACTTGGTATGATAATCTCTAGGTCCATCCATGTTGCTGCAAATAGCATTATTTCATTCCTTTTTATGGTTGAGTAGTATTCCATTGTGTATATATATGTATCTATCACATCTTCTTTATCCATTCATCTGTGGATGGACATTTAGGTTGTTTCCATGTCTTGGCTATTGTAAATAGTGCTGCTGTGAACCTAAGGGTGCTTGTATCTTTTTGAATTATAGTTTTGTCCAGATATATGCCCAAGAGTGGGATTACTGGATCATATGGCAACTCTATTTTAAATTTTTTGAGGTATTTCCATAGCGGCTGCACCAATTTACATTCCCACCAACAGTACAGGAGAGTTCTCTGAGAAAGCATTGTTAAGGGGCAGAAGTAGAAACAAGAATTTTAGATGAGAGTCTGTTGAGGTCTGTCCTAGGGGAATAGCAGTGGGAACGGTGAGAAGGATCAGTGGGTGGAATGGGGATGTTTTGGAGGTAAGCCTACGGGATATTTGGTTACGGGAAAAAGCAGAATCTCACATGGCTTGAACAGCTCTATGCATGGTGGTGCCATTTACTGACAGGGTAAGTTGAAGAAGGAGTAGTTGGGGTTGGGGAAGGTGGGGTCGATGGGGACTTCCCTGATGACGCAGTGGTTAAGAATCCGCCTGCCAGTGCAGGGGACAAGGGTTCAATCCCTGGTCAGGGAAGATCCCACATGCCACGGAGCAACTAAGCCCGTGCGCCACAACTACTGAGCCCAAGCGCCTAGAGCCCACGCTTCACAACAAGAGAAGCCACCGCAATGAGAAGCCCACACACCGCAACGAAGAGTAGCTCCCGCTCAGCACAACTAGAGAAAGCCCACATGCAGTAACGAAGACCCAGCGCAGCCAAAAATAAAATAAATTAAAAAAAAAAAAAAGATGGGGTTGATGATGGGTTGGGTGAGAATGCAGAGTTCTGTTGGTTAAGTTACATTTGAGATGCTGGTGAAACACTGCAGTTGAGGTTGGTGATCAAGGGAGAAAGCAGGGCTGTAGATCATCAGATCAGAGCACTGGGGAAAACCAGTGGTGCTCCCAGAGAGGTCGTCGAAAGCATCCTTACAAAGCTTTGAAAGCCTGCAGTAGAATTCCTAAATCAACTTCCTCCTCTGCCTTTTCTTTAAAATTTTCTCTTTATCTTTAAAATCTCTCTCCTCTGATACACCTTAAAATCCTCTTGGTTCCCAAAGTGGGATGAGTGCCTGGAGCCAATTAATTAAGGACTTGTTGGAAAGGTTGTAGACTCAACTATAAAAACACAGTTTCAGCACAGTATCTCCACCCATCCCTTCCAGAGCACCTCCCCCACCAGGTGGGTTTTCTCTGATCCGTTTCCAACCGCCTGCCAATGACAAATGTGCAAGGAAGAGTGGTACTTGTACTGCTCATCGCACTCATCCTTCCCGGAGAACAGGCTATATGTTTATAACAAACCAGTAGAACTTTGGGTTGGAAATGTTTATTTCCTCTGTTATCAGAAGGTAGCCAGACTTAAAGAAGACTGGTTATCTATTAGTCATTTGGTATTCTAAACGCGCGAGGGTGTGGGCTCCCCACCTGGCTGTGGCTTGCTTGAATTGTAACCAAGTTTATCCCAATTAAGTTGTCTAAAAGCTGGAGAGAATAAGCTTTTTGGCAGTTCAACCAGAAGCCCAATGCTTAGGCCAGAATCTTGATAGTATTGTAAATTCATAAAGGACAGAACTGACATCTTTTAAGAATGTAACAAGGAAGTAAAGTGAGTGCTTTAAAAATGAACATAACAAAAACATAAACTCAGAAATGAGCTTGGTTCTTTAAAGGATCATTAGGGAAACAAATGCAAATCCAAAGCATGCTTTTAATTCCTTAAAAAAGTCTTTTAGGAATGGTTTGGATTGCATGCGTGAAAACTTTTTTTTAATTGACATGTCTCATTTTTGATTGAATTTTATTTATCATCGTGGAAAAAAAAATCAGTCTTTAGAGAGTCACAGACCTGGGTCAAAGCCAATCTATGCTACATTCTGGGTTTATGACTTCTTTGTTCAAAGTACTTCTTTGAATTTTCCTTTACTCATCTAAAAGTTGGGGAAACTATGACAGCCACTAAATATATGTATGCATGCCTTAAATCCGGCAGTTCTACTCGGAGGAAATTATCTGAAGGAAGTGATCACAGGACTCCACAAAAAGATCTACGTGAAGAATGTTCATTTGAAACACTGAAATACTGGAATTCTTTGAGTAGATGATGACATATCCACATACAGGAATACCAAACAGTGAGTAAAGATGATTTTGTAGAAGGAATTCAGTGACTTGAAAAACTGTTGAGAATATAACATTAAGTGAATAATTATCAAGTTATGTACTGTGTGATTAGTTTTTTGGGGAAAGAGCATATTTATATACTCACAGAAAAAGCCTAGACCAATAAGCACAGTGATGTCAATAGTGGTTAGATCTGAGTGGTGAGAACTTGAAGGAGGTTTGGTTTCTTCTTTCTACTTTTCTAGATGTTCCAAACTTCCTTCAGTGAACATATACTAATTTTATAATTATTAAAGAGGTATTAAAGAGGGACACTAATATCCACCTTACAGATTTGTGGTGAGAACTAAATTAGGTGAGATGATTTATAAAATACACTTAGCTTAGTGACTGACATTTAGTTGGCATTTTCCATTATTTTTACCCAATGAAATTTTAGTCAGTCGTCATGGATTTAGCTCAAAGTCATTGTTGACCTAAAACGAACCCCAAAATATTACATTTTCACTGGTAAAGATTTTTCAGCATTAAGGATATTCAAAAGAATGTATAGCAAGCTATGAAGGCAATTTCAGAAGAGTTGTACCTGAAATGCTTTGAACTGAAATCAGCGTTTAAACTTAAGGTGACTAACTACTTTGGGGGCGTTTATTTGGACATAGAAGCTTTGTATTGTTTGTTTAAAAACCTGTCATTACTATATAGCCACATAGGGTACCTAGATAGATAGAACAATATCACTCAAAGTGAGCAATTAGTCTGTCATGATAAATGCCCCCTCTTCTTCAGGCTGATAAAAAGTGTCCTGTCAGAGCCTCTGTGGCATCCCAGAAACACCGTGCATGAGCCCGGCTGCTTTCTCTTAGCAACATTCTTCATCCTGCAGAAATGTAGAGGGAATCTTTTGTGGGTATGGTTGAAAGACAGCTCATATTATCCCTATCTCTCTTCCGGGACTATGGGACTATTTATCTTCCGCGTGTGTTGGGCTCCTCTCCCATCACCCACGTACCCCCCCTCCCCACACTCCTTAACGTCCCCAGTCCCCTCCTATCTCCCTTCCCTTATGCTGAGCTCCTCCCTTTTTTTAAAAAAAAAATCTCTCTTTTAGTATTTACCATAGAGTATTGTAAACATTAGTTTGCTTATCTTGCTCCTGCACTGGAGTTCCCTGAGAGATCTGCCACTTTCATGTAATCTCTCAGAGCCGTCCTTTCTTCCTCTTAGTTTTTCATTGGCAAAGTGGGAACTTAATGCCTCATTTAAGGGTATGTTGTGGGCATTCCATTGTATAATGGAAGTAGAGTTCCTGGCACATGTTAGGTACCCAATAATGAAAGCTGTTATAATGATCAACTTTATTATTTATTTACTTTTGTGCCCTTAGGGCCTGGCATAGTGCCTGATGTGTGATGGGTATAAAATAAATTACTGGTGAATTAATTTATAAGCTTACAGAATGTGGCTTTAAAATACAAAAAGAATGTATCTTTGTAGTGTTTATAGACTTGGGCAACAATTCCATGCACTGTCCCTTCTCATTTCTTTCCCCACACATCCTGTCTGGTGCCTATCCCTGGGCACTGTCTTTCCTTGAGAAAATCGATGGCTACCATATAGGTACAGAAAGTCTGCTGACATGTAGATGTAGCTTAATAGAGATAAGAGGAATTCTCTGCCTTGATCATCACCTCCTTAATCTATATACTTTATTGTTTAGGGACCAGTCTTTTTAGTTTTGTTAACCTCTGCATTCTCTCTAAATCCAACAACTAATTCCTGGCTGCAATAATCTGATTGAGATGAAATCCATTCTACTGCTAACTCCAGACTCCATCTGATCTGTTAGTTCCAAACGAGTCACCTCTCTCAGTGTTGACAAAACCTGTCACCTCATTTGTATTCCACCGCCTGTCTTTCCCCTGCTTCCTTTGAGGAAGACGTTTGTGAATTATTTTAAGCCAGTTGAATCACCCTGAGATGTGCTATTTTTAAGCCTTTGAGGAGCAGTTGAGAAGGAATGATTTAGGGATGTGAACCATTTCACAATAATATCCACAGAAACTTCAAACTTGTGGTTAAGTTTCAGCATTTTAAGATACTAGAGGTAAGTAGGTCGCTGTTCTCAGATGCAAAGTACTAAGGTACTCAGTAGCAAAAAACCTTCTGAAAGCAACGGTATTAGGGTGCAGGTGAGACACATAAGAAGCCACCTGCTGCTGAAGAAAATGCGTCCTTTCCAATGTCTTCTAAACAGACTGCTTTCTCTCTTTGCTGTTTCCTCTGCTTGGATGTAGAAGTTTGTTCTCTTGTATTGGGACCACTGTCTCTGTGTCCTTGTCAGACTTCTTGCCTGTTTGTCCTTGCCAGCAGGTAGTCAGCTGCTGCACCATCCTCTCCTCCAAAGACTCTACGGTGGGTCTAGGGCCCCACGTGGCCTTGTAGGGGGAGCGGACTTCTGTAAGCCAATCACAAGGGGAGAGCCCTCTAGACTGATTATCCTACTTGTTTTTTTGCGCCTTTTCTGAGCCCTCAGCCCACTAACCAAAGAACATTTCCCCACTGAAAAATCCAGGCCATCTTCCCAGATTGTTAAGAACTCAGATGTTTCATCTTATCTCAACTTTTCTAGACCTCTGTATTGTTCCCATCTCAGTTATGCATCTAACACCCCTGCTCTCTCCTTTACTGCTCACCCTCGTGTGTCAGGCTATGCCTTCTTGATTAACTGTGCTGTTTTGTTTTGCCATCTGTATGTCCCTATCATGCTGGTTCAGGGCACTATTCCAGTAATAGACTGGGTTCAGTTAGAAGGGAAGGACCATGTTACTCTTGTTCTTTCTTTTTTTCCTTTTAAGGTGATCAGTGAAGCATCAAGTATAATTACGACTTAATAAATGCTTTTTTGTTGACGATGATGAAATGTTCTTTCATAGTTACAGACTGTACCTTCCTGTAATCCAGGTACTATAGTTCACGGAGAAGCTATAGTGGGATATTAAAGTTGATGAAATCTGGAGTGATATCTTTGTTATTAACAAACTGAAAATTTGGATAAAATTTTAAACAATTTCTTTATATACATCAGACCAGCTACTATCAGGGATTGGGGGGTGAAAATAAGTCCACAGTTTTCATCATGGATTGTGGAGATTGGGTAAAGACAAAGAACTTTCTAAAATGCCAAGAGTCCTCCAACCCTCAGGGAAATCACCGCTCCACACATAAGGTAACATATACTGAAATTTTTTTCTCGTGAGGGCACCAGATATTTCTCTGTACATATATTTTCTTTTGACATATGGAATACTGGGGAAATCTACCACTAAGTTTTGGAGATGTTGCCATAATCACTGATTTCATAGGGAAGAAAGATGATTGTAGTAATATTTTTCTTACTTTGTTGTTGTTGTTCCTGGTAATAATTCATGGCATTGTTGAATTAGGAGTTGGTATTTTATCCAGATTTCTCAGTAGGAATATGAGTATGGGGGATTTTAAATTAAGGGACCCAAGAGCACTTTTGTTTTCTAAATAAGGAAGCAGATGCTTAGATAGATGACATTTAAGATTTGATGGCTGACACAACCCATCCCATTGATTCCAGTCTAGTGCCCTTTCCAGTGAATGGTGCTGACTCTGTGAGTGAGCTCTTGCCACTGAAAGTAGGGTAGGACATATTGATGTTGAGAAATTGCTCCCAAGTTTTGCCTATTTATATAGAAGTCTTCATAGTGCTTCACTGATGCCTTTACTTTTTACAGAGGTGTTATTATGGACGCAATCAATATGTGCTTGTATATATGGAATACATATACCTGGTGTGTAAAATAATGAGACACTGTAATGAAAACTTTTGTTGCAAATAATGCTGACCCATCACTAGCCTGGACTATAGGTCTCCATGAGTAAAAAAAAAAAAAATTTTTTAAATTAAATATTATGGCAGCCAATATTTGATGTAGGATAGAAGGATTGAAGGTGGAAGAAAGGTGGAGAGAAAGCTTTTCAACTTTCTGTGCCTTTTTTAGGCCAGGTGACTCTAGCACTGGTGCTCTGGGCTTACTGGCAGAGAAAGGTTGCCCCTCTCTTTTCTTTTATCCTCCTATTCCCATGCCCCACCCCCCAGTAGAGTTTCAGAAGTTACTCTCTCCAGTCTAGGGGAAGAGATACTACATCTCTCCCTAAAAGGAAAATTTATTTATTTATTTGTAGGATCTTGGCGGTGGTGATGGTTGACTCGTCTATAAATTCAAGGCAAAAACCAGAAACAAGACTCCTAAACCTTTGTAAACGCTCTCTCTTCCTCTTTGTATCTCCTTTTGAGTCAATCCCTCTTGGCCTTGGCTGTGTCACCTGGCACATTTCGTGTCACCACAGAACTACTGAAGTGGAGCTGGCCCTGTCCCCTGCTCACTAGCCTTATAACAAGGCCTTCTTCTTTGTGCTACTTTTCAGGGCAATTCATTGCCCTGAAGCACGGGTCTCCCCTTCCCAAAAGATTTTAAAATGTACGTCTCTCTTCCAAAATTATGGGAATCTTAATTGAAATAAAATCACACGAATGAGTTGTGTAAGTTCTTGGCAGGTTCAGGAAAATAATGGTTTCACTTAGACATGAATCACTGAAACACTGCTTCTTTAACACAATTAACTCAAAGCAGCTCTTATTGTTAGAATTAAGAGATTTCCTCCACAAATCTCTCTTCCTTACGCAGACTTCCAATATGGAAGCACAGAAAACTGTTTTAACAAATCTTCTTTTCTCTAAAACGGGATAAAGATGTGTTTCTTCTCGTTGTCTTCCTGAGGAAAGCTTCTCAGGTTTCCAGAGTATTAATAGACTGACTAAGACATGCGTAAGTAAATATATCAAAGGTGAAAAAAAGGAAAAGTTGAAGAATGTCATTTCCTCTGAGGGAGATTTTTCAGTACTCACAAGAGGACCATGGGGACTGCTATCATTTAGTGTGGAAGGCATTTTGGTTGGCAGCTTTACTAAAATAGGGGCTTAGAATGTGGACCCAGGTCGTCTTGTTCTAAACAGAACTGCGGTTGGGTGCACACGGCGGTCGTGAGCCCAGGGATGCACTGAGTGTGTGAGGTTGTCAGGAAATATCAGTGAGAGCTTTGCTTTGCTGTGGAATCAGTTGTTACACGATATTGCTTCTGAGCTACATAAAGAACACTATTTTCGAACAGTGTTTATTTTAAAACATAGGTAGACTTGACAATGCTTAAGATGCTAAAGAAAATTAAAACACTTTCCCCTCTGAGAACTTAAAGTCTAAAAGACAACATGATTGGCAGCCTGAATAGTAACTATTACTTTTCTTTTTCAAATGAAGGACATTAAAAGTCTTTATCTTTTTTATCCTCGGGCCCCTTTCTTTTTTTCTGTTGCGAGTTAGTGTTTGGTGATGCGGAAAGTTAAGGGGGTATATGACCTTATTTCATTGTAGAGAAAACTAGGGAGCTGACCAGAGAAAACAGAGCTGCCTGAAGAAGGAGGAGAGGAAAGTTTATAAGTTAAGCTTTTTTTCTTTTAGGGTAGGATGGACCAATTTAAAAATATCAGGAATTCACACGTTGACACATACCATGTTTCCTATTAAGAAAATTTGAAATAATTGTTGAGCTTGATTCCTTCTTTCAGGTAGGAACCTATGATCTGCTCTTCCTCTGGGATGCCTTTCACATTGAGTAATATCCAAGGAGCTGAGGAAAGCTTTAATTCACTATTAGTCCTATAGGAAAGATGAACACACAAAGTGGGATGGGTTTCAAAGACACTTTTAAAAGAATCACATTTTATTTTTCTTTGATTAGGTTAAACATACACATGATACACAATTCAAAAGAGCACACAGTGAGAAGTCAACTTCCCTCTACATGCATCCCACAACCATCTAGCTTTCCTCCCCAAAGACGATCATCGTTGCTGTTTTATTTTGTTGTTCTGGAGTTAGTCTATTAGAGGCTTCTTTTAAAAACCCTCGTTTAGGGGCTTCCCTGGTGGCGCAGTGGTTGAGAGTCTGCCTGCCGATGCAGGGGACGTGGGTTCGTGCCCCGGTCCGGGAGGATCCCACATGCCGCGGAGCGGCTGGGCCCGTGAGCCATGGCCGCTGAGCCTGCGTGTCCGGAGCCTGTGCTCTGCAACGGGAGAGGCCACAGCACCCCGTTTAATCCTTCTGATAACGTCAGGTCATGGGGCCCAAACGTTTCCCACTAGGGAAAGGTGTTCGGCCTCTTTTTGGCAAGAGGGATGGGTGTGCAGTGTGCCGCACAACAACCTGAAAGGTAGGTACAGCCAACCCCATTTTCCAGATGAGGAAAACTGTGATTCCAGGAAATCGTGTGATTTGCCCAGCCAAACAGGTTGTTACTGGTGGAACCAGAGTTCCCACCCAGGCGCTTTGAGCCCCAGCCTTACTCTTTCCACTGTGCAGTTGTGCTTGACCAACCCAGAGCTCTCCTTGGCACCAATTAGCCTTCTCCAGAGTGGGTGCAAATTGGTTTTCCTCTTTTGAAATCATGATCCAAAACAGCTTATAAGGAAACTTTAATATTTTACTAACAATATCCAGAGTTCCAACAACACATTGGGTGCTTGAATGCAGATACACACAGGCCCGCAGCACTTCATGACCTCCTCACGTCTCCCTGCGCAACTCTGATGACAAGTGTAAACTGCTGCCATGGTTCACTAATATTCTAAGGAAGAGGTTGGGCTTGTTTTATTTCTATTCAGCCACAGGAAATCATTAAGAAAGGAGGTGATTTAAGACAGATTGCTGCAAGTGCCAGGCAATTGGTCATCATTGTTCGTGGATTTTATCTGCAAATTCGGCATCTCCCACCTCCCTGCTCCACCCCCAGGACACCCCATTTCATCCTTGAGGTAGTGCTTCTGGCAGCGACCACTACTAGACATCGGAGGTTGTCAGGGACCCTATCGGTTTCCAGTTGGGTTTCACTGGTTTGCGCATTCTTACTTGTGCGTGTCATGATCTGGTTATATATAAACATGGCCCAGTTTCTTTGAGCTGCTCTGCAAATTTGGCCATGATGGACGTACATCATTTACTTTAGACTCACTTTTTTTTTTTTTTTTTTGCAGTACGCGGGCCTCTCACTGTTGTGGCCTCTCCCGTTGCGGAGCACAGGCTCCGGACACGCAGGCTCAGCGGCCATGGCTCACGGGCCCAGCCGCTCCGCGGACCGGGGCACGAACCCGTGTCCCCTGAATTGGCAGGTGGACTCTCAACCACTGCGCCACCAGGGAAGCCCTAGACTCACTTTTTAAATCGTGATCATAAATAGTTTCTGAAGCATTAATAGGAGGACATGCTGTTCCTCATTTGTATCACCATGTCACTTTGGAATGTCATTAATGATTGGCTTGCATTATCCGTACATTGCCCCGTACTCTCCAAAAGTAATAATTTTGGCTTTATTTTTAGTCTGTGTACATAGTTCTGAAAATGACCAAGGAGAGGAGGAGTACTCTTTTAAAGGAGATTCTTTCTGAGCATGGGCTTATCAGCTGTGTTCACAAAGAATCAAGTATTCTGCCATTTGTTCCTGATCCTACAACACTAAAACGTTCCTTATATCTCAAAACGGGCACCTAAAAATCAAAGCTCATAGCTATCAATGTATGTAGGATGTACTTTCTTTTCCTTGTTATATTAAAAGCACAGAAACATGTCTGGCCCAGATTGGTATTTCTCAGGGTTAGAATGAATAAGCTTTTAAATTGCTTTGTAACTATATCAAAGTTAATTGAAATACCCTATTAAATTTTTTCTCTCGTCTCAGTTATGTAAGAAAGAATGTGCTTGAGAGTAACATTCCTCATTTGCAGTATTAAGAGAGAAATTGTATGTAGCATTTCAGTTCTCCCCCTTTAGGCAGGAAACATGCCTGAAGGTGACACAGGATTTGTCATAGAAACTTGGACTGCAGTTCATTGGTGGCTGAGGCTGGGCAACATCGGAGACCTGTCTAATTGCTGCCATGGAACCGGAGTCCTGGGGGTGAGGCAAAGACCACCTTCACCATTGGAGCTTTCACCACTGACTGTGGTGGAAAAGCTCTGGTCTCTGCACACAGAACAAAGCATTCCTACGCATGCTCTGGTAGGATGTTCACCCCAGCGGTTATGGACTGAGGGTGTGTGTCTCCTCAAAATTCAAATGCTGGAGCCCTAACCCCCAATGTGATGGTATTTGCAGGTGGGCCTTGGGGGATAATTAGGTTTAGATGAGGTCATAATGGTGGAGCCCTGTGATGGCATTAGTTCCCTAATAAGAGGAGAAAGAGTGACTAGTGCTTTGTCTCTCTCCACTGTGTGAGGACACAATGAAAAGACGGCTGTCTGCAAGCCAGGAAGAGGGCCCCCAAGGGGGAACCAAATCAGCTGGCACCTTCATCTTGGACTTCCCAGTCTCCAGAACTAAACTAAGTAAATTAACTAAATAAATTCCTGTTGTTTAAGCCACCCAGTCTATGGTCTTCTATGACGGTAGCCTGAGGTGACTAAGACACCTGCATACTTTAATGCTACCCTGACACTGGATTTTTCACTTATCATTTAGTCTTTTTGCTCAGTGCTGCTCTATGCCTTGATCTAGGCCAGTTCTTGCTTGTAACCTGGAGAGCCTATCAGGGCAAAAGTCATCATGTTGTTCAGTGGAGACAGTTGCTTCTCCAACATCTCCAAATTCAAAGACTGATGGTAGATTTCCTTAACCACGGGTATTTAGTTTTCTTTGTTACATTTCCTTGATAATTGATTCATAGCGCTTAATCCCCAGCACTGTGTAAAAATTATTTCATTTTTTCCCCCTTGTCTGCCCTTCTCCACTAGAATCTTAGCTCTGTGAAGGTCAGGATGTGTTCTTTCTGTTCCTTTCTGCATCATCAGCAGCTGGCATGGTACCAGCTCCAACAAGTGCCGAGTGATGACTGAGTGAGGAGCATTGCTGGGTGTGATGAAAGTCACTATGTGAGAGCACCTCTGATTCAGTGCTAACTTGGACCCTGAAAAGAATTAAGGAATTCTTTGGAAGATGTGTCTTTTCTAGGGGATTTCTTTCCGTCCACCTCTCTCTTCCTTGTCTAGATACTGTCAAACTCATTTCCTTGATTTGCTCTAAGCTGACCATTCTAAACAAATTGTGACAAGAAGACTGAATAGGAAAAGGGATTCGCCAGAGCTCTGAAGGAGTTACTGGAGGTAATTGAGAAACTGTTTGGCCAGATCTGTAATCTCAAGCAAATTATAATTTATACTCAGAACGAGGAAGGTATCTAGCCTGGACCCAGAAGATTATGTTTTCTGTTTCTCCTCTGTTTTAGGCAGACTCTAAAGCTAGGATCATTGAACATTTACATACAGAAAAGATTCCTCTGATAGGCAATTCTGAGCCCTAAATAATTGCCTTGCATTAGGATGTAAATTTGCATGCAGATAAGGAGAGAACTGTAGGTGGAGTATATGTAGATTTTCATAATGTATTTGATAATTCAATTTTTAGTGGAGTGTCCCGGTGTGTGTTTTTCTCACTGGGGGAAAGAGGATGATTAGTCACACTTGGGGAACCAACTTAAAAACAGAAAATGAAGTATATGGTTAACAGACAATTTCACATGGGGAAATATAAAGGAGGCAATGTTCAAGCCTTTGTTTTAACCAAATTCTTTATAAATTAATTTTAGTGTCTAAATTTGTGAATGACACAAAATTTGGGAGGTTGGGAGGCAAGCTAAAAAGATAGATAAGTGCAGAAAGTTCATAAGTCTGTTAAGTGGGGATAAAAGTGGCAACTAGAACATTTGAGAGGTTTTTAGGTAACAATCAATACTAACATTTATCAAGAGCTTACCATGCACTGGCCGCTCTTCTAAGCACTTCACATCTATTATTTTACTTGGCCTCCTGACCACCATATGCAGTTGGTTCTAGTATTATCCTCATTTTATTAATGATGGAACTCAGATAGTTAACTTACTCAAGGTCATACAGCTAGTAAATGAAGGAGCTGGATTTAACCTAGGGAGCCTGACTCAGAACCTGTGTGCCTTACCACCACTGTAGAGGACCAACCACATCAAATACATAGAAGATGAAGGGAATAGAAGCCAGGAAAGAGACTAAAAATCCAGACCATCGTTCAAAGCAAAAATTCTTCCAAGAGAAGAAAAAAAAAAAAAAGCCCAGCATCAGGAAGAGTGATGAAAAACCCGATCAAATATGGTCCTATCGCTTTCTAATTAGGACACACATTTATACTTGCATTTTTGTGAGCAGTTCTGTTCAAATTAGTTTAAGAGGGAACCAACCAACCAACAGAAGACTGGCAATAAAAACTATAGAACAGATGAAAATGGAAGTTTGGGAGAATGACTTTAAGAACAAAGTTTGAGAAAAGGCTGAGATTACTATCTATGAAATCATAACTGACGTGACTAAAGTAGATACAAACATTACTCATGAAATAGCTGGCAGAGTTAATAAAGGGCACGAAAAGGATGTAACAGTGCACTCATTTAATAATAAAACCATGGCATCGTTACCCCAAGAGTTAGTGTGGGAAGAACATATAATATCTATTGCTATGTTTAAAACTACTAAGAATAATTATAAACAGCTTCTGAAAATAGAGATGGATCCGGCATACAAGTGTAGTATGAGGGTAGTCATGAGCCTAACCCAGCCAAAAAAAAGAGAGAGAAGTTGTACTGCAGTGGTCAACTGTGGCTTTGAAGTCATACAGACTTAGGTTTAGATTCCGACTCTACAATTCACTGAGAAGTTATTTAATCCCTCTGAGTCGTAGTTTCATCACCTGCCAACAGCAGATAATCATACTTCACTGGGCAATTGGGCCTGGCACATAATTGGCACTGAAAAAATGTTGGCTGTTATTATGATTAAGATGACCCCATGTATCTCTGTGTGATGTGCTCAAAAAAGCTTTTCTCTTCCATTAGGCTGAAGGATGTTGAGAGTTTCAATTTTATTTTACCCTGAGCTGAGGTTCTTAGGCTCAGCTTTGAACAGAAGTTCATGTCCCTACATGCATGATGGGAAATTGCTGTGGTCTCCCTTAATCTTGGGAAAATTTGTACTTGTGTGGCATTCTCTTATAGATTAAAACAGCTTACATATTCTTTCTTGATTGCCTTTTCTTGAGCGTTTACAATTGTATAGGTGATCTCTTATGCCTCTCTTTTGAATTTTGTTTTTTGGCTGCTTGGTTTGTTTTTGATGATCCTCCTCTGCCTAGCATGTGAGAGGGGAAGGACACTGTGTGTTTGCTTTTCTTGTGAGAGTGGATTCCTTTTCTTTGCCATTTCTTATCTCCTAGATTGAGAACCTTCTAGTCCAGGGACCAAACATACTGTAAGTAACAACAACAGTACTCAACTAAGCCTTCTGCTTTGAAATGACAGGCTGAATAAAAGACAAAGTAGCGTGTGCTTGTTATGACTCACATGTTGCCTAGAACTTCAGAGTCTCTGCCCTATTTTGTTTAAATCAAACATGTCAGGTGATCTGGCCACAGGACTGAGTATGACACTGATGTGCATTTTGCTGAAACAAGGTCAGCAGTCAGAGCTGGAGAGCTACACCCTGGGGAATTCAGCTGTGACCGTTGCCCAGAAAATTATAATTTAGGAAATTATTTCCTAAATTTCAACAACATTTCTCATTTCTGGGCAATGTTATTTTTTTTTAAATCTTATTTTTTTTCTGTTTGCCTGGTGAATAGGTGACTCTTTTTCAGTTACAACAGTCAGGCTTGACTTAAAAGAGAAACAGGAAGAAAGAAATTGTCCAGAACTTTGGAATTATATATTTCCATTTCCATTACGTTTATAGTGTCCAAGAAAGAAACAGAGAAATAATTTTAAAAAGGGAGCACCAGCCAAAACAAATTTACAGGGGAAAGTAAATAGTTGATTAGAATCTGAGATTATGAATATTACTTTGTTTTTTTCGTAAACTGACATCTACCTTAAAGACACAACTTTGGAAAAATGTATAAAATTGAAAACACATTGACAATAAAGCATGACCACCCCATCCTCCCTTTATTTTTACCTCAGCTTCAAATTTTCTGGCTACAGTCACAAACAGGAATGAAAGGTCAGTGGAGAACTACAGAGTTTTCTTTAATCTTTAAAACTTCTTTACATGCTTTAGATGGCATCTACCTGGAGCCTGGGGCCACCACCATAGACTCCTTGGAATTGTAGCTTCAGCAGGTCTGTCATCAATGGTTTCTGAGACGTAATCCTCTCAGAAACGTAGTCAACATTCATGTTTGCTTTAGATTAAAAAAACCTCTAAAGGATGCACGTACCCCAATGTTCATAGTAGCACTGTTTACAATAGCCAAGACATGGAAGCAACCTAAGTGTCCATCAAGAGATGAATGGATAAAGAAGATGTGGTATATATATAGATACACACACACACACACACACACACACACACACAATGGAATATTACTCAGCCATAAAAAAGAATGAAATAATGCCATCTGCAGCAACATGGATGGATCTAGAGATTATCATACTAAGTGAAGTAAGTCAGACAAAGACAAATATGATATGATATAACTTAGATGTAGAATTTAAAAAATAATACAAGTGAATTTATTTACAAAACAGAAACAGACTCACAGACATAGAGAACAAACTTATGGTTACCAAAGAGGAAAGGGACAGGGATGGATAAATTAGAAGTATGGGATTAACAGATACACACTACTTTATGTAAAATAGATAAACAACAAGGACCTACTGTATAGCATAGGGAACTATATTCACTATCTTGTAATAACCTATAATGGGAAATAATCTGAAAAAATATATAACTGAAACTTTGCTGTACACTTGAAACTAACATAATATTGTAAATCAACTAGACTTCAATAAAAAAATTATGAGAACAACAAAAAAAACCTAGGTGTTTTAAATCAACCAGGTAAATATATCACAGAGAACTTCAGCTACAAATTAAAGTGTATTTATTTTGAGAGAGAGAGAGAGAGGTAGGTGATTGGGACTAACAGTCTGTATTAAGTAAGTGAGACAGTAGACAGCTGCACTACCTGACCATCCCCTCTGCTTTTTTCCTTATTCTCCACAACTACCAAAAAAATTGTCAAGGTCACCCTTCTGCCTTCTTTCTCCTGGATTCCCCCTTGTCTTTTTTCGGCTGGTTTTGAAGCATATTTGGTAAACTTCCTATCCAACAATGAGAAAGGAGAAAACTGGATAGCAAGGGATAAGGGGTCTCCATTCAGAGGGGCTGGGTCTAGTCTTTTGTACATAACGTAGCTACTACGTTATGGGTGAAACCTTTGTAGATGAAGGCAAAAATGCCTGATCATTTGTTTTAGCATTTTCAGATTTATTTTTTTAAATTAATGTCGATTTTGGAGAGAGTAGATAACATTGTTAATGCGTTCTCCAGCACTGAGGGAAGGTTCTGGAGTGGCCCCTGGCCGCTTCCCTGAGAGAGGGCACAAACTGGGGGCGGTGTGCCAGTTAAGTTCAAATTCCCGTTTCCTTGTGCACCTTGAACAGCACTCAAAAGTTGACTGCAAAGGCTCCCCCCTCCCCCCTTTTTGTTTTGTTTTGTTTTGCCTTGTTTTTAATGCTCTAATTAAAGAATTCTGGGTACATATTAACTTCTCTCCTTCTACACCACCTCCCGACCCTGCCCCACCCCAAGTGTTTTGACTGCCAGGGACTAAGCAGCACAGTGCTTCGATGGATTTCCTATTTTGATAGTAAAATCCTTGTTTTTCTTACAAAAAGGATTTTTCTCTGCTTCTAACAAAACTCTAATCTTGCCCTTCTGACTCCTTATTCCCTGCATCCCTTCCTTCCACGTTTCAGGAAGGAGCAATTAAGCAATCCTGTCCTGTTTCTTCTGAAAGTAGCAAACAGAGTGGCTTTAAGAGCCATTATGCTGAGTCACCACGCAGACATGTTTTCAACACCTTCCAGACCATTTTGGATTAAGGCAGAAAGCCTGATTCTGAGGCACTATTGAACTCAACCCTGGAAAGACAGAAGTGTGGAAGAAGGGAAAAATGTTGAAGGAAAACAACCTTATCTGAGTAAAAAGTCCAGTTTTTCTTCCAGCATGTAGTTTAAAAGTGCTGACTCATTGGAATGAATTTGAGATTCAGGTTACAGTTTTCTTTTAGCAGCTTTTGGCATTAAATGCATCGAATAAACCCTTTTAAACCTGTTACATGACGTAGAGATTAAATTCTGCACCTTCTCTACTCACTCCCCCACCTCCACATCCATCAAAACCACTAATCTCTGATTTTTTTTTTGGGGGCAAAAGGCCCCAGGAAACACATTTGCCTTGGAGTCCTGAGCACTTGGGCAGCTGTGGGAACCACCATTCCTGAGGTTTTAGCTGCCCTGGGACAGGCAGCGCCGTGTCCGTGTCCGGGGTAAGTTGCTCTCCCCTGCGGGAAGGCCCACACCCTGGCCACACCTTGAGAGTCAGTGAGGCTGGAGGGAGACAGAGATAAGATTCAAAAGGGAAAGAGATCCCCCTTCCCTGCCTCCACCCGCATCTCCTTCCTCAGGTGGAGAGCCCAGGGCCCACTTTATTCTTCCTCTGGATGAAAGGAATGTGGCACTTGACCTACTCCTCTCTTCAAGACTGTGTAAAGGGTGAAGAGCCATTTCTTCCTAGAAGGGGTTCCTCACCCCTACTCCTACCCACCTCTGACCCCCTGACTTCCCTCCTCAGTCTGCTGCTTTTTATCCTCTCCTCTGAAGCAGCTGGCTTTCTTGTTGGTCTCTCGCCAGACAGAGAAGTACCTCGAGATACTGGACTCCCGGAGTCTTGGTAAATCTTTGTAGCCTCCGGTCTCGCACTTAGCAGATGCACAGTTGTTAACTGAGCAGACAAGCTGTGGGAACGCACAGAGTTCTTCTGACCGCCCCCCCCCCCCCCCCCCCCCCCCCCCCCCCCCCCCCCCCC
>NW_020837947.1:24106180-24173406 GCF_003676395.1 Aethalodelphis obliquidens | reverse complement strand
CCGACTGCACAGATAAAGCTGTATCTGTGGGCCAGGTAGACCACGCCTGTCACGTCTTAAAATGGGAGATGCTTTGAAGGAGGGAGAGGAGGAAAACAATGATAGAAGTGGTCTCCTGGTAAACAAAGTAGGAGCTTTGAAAGGATCAACAAATAAAAATTAACTAGGAATCTCTGCTTTACGGCAAATCTAGTATTCTAAACCCAGATTCAGGGCTGCGTTGCTTTATCAGTCTCCGGCCATCGCAAATCCAGTTGTGTCATTTTCTGCACGTGTTTTCTCCTTCCAGTTGTGATATAGATGAAGCCATCAAAATGCTAGTACGATCTATACCAATCACCTCCGAAGTGTTTAACTGTGCATTCTATAGGTAAAAACTGTATCAGCCCACATCTTCTCCTTCTACATAGCTGTAAATTGTATGCCTGCACTGTTACTGTGCTAGTGCATCCTGCACGTTATAAAACATTACCTCTATACATTAAAGATGAGATAAAAATATAAATAGATATTCCAGCATCTTCTTCCCAGGCCAGGATGGATCACTGTTGCACCCTACCTGGATGGCACACCCAGTCTGGAAGGGGCTTCTCCCACCTCTCCTACCCATGACTTAATGATTTGGACAAAGTCAGAGCATGCAGGTGTGGGCTACTTATTATGCTTCTCTGTGCTTCAGTTTCTCTCTCCAGGTGATATAGGCTCATTTGTCTCACAGAAATATAGAGATCAATGAGTAAGGTCATTAGTTTAATATATTGTATTCCTTCTAACCTCTGCTGTTTTCCGGGAAAATCTTATGATTTCATTAAGTCATGTTGATTCTTCCACTAAGTGTTGGCGGTGGGGGATAGAGTCACCTTTGTCTTTGAATTGTGGAATTTTAGCAGCTGGAGGAATCTTAGTGATGACCTCTAGTCTAGTCTTTACCCAGTGACGTGAGGAAACTGAGCCATAGAGAAGACAGAAGGCTCCTTGATATGGCAGATAATCCCCGTTGCCTGCAAAATTGACCTTTCCTCCTTTCCTCTAATTCTGTTTACCCTCCTCTGAGTGCCACATGCTCAAAGGCAGGCTGGGCCCCCTCATCAGCCACAGGGAGTGTATCTTGATTAGGGCAAGTTACTTATGAAGATTCCATCCATGAGCCTTGTGAAGTGGTTGCGTTTATGCTTAGGCATGTGACATGGTCTGACCAAGCATCTTGGAAAGTTTCTTTCACTCTGAAAAAAGGACACACCTGGCACACTTTCCCTTGCTTCCTCTGGATCTCATCACCTCCATGTGACACGGACCCTTCAGCAGCTGCCTGAGGGCCGTGGAGGGAGCTAGCCTACTGGGACAACCTGTCCAGGAGGCATGGCAGAGGACAGGGATGGTCACAAGGCATGGAGCTTTCAACTTAATCATGCTGTGACTTCCATCACTCTGGGATTCATGCTATGAAAAATAATAAATTCCCTCATTGTTTAAACTACTGTTAGCTGCATTTTCTGTTATTTGTTGCCAAACGCATCCTGACCGATACGCACATACAAGGGGTTTGGAGATGGCAGAAATGGAACAAGACCCTAGATACCCTAGATCTTTAAAAGAGCGAGTGCTATACTGCTTGGTTTTTATTTACAAACGATAGCTTAAAAGAATTCATTCATCCCGCACGGTAAGAGCAGTTTGTTCCTGTCTCTTCAGGAACTTTTGTCCCTGTATACTTGGAAGGTTCTGAGAGAATAAAATTATTTGATTATAAGAATGTCCTAAAAAAAAAAAAAAGAATGTCCTGCTTCTTCGCTTTCATTGAATGTTCTTCTCTGGTGACATCTTGATGGCTTTCTTCTAAGAATATATCTTCACTATTTAATATTGAGCTCCAAGTATAGAGATATCCAATTACACTATACATTTCATCTATTGGCAAATATAAGTTGCCTTCAGAGGCCCGGGCCAACAGTCTCTTGGTGAGTTAGTGGCAAAACGCCTGAGTGTGGAATCAGGATAGTTGTACATTCAAACGAAAACCCCACCCACTGCCAGTCCGAGCTGCCCTTGCTGCTGCCGATTAGTTGGGACACTCAGAAATAACCCAGGAGCTTATACAGGTAATGAGTCGTTTCAAATCACCCATAGACACCCATAGTAAATGGAAAAGCTTTTGTCAACATCTTTAATGGTTTCAGTTGGTAAATTATTAACAGAATATATGTGGAGTCCTCAGCATTTCAAATACATTTACTTTCTGAGCGAGAACACTGGAGAACAGTCTCTCCTGCCAAGTCCCCAGCTGCAGGTGCCCACTCTCCTGCTCCTGCCTCCCTCCTTCTCCCAGACTGTGTAGAGTCTGCCTTCTCTTACACCAGGGGGCTTCCCCTGCCGCTGCTGAAGGCTCTTAGCTTCTCCAGTGTGCTTCTCCTCGGACCAGGCTCTATCACGTGACTAGTTTCATTCCCTTCTACTCCTCCTCTCCTGGCATGTGGGGGAAAGATTACAGTTTCAAAAAAATAAAAACATGGATTCTGGTGAAGCCGCCACCGCTTACTAACTTATTAACTTTCAGTAAATCATTTAACTTCTCTCAGCCTCTGTTTCTTCACCTGTAAATTGGGGCCAGTCATACTGTGGGTGTTCTCTACCTCTCAGGAATGTTGTCAGAATCAAGTGATATAATCCATCTGGATAGGCTGTGACCCTTATGATTCTCAATACTTACAAATCGTATTGTTTATGCTGATATTTTTCCTTCCAAGGAGGTTGACACACATCTACTCAGATGTTCCAATTCTGACTAACTCAGTAGGCAGGAAGAACAGGTCCACATGCCAATGAGTGGAATGACCTATATGACACATTGGCTGGAAAATATAGAGTGTGGTCTTGTTTTTACATGAACAAACACTGAGAAGCAGATCCTGTTATTATTTTTCAGGGCAACATTTCCTGACGTATACTTGGCATGCTGGTGATGTCCACATGTTGGGGACATTCAATATTTGAAGGAGAAAGGGAAGAGGTTTAGAAGAATAGAGGAAGGGTGGGTGGGAGAAACAGGTTTTACTACATCAAGATTTTTTTTTTAAAGAGCACTCGCTATTCCATTTTTATGATTACGTCTGTGGGACAGGAGACACTGTCCTGAATCAGAAGACAATAAAATGTATAGTCTATTATTGTCACTAACAGTAATGATGCTGGGCAAAATATGTAACTTCTCTGAGCTAAATTTTCCCCATCAGTGAAATGGAAATGGGAATGGTACCTACCTCACAGGGTTGATGTGAGTATTAATTGGGTTAACACACAAAGTAACTAGCACACGATGATGATGCTATGTGTATGTGTGTGGGAATACTTTACTATTACCCAGTTTCTGGCTTACTGAGAAGCCATACATTTGACTGATGACTTATAAATCACAGCCCCATGCTGCAAGGCAATGAATCTGTGCTTAGAATTTAGACAAAAAGTAGAAAAGACAAGGGGACAGAACACAAAAGTACCAGTGAAAAGTAAATAAACTGAGCAGAAGCAAGAAGAACTACAGTTCTGCAGCCTGTGAAAGGAAAACCACATTCATAGAAAGACAGACAAAAAGAAAAGGCAGAAGATTATGTACCAGATGAAGGAACAAGATAAAACCCCAGAAAAACAAGTAAATGAAGTGGAGATAGGCAACCTTCCACACAAAGAATTCAGAATAATGATAGTGAAGATGATCCAGGACCTCGGAAAAAGAATGGAGGCAAAGATCGTGAAGATGCAAGAGATGTTTAACAAACACCTAGAAGAACTAAAGAACAAACGCCTAGAAGAATTAAAGAACAAACAAACAGAGATGAACAATACAATAGCTGAAATGAAAACATACACTAGAAGGAAGCAATAGCAGAATAACTGAGGCAGAAGAACGGATAAGTGACCTGGAAAACAAAATCGTGGAATTCACTGCTGTGGAATAGAATAAAGAAAAAAAGAATGAAAATACATGAAGGCAGCCTAAGAGACCTCTGGGACAACATTAAACACAACAACATTAGCATTATAAGGGTCCCAGAAGGAGAAGAGAGAGAGAGAAAGGACCCAAGAAAATATTTGAAGAGATTATAGTTGAAAACTTCCCTAATAACATGGGAAAGGAAATAGCCACCCAAGTCCAGGAAGCACAGAGAGTCCCAGGCAGGATAAACCCAAGGAGAAACATGCTGAGACACATAGTAATCAAATTGACAGAAATTAAAGACAAAGAAAAATTATTGAAAGCAACAAGGGAAAAATGACAAGTAACATACAAGGGAACTCCCATAAGGTTAACAGCTGATTTCTCAGCAGAAGCTCTACAAGCCAGAAGGGAGTGGAATGATATCTTTAAAGTGACGAAAGGGAAGAACCTACAACCAAGATTACTCTACCCGGAAAGGATCTCATTCAGATTTGATGGAGAAATCAAAAGCTTTACAGACAAGCAAAAGCTAAGAGAATTCAGCACCACCAAACCAGCTCTACAACAAATGCTAAAGAAACTTCTCTAAGTGGTAAACACAGAGAAGAAAAGGACCTACAAAAACAAACGCGTAACAATTAAGAAAATGGTCATAGGAACATACATATCAATAATTACCTTAAACGTGAATGGATTAAATGCTCCAACCGAAAGACACAGGCTCACTGAATGGATACAAAAAACAAGACCCATATATATGCTGTCTACAAGAGACCCACTTCAGACCTAGGGACACATACAGACTGAAAGTGAGGGGATGGAAAAAGATATTCCATGGAGGGCTTCCCAGGTGGCGCAGTGGTTGAGAGTCCGCCTGCCAATGCAGGGGGTGTGGGTTCGTGCCCCGGTCCAGGAGGATCCCACATGCCGTGGAGAGGCTGGGCCCATGAGCCATGGCTGCTGAGCCTGCGTGTCCGGAGCCTGTGCTCTGCAATGGGAGAGGCCACAACAGTCAGAGGCCTGGGTACTGCAAAAAAAAAAAAAAAAAAAAAAAAAAAATGCCAGGGAAAAAAAAAAAAAAAAAAAAAAAAAAAAAAGATATTCCATGGAAATGGAAATAAAAAGAAAGCTGGAGTAGCAATACTCATATCAGATAAAACCAACTCTAAAATAAAGAATGTTACAAGAGACAAGGAAGGACACTACATAACAGTCAAGGGATCAATCCAAGAAAAAGAAATAACAATTATAAATATATATGCACCCAACATAAGAGCACCTCAATACATAAGGCAACTGCTAACAGCTATAAAAGAGGAAATTGACAGTAACACAATAGTAGTGGGGGACTTGAACACCTCACTTAAACCAGTGGACAGATCATCCAGACAGAAAATTAATAAGGAAACACAAGCTTTAAATGACACAATAGACCAGATAGATATAATTGATATTTATAGGACACTCCATCCAAAACCAGCAGATTACACTTTCTTCTCAAGTGCACATGGAACATTCTCCAGGATAGATCACATCTTGGGTCACAAATCAAGCCTCGGTAAATTTAAGAAAATTGAAATCATATCAAGCATCTTTTCCAACCACAACGCTATGGATTAGAAATCAATTACAGGGAAAAAAACATGAAAAACACAAACACATGGAGGCTAAACAATACATTACTAAATAACCAAGAGATCACTGAAGAAATCAAAGAGCAAATCAAAAAATACCTAGAGACAAATGACAACGGAAACACGACGATCCAAAACCTATGGGGTGCAGCAAAAGCAGTTCTAAGAGGGAAGTTTAATACATGCCTACCTCAAGAAACAAGAAAAATCTCAAACAATCTGACATCACACCTAAAGGAACTAGAGGAGGAAGAACGAACAAAACCCAAAGTTAGTAGAAGGAAAGAAATCATAAAGATCACAGCAGAGATAAATGAAATAGAAACAAAGAAAACAATTGCAAAGATCAATAAAACTAAAAGCTAGTTCTTTGAGAAGATAAACAAAATTGATAAACCTTTAGCCAGACTCATCAAGAAAAAGAGGGAGAGGACTCAAATCAATAAAATTAGAAATGAAAAAGGAGAAGTTACAACAGACACCACAGAAATACAAAGCATCCTAAGAGACTACTACAAGCAACTCTATGCCAATAAAATGGACAACCTGGAAGAAATGGGCAAATTCTTAGAAAGGTATAACCTTCCAAGACTGAACCCGGAAGAAATAGAAAATATGAACAGACCAATCACAAGTAATGAAATTGAAACTGTGATTAAAAATCTTCCAACAAACAAAAGTCCAGGACCAGATGGCTTCACAGGTGAATTCTACCACACATTTAGAGAAGAGCTAACGCCCATCCTTCTCAAACTCTTCCAAAAATTGCAGAGGAAGGAACACTCCCAAACTCATTCTATGAGGCCACCATCACTCTGATACCAAAACCAGACAAAGATGCTGCAAAAAAATAAAATTACAGGCTAATATCACTGATGAATATAGATGCAAAAATCCTCAACAAAATACTAGCGAAGAGAATCCAACAGCACATTAAAAGGATCATACACCACGATCAAGTGGGATTTATTCCAGAGATGCAACAATTCTTCAGTATACGGCAATCAATCAATGTGATACACCATATTAACTAATTGAAGGAGAAAAAACATATGATCATCTCAATAGATGCAGAAAAAGCTTTTGACAAAATTTAACACCCATTTATGATAAAAACTCTCCAGAAGGTGGGCATAGAGGGAACCTACCTCAACATAATAAAGGCCATATATGACAAACCCACAGCAAGCATCATTCTGAATGGAGAAAAACTGAAAGCATTTCCTCTAAGATCAGGAACAAGACAAGGATGTCTACTCTCGCCACTATTATTTAACATAGTTTTGGAAGTCCTAGCCACGGCAATCAGAGAAGAAAAAGAAATAAAAGGAATACAAATTGGAAAAGCAGAAGTAAAACTGTCACTGTTTGCAGATGACATGATACTATACATAGAGAATCCAAAAGATGCCACCGGAAAACTACTAGAGCTAATCAGTGAATTTGGTAAAGTTGCAGGATACAAAATTAATGCACAGAAGTCTCTTGCATTCCTATACACTAACGACGAAAGATCAGAAAGAGAAATTAAGGAAACAATCCCATTCACTATTGCAAGAAAAAGAACAAAATACCTAGGATTAAATCTACCTAAGGAGGTAAAAGACCTGTACTCAGAAAACTATAAGACACTGATGAAAGAAATCAAAGATGACACAAACAGATGGAGAGATATACCATGTTCTTGGATTGGAAGAATCAATATTGTGAAAATGAGTATACTACCCAAAGCAATCTACAGATTCAGCACAATCCCTATCAAATTACCAGAGGCACTTTTTTACAGAAATAGAACAAAAAATCTTAAAATTTGTATGGAGACACAAAAGACCCCAAATAGCCAAAGCAGTCTTGAGGGTAAAAAACAGAGCTGGAGAAATCAGACTCCCTGACTTCAGACTATACTACAAAGCTACCGTAATCAAGACAATATGGTACTGTCACGAAAACAGAAATATAGATCAATGGAACAGGATAGAAGGCCCAGAGATAAACCCATGCACCTATGGTCAACTAATCTATGACAAGGAGGCAAGGATATACAGTGGAGAAAAGACAGTCTCTTCAATATAGGTGGTGCCGGGAAAACTGGACAGCTACATGTGAAAGAATGAAATTAAACACTCCCTAACACCATACACAAAAATAAACTCAACATGGATTAAAGACCTAAATGTAAGACCGGACACTATAAAACCCTTAGCGGAAAACATAGGAAGAACACTCTTTGACATAAATCACAGCAAGATCTTTTTTGACCCACCTCCTAGAGTAATGGAAATAAAAATAAAAATAAACAAATGGGACTTAATGAAACTTGAAAGCTGTTGCACAGCCAAGGAAACTACAAACAAGACGAAAAGACAACCCTCAGAATGGGAGAAAATATTTACAAACGAAACAATGGACAAAGGATCTCCAAAACATATAAACAGCTTATGCAGCTGAATATTAAAAAAACAAACAGCCCAATCCAAAATTGGGCAGAAGACCTAAATGGACATTTCTCCAAAGAAGACATATAGATGGCCAAGAAGCACATGAAAAGCTGCTCAACATCACTAATTATTAGAGAAATGCAAATCAAAACTACAATGAGGTATCACCTCACACCGGTTAGAATGGGCATCATCAGAAAATCTGCAAACTACAAATGCTGGAGAGGGTGTGGAGAAAAGGGAACCCTCTTGCACTGCTGGTGGGAATGTGAGTTGATACAGCCACTATGGCAAACAGTATGGAGGTTCCTTAAAAAACTAAAAATAGAATTACCATATGACCCAGCAATCCCACTACTGGGCATATACCCAGAGAAAACCATAATTCAAAAAGACACATGCACCCCAATGTTCTTTGCAGCACTATATACAATAGCCAGGTCATGGAAGCAACTGAAATGCCCATCAACAGGTGAATGGATAAAGAAGATGTGGTACATATATACAATGGAATATTACTCGGCCATATAAAGGAACGAAATTGGGTCATTTGTAGGGATGTGGATGGATCTACAGACTGTCATACAGGGTGAGGTAAGTCAGAAAGAGAAAAACAAATATCGTATGTTAATGCATATATGTGGAACCTAGAAAAATCATACAAATGAACCGGTTTGCAGGGCAGAAATAGAGACAGAGATGTAGAGAACAAACGTGGACACCAAGGAGGGAAAGTGGCGGGGGTGGGTGGTGTTGGTGGGATGAATTGGGAGATTGGGATTGACGTGTGTACACTAATATGTATAAAATAGATAACTAATAAGAACATGCTGTATAAATAAATTAAATTCAAAAATTCAAAAAAGAAGAAAAAGGAAAATTGAATAAATTAAGATGCTAAATACAGACCATCATTGGCTGTAGATGCTGAGAAGATTACGTGTTCCTTGAAACCTGAAAAATTCACTGCAGTTGTGTTTCCTAGGCAGGATCATGGATCTATGTCTTGAAAAGGGGAAGAAATTCCAGGTCTAGAAGCCACGAGAGCAATGGCAAGCTGAGGAAGTGGAAAGAGACCCAGGCTGGCGAATGGCCAGCCAGTTGGAACTGGCTGGATAGCAAGGTAGGGGTCAAGTATCTTTTTCGTGGATGCTGCCATTGGCTCCAACAGCAATAGAGTCTCCCTGGTCATTGCTTATGCATTCTTGCTTCTTAAGAGAGCAGCTGCTATGAATAATGCCTGAAGATACCTCATTGACACACAAAATACAGTGCAGCTTGGCTTTTCTCTTTGTAAAGAATTGCTGTTGATCAACAATATTTACTGGGTGGATTTGGTGTGCTAGGCATCAAGAAAGGTTATGAAGAAAGTAGGTAGCGTGCAAGATACCTGGCCAGAAGATCATTATAATTGTGGGCATAGGATAAAACACATACATAAAGAAAAGGGATCTTTATAGAATAGGATGGCTGCGTGTTTTACGATAGAAAGCCTTTTCTTAAAAAACAGCATCATAAAAATAGAAAACTGGGCGGTATTCCCTGTTGTTGACAAAAGTGGTATTGTTGTGAAGTTGGTGTGTGTGCAGAGCAGCGTTCAGAAAACCTGAAATCATGATTTGACTGTGCTTTGCCTGAGGCCCGCTCAGCCCTGGGGGAGTGGTCGGCGTGCCACAATATTTCCTGTTTGCCTGGCAGGTTACCCATAGTATTTTGATCTTGCTGCATCAAAGCAGTGATGATGTGTTCAATGACTCTTTTTTATTCCTCTTGTGCATTCTCTTTTGTATTTGTGGATCATGTGTCTCCATTTCTTCCTTCTCAACCTGACTCTTGGTGAGTTTCACAATTTCTCCCCTCAGTTGTGTGCAATTCTTTTTACTTCTCAAAACATCTGTAAGGATCTGGAAGAGGACCTCTGGCCGCTCCCTGCTTCTTGCTAGGTGTTAGGGCAAACAAAACCCTGAGAGATGAGTTGGCTGCATCTGCAATTTAGAATTAGAAGGGGTGAAAATATAAATGGATACAAAAAAATGGTGTCAATCTTGGAAAATGAGATTGAATCATAGCTATATAAGGTGGTAGAAACAAAAAGAAGCCACCTGCTTCCCGTAAGGTACCTGCCAAATCTTAAGGAAAGTGAGGAGGAAAAGATGATGAAGGTGGCTAACGTAGGAGCTCCTACCAGCTTGAGCTCTCTGGGGCAAGGACTGTCTCTTTTATTCCTTTGACCTCACACAGTGCTGGGCACATCCTAGATGCCCACTTAGAGTTTTGTGTGCATAAATAAATGAACAGACTCTGAAAAGATTTCATGAATAGGTGGTAGCTTCAAACAGATCCACAGTCTTCTGAAGCTTAACTTCTGGGTTCACCAGACAATCACTGTGGCTCTATATTGTTCGTGGACGGATCTTCAGTTTCTGTAATTTAATGTTTCCTTTGGAATAAAACCGCTATTTGAGGCTTGAGACCAGAAGGTACCTGTGCAACTTTCACTCAAGAAATACTGTTGGTGGTTGCAGAATCTTTTTACTCCTCGAGTTTTCTTCTCCCAGACCCCTTGCCATTAATATTAGACTTAACTTTAAAACACTTTTAGAATTTCAGCATTCAAGATTTATACATAAATTATGGCATCTAGCATATGAGCATTCACAATTCATACCTATTTGCTTTCTACCTAAAATCTGTGTAATTTCTCACAGGGCTAAATAGAGAAAAGTGTTACACAGAAGAAAATCCACATTGTAACTTTGTCCTAAGAATGCCCTTGGTGCTATCGTTATTTCTGAGAAAAAAACAAAGGTCTGTTTGTCTCAGTAAGAATGGGAAGAGGGTACAAGCACCTTCTTTCACTACAAAGGAATCAGTTTGTGTTATTCATGCATCTTTCTCTCTCTCCTCTTTCTATGAACCAAAGAACAGAACAAAACAAAAAGTCTAAGAACAAACAAACTCACAACAATAGCAGCAGCAAGAACAAACTCGAGGATTTAGGTGGAATGATACCAAATCAGCGAATGACATTTGGGAATGTCACGTGGCTTATATAATTCTAGGAAAGAGATGTTTTATGTGTTGCTACCAAAGGAAAGTGGGAGATAGGAAAAATAAAATAAAGAAGAGGAAAAAAAGGAAAGGGAAAGCACTATGTGTGGGTCCGTGTTTCTCAGGAGGGACGCTATTAGCGCTTGGGGTAAGGTGGTCAATCATATTTTTAAAATATAATGAAGAGTTTTGATAGGGGCTTAAAAATGGGTTGGACTCCTCTTGATTAACTGTACATTTTAGTCCCACTTCCAAAATTCCTGATGTTTTAAACTTTTTGGAAAGCGGATTTCTTCCTGTTACAGTTTATAAATGTCTCAAAGTGTGGGTGTACGGCAAACCGTTCCAAATTTACCCTCAGAGGAATATTCTTCAATTTTGACTCTTCCGGTTCTCCGCTTGACTTTTGCTTGAGCATCTGTAGCTCACTCTGCTCTTCTGTCTTTAAACTCTCTGGGTGAACTGATTAATTGTCATAGCTTTGATTGCTGTTGATGGCTTGCTTTTTATACCCATCCCTGACATTTTAACTGCTCTTCAGCTCCATGTCTTAAACAGGGGTAAGAAATCTGCCTTTAGATCTACTTTCCTCATCTAAGAAAAATATGATAAAAATCAAACTTAACTACTTCTCCTTAGCTCCCTTAATACAATCAATGACACCATCATTTATTGAGTTTTCTTAATTTCACAAATATTTGAACTTTTGATGCTAAGTTCCAGTGACCAAACTGGCAGAGTCCCCAGTCTCATGGAACATTATAATATAGGAGTAGAAATGTATTAGTAATCACACAAATGTATAATGACTAATAGCAATAATGGCTATAAAAACCTCCAGATTTCTATAAGTGTCTAATATAAAGACCTCAATTAGTCTGAGCAGTTAAAAATGACTTTCTAGGCTGTATTTCCTTTACCTCCCATATCCACTCAACCACTAAGTCCTATTGGCTGCACCCCCATTTTTACAGTTGCAGTTCTGTTGGGGGCTGTTTCTGTATTTGGATTACTCCAATTGGATCCTCACTTGATTTTTCTCTATTGCAAACTATCAGCACATGGCTGCCATGTGATTTTTCTTAAATTTTCATTTTTGTCACATTGCTCCCCAACTTGAGAATCTTTAGTGGTCCCCCATCATCCATTGACTCGACTTCAGGTAGATTACTTTTTCCTAAATGCTCTTATTGTGCTAAATAGGAGCATTTCTATCACCACTTTCTTTTTTTTTTTTTTTTTTTTTTTTTTGTGGCCTCTTCCTTTGAGGAGCACAGGCTCTGGACGCGCAGGCCCAACGGCCACGGCTCACGGGCCCAGCCGCTCCGCGGCACGTGGGATCCTCCCGGACCGGGGCACGAACCCGCGTCCCCTGCATCGGCAGGCGGACGCTCAACCACTGTGCCACCAGGGAAGCCCCATATCACCACTTTCTTATTCAGCTTCATCACGCTGTTCTCTGCACCCAGAGGGCTGCCTTCTTTCTCTCTGTACCTCGTACCTTCTAGATTTCAGTGATTTTCCAGCTGTGAACCCTTGAAGAGAAAAGGTTAGCAGGAGAGACATACGGGCAGTGGACGGGGTGAGAGGTGGGCTCTGTTCTAATTGCTCCCTCCACTGGATTTCATGTGCAAGATTTCATTTGAAGAAAGGGGTCCAAGGCGAAAGAACACTTGGAAATCTATGTATCATTGAAGTTTCCAGTTGAAATTCATCTTCCCTCAGAAGTTCTTCCTTACTAAGCCCCTCTCCTCCACACTGACTTTTCCCTCTACTTTCAACACTCCACTCCTAGGTGTGATGCACTTGCTGACTTATTGCTTTGTTTTGTACTCTTGATAAATTGGCCTCCACAAACTCAATTTTTAATTCTGTTGCATTCTCTGAGGTGCTTTACTTTGGTATAAATGGGTGAATAAACTGAACACATGAATACTCTGTGGTTATTTCAGCTAGTGGAAAATTTCTGTCTATGACATTATGTCTCTAATCTATTCTCCAATTTTTAGCAACAAAGTAAAAATAATCAGTACAGTAAGTTCCCTGCACACAAACGAGTTCCATTCTGCGAGTGCATTCATCAGTTCAATTTGTTCGTAAGTCCAACAAAGATAGCCTAGGTTCCCAACTAACACAATCGGCTATATAGTACTGTACTGTAATAGGTTTATAATACTTTTCACACAAATAATACACAAAAAACAAACACAAAAAATAAAACATTGTTAATCTTACAGTACAGTACCTTGAAAAGTACAGTAGTACAGTACAACAGCTGGCATACAGGGACTGGCATCGAGTGAACAGGCAAGAAGAGTTACTGACTGGAGGAGGGAGAGGAGGTGGGAGGTGGTGGAGCCAAAGGATCGTCAGCAACAGGAGACGGAGGGCAAGCTGCAGTTTCACTCACGCCTGACGGTGATGGCAGAGGTTCTGGTTCCTTGCTGGATTCAATTCTATCTACTCTCTTGAAAAAACCATCCAGTGATGTCTGGGTAATAGCTCTTTTTTTCTCATCATAGATGACATGATAATACTGGATTGCATTCTGAACAGCTGCTGCAACCCTTGTGTACCATTCTACATTTGGGTCCCATGCCTCAAATACTAACAGTGCCTCCTCAAATAAAGAAAATCCCCTTGCCACTTCCTGAGTCGTGAATCTCTTCGGTTCTTCAGTTACTTCTTCTTCCTCTTGTCTCTCTTTGTCCTTTCTCTGGTAAAGTACACAAAAGCACAACCACTTGTAGAGGATGCACACACGTGACATTGTATGCCAGACACTTGAACTAACTCACGTGACTGGACCTGTGAATGCACGTTAGCATCTTTGAAAGTTCGCTACTGGAAGGTTTGTGTGTAGGGGACTTACAGTATATGAAAAGTGACTTTCTGCCATATGACGGTGAGTCCATGTAGATGGTCAAAAAATAGGGGAGAGGGCTTCCCTGGTGGCGCAGTGGTTGAGAGTCCGCCTGCCGATGCAGGGGACACGGGTTCGTGCCCCAGTCCAGGAAGATCCCACATGCCGCGGAGTGGCTGGGCCCGTGAGCCGTGGCCGCTGAGCCTGCGCGTCCGGAGCCTGTGCTCCGCAGCAGGAGAGGCCACAACAGTGAGAGGCCCGCGTATAGCAAAAAAAAAAAAAAAAAAAATAGGGGAGAGGATTTGTGAGAAGTGCTGAGAATGTTCTCTTTGAAACCCCTTGTTCACCGGGATTGACCTCCTGTCCTTTTTACTCCCCCAAGGTTGACATGGGACTGTTTGCCAATCTGTGACATATAGGTCAAACTTTGTATCTTACCTCTCTTAGGGCAGAATGGAATCTCTTTTTTAGGACCGAGGTTTACTTAAGTTGAAGTAATGTAAATTTAATTGGATCACAAATCTTGTTAGCACTTATTATTCAAGTCTGTTCCTGAACTACAAGAGGACCATGACGTATCCCAAATTCCCAACTGGGAACAAGCAATGAAGAGAACAAGTCCCTGCAGTGGCTTCTCCGCTGAGCCCAAAAAACCACATCTGATAAGCTATGTAATTTGCTCTAGCAATTTTGTGCCAAAAATAAAGGCACACTTTTGCAGAGTTCCACATTTCTAAGAAAAACTGAACTCCGCCTCATGCTAATCCAGCTCCCTTTCTTTCTTTTTCGAACTTGATGTTCATGGAGAGAAAATACCAGTTTGCATCTTAGGTCCGATAGACCCTTGGCCAGATGGCTAGGCCCATCCTCCTCTAGTCATCCTAAGCCTGCCTTGCTGTCACACAGAAACCTAAACCTGAAGGACAGGCAAAGACGCCAGCAGTGGTCTGTTTTACGACACCCCGATAACAGGATGTTTTTAGCAGCACAGCAGATTCTTGGCCGATGGCCCTGGTTAAAGGAAGAGAGGCACAGAATCTTCGAAGTCATCAATTTTAATGAGGACTGCAACTATTCCAGTAAACTAGATCCCTTCATTTTTGTTAGCTTGACAAAGAAACCTGATACATCCAAGACATTTATTTTTTTTTAGTTCAGTACCAAGACAGGAACTCGCTTTTTCACCACCAGTATTAGGCCCCCAATGGTGATAAAAATTCCTGTGCAGTCTTTTGGAGGGGAAGAATAAAAGCGCCTACAAGGGGGAAAAAAAGAACACCAAACAAATACGAACTTTTGAAAAATTCAGGCTTTTCTTGGCTCAGAGGTTAAATATGAATTGTTAGAGTTCCCTTTCAAAGTTGGAGTCTGCCAAGGTCTCTCATAAGCTTGGATAGTTTTGTGGAAGTTATAACAAATAAGAATAGATATATGTACACGTATAACTGAATCATTATGCTGTACACATGAAACTAACACAACATTGTAAATCAACTATGCTCCAATATAAAATAAAAATTAAAAAATACTTGAGATTAAAAAAAAAAGAAATTTCATCTGTGTTTTCAACAGTGAGGAATATTGCCTTTGAATAGTGGTATGTGTGTGTGTGTGTGTGTGTGTGTGTGTGTGAGAGAGAGAGAGAGAGAGAGAGAGAGAGACAGAGACAGAGACAGAGACAAAGACAGAAAAAACAGAGAGACAGAGAGAGAGGGAAAGAGGCAGATAAATCGAGCCAGAAGATGAGAATTCAACTAATTTATTTATGACTTAATAAATTAAAATAATTTGAAGAAGTATTTCTGAATTTTCTGGGTAAGTCACACTAGAGGTACTAAGTAATTTCTAAGTTTCGTGGTGAGATAAACAGCTAAATTGCTTGAGAAGTTTGAGTATCAGAGAACCCAGCCTTTGCTTCTAATCTTTTTCATCTTTGTGCAAACTCACTGAACTCTTATTCCAGATCTGAAGGCAACAGACAGGCATTTGTTTTAACTCCTTAAGTAGATTCAAGTTTTAGAATCACTAAGGTTGAAAGTAGTGGTACAATTTCTAAATCCCACTCTTCAGTAGTAAGGGATTCAGAGCAAGGGCAAGCTGTGCCGTCTCTTACGAATTTTTCAATCAAAAAGTTTCTTTTTTTTTTTTCCCCCCTGTTAAAAAATTCTTTAAATAGAGTTGGGGGGGGAAAAAAAAAAACAACCCAGAAAAAGTTACGCAAATGGCAAGGTAGTGACAGGGCATCTATCAAAATGGCTCTGGAAATTCCATTTTTAAAGTGCTATAAAAATATCATTATTAATGATGATTGACTGGGTTTTCAGAGCCAAGATATTTCAAGACTGCTAAGTTAGCGCCGAGTGCAAAAGTGTGGGTGCTGAAGTGGCTTCAGGGTTCCCTCGCTGTGTTTCTTCATTGATTTTTAAGTAACATGTGAGCCCACTCAAATTGATGATTTTCGTTTTGAATTAGTTTGGCCTCTGTCATGGAGAGCCTTCCATCTTTGCCTGACTGTCAGTGTCTAATTCATCTTCATCAAGTCCCCAGCAGGAAGATTTGGATCTTACTACTTTTTGTTTTACAGTTTTATTGTTTACAGGAAATTGGGACACAGAGAAAAATAGAGCGGAATCTACCCAAGTTTTCAGTAGAAGTACTCAAAGGGAGAAGATACACCTTCACTCGTGGACCTCGTAGAAACTCCTGGATTGTGGCAGTCCCACGAGGTGGGAGAGGTAATAATATAATCCAGTAATAATATAATCCAATACTCCCTTCAGATTTTGTTTGTTTGTTTGTAAGATTCCTGAAAAATCTTAGCTTCCAGTCTGTGTCAACCTGATACCTTGTACCTGTTGCTTTTATGAACCTAGAAGTCCTCTCCATTTTACAGATGGGAAAACTGAGGCTAAAGAAAATCATGCACAAGATTGGAAAAACCATATTAGATTTCAGTATAGTCGGCTGTTCCTGTGAAGGTCTTATATTTTGCTGTATTTTCACTCACTGCCAAGACTGGGAAAAATGACGAGTATGTTTTTTTTAAAGTGTAACTAAAATGTACTTGAAAAACATCACAAAAATATTATCCTGTTTAGGTAAGGCCCAAGGCCCAAGTTAAAGGACTTCTTTAAAGGATGCAGGGAAAAAAACACCACCACCAACAAACCCAATCATCTACTGAGCAAAAATCATGTCTTTTCTACTCCCTGAAGCTCCTTAGTACTCACCCCTCTGCTTTTCACAGCAAGCATTGCTGCTTCTTCTCTGAAGACTCACTCATTCTCCAGTCCTCTGGGAGAAAACTAGTTTGCCTTTTTGACGGTGTGCCAAAAATGGAAAAAAAGGAAGAATTTAAGCAACTGTCAACCAGGAAATTTTTTGTTTGTTTGTTTTTTAAAAAAGGAAATTTCCCAACCTAGCCAAGAAATTTTGTCTAAGTTACAGACTGTCAGTCTTTATAATCCCTCTTTGTTCCTTTTCTTTTCTGAATCCCGCATTTTCACCGAGGGTAGATAATCTTTGGCATTATCCTCATTGGCTCAGCTTAGCTTTCAGTCCCTTGGGGTCCTGCTGACTCCATAAACTTTCAACTCCTAAATCCAGTGCTGGCTCACCCAGGAAAGAAAAAAGCAAATTGAACAATAAAATTCAAGCTGTAGCTTCCGTTGTGACTCAAGAGCAGAAAATGTTTTTAATGGCCAAAAGCACATAAATGCCATTAATCACCAAGAATTTGTTATTCCTCATTGGATGCTCCAAACAAACACTGTTTTGTCCAACTCCATTACTATCTGGGATTTGCAAATTATCTGATTGAATATTCATCTAGGGTTGAGCATTTTGGAAATTCTTTCATAGAAATGATACATGCCAAAAAGGAGAAAGGAACACTTTTTTCTCCCTTTCTTTTCTTTTTCATCCCTCCCTTGTGTGTCTCTTCCTTTCCTTAGTCTCTTTTGCTGTGTCAGCCCTTCTATGCACGATCGGTTTTCTGTGATCTATGGAAAACTCCCACCTCAGGAATTTGAAGCCTTCTGTTAAGTCTTTTTATTTTGTTGAGTCCAGGCTACAGATTTTTGTTTTGAAAAAGTCTTAGAGGATTGTATTATAGCCACACATTTTCATTCTTTGAGCTGCATGTATAAATTAGACCATTTTTTAGGAGGCACTTTGCAGGCATACTGTCTTCTGGAATACTTTTCTAGTGTATCACTGAAGCGTTAGTATTATTTGGAGGTTCACACAGTAAGTTGATGGGATGCTTTCTTTCTTCTCTTTTTTTTTTTCTTCTGATATTTCTAGAGCAATAGTGGTTGAAAAATGTTATAAATTAATTTGTTGGTGATTCTTGGAATAAATTAGAATAATTGATTTGGGAAACCTAAGTAAATATTTGTCATAACAAACCCATTTTTTAATTTCACGTGGAAGAAAGCTGCATTTTCCTTCATGTACAGAGATCAGATCAAAAGCTTGTGTTGAGCAATAGGGGCTCCAAATCTATTCTCTGGTCTTGTGGGACATAAGTTCTTGGGAGAGGTAGACTACAGTGTAACTACAATATTCAGAATGCAAGCAAGAATTTTTTAAAAACGATTCTTCTTTTTCTGAGTTGGGATTAAGGAGTTTAATAGTGTGTCATTTTATATGCTCCATTCAAACAGAAAACTAATGGGGGAACAACTGCATTTGTTGAAAGCCTGCAGTGTACCAGGCTCTCTCTATATTCTCCCCACAGCCCTGCAAGGGTGAGCATCGTTTTCCCAGATGAAAAAAAAGAGGCTCAGAGGGGTTAGGGGCTCAAACAAGGGTCAAAAACATAATAAGTAGTAATGCTAGGAAGATTCACGTGACTCTTTTTCATTTTAACCTATTGCCTCTAGTAGGTAAGGATGCTAGTTTGATATTTTCCATTACTGCCTACCTAGACAGGTACATTTCACAGAGAATACTAATTCTTCCAATGGTTTGCCAGCCAGAGGAAGGGGAGGCCATTGCCTTTGGCTAACTGGTCTCTTCAGGAATCTTGAGGACGAGCAGAATGTCTTTCCCTTCTCACTGTATTGCCCTCCACTGCCACCTCCCCAAATGGACAGCTCAGAGGAGCCTGTCCATACTTTTAGCTGATGTCAAAGTGTTCAGGGTGAGAAGAAAATCAAGTCACACAAGCACTGTTGTATCAGGTATAGTAAAACAAGCGTGAATCAGCGTGAGTTCTCCTATGGTCTTCAGTTTGGGATTCTTTCATAGGTCACTGAATAAAACAATCTTAAATGACAAGATCATAACAAGTTCTTGGTGGGATGGCAGTGGTTCTGGCCCTAAGTGCAACTGTAAAATGGGCAGACTTATTTTGGGGGGTACTTGCTTCCTCTTCAGAGCTGTTGTCTCTATGATGAGAATTCCTCTTCTGTCAGGCACCCTGGACCTTCATACTCTTTCCACTTTCCCCTCAACACAATCTGCTCTGGAGAGCTATCACTTGGAAAGAATCTAATGAATTAATCATCACTTGCAGGTATGACTGTAGGGGTGGAATTTCGGGAATCGAGGCAGGCAAGGGAAGATGCAATTCAGAGCAGCAGAGGTTTCTTAACAGCCTTCAATGAATAGGATGTAGGTGACCACCTGTTCATAGAATGTTCGTGGGTAAGGCTGATCCTGGAGGGAGACAGAAGACTAATGTAGATGGCTGAAGGGCGCTTGACCAGAGTACGCATCTGGAAAAAAACCAAGAGTTCTCCTGCTGGTCTCTTGTCTCTCTGCCATCTTCCAAGTCACTCTACTATGAACTGTGGCATTTAGATTGAGGTTGGGGTGGGTTGGGGAGTGGGGGAGCATTTTCTGTCCTGCGTCTGGGCTCTCAGCCTCTTTAGAAGAAGGCCAAGATGGTTCTTTCAACCACGGAACTTGGTCAAAATATTCTCTATAGAAGAGTGATTACGAAGACTGATAGCCTAGGCAATGCAGCATAAAAATGTAGCACATTCTTAAAAACTAGTCCATTGATTGGCTGTAGTGCCAATAGAATTCGATGAAGTTTTCTTAAAGCTGTTTCCATGTCTATTGTTTATTAGAAGCTTTTTGGAAGACCTAAGCTTTTGGTTTTGGAGTGGAGGAAGTTTCCTGGAGTGTCAGCAATTTACCTGTCTCCTTACTTACTGTAGATACTCACCTAGGGCAGAAGGCCATTGCCAGTCTATAAGGTGATCCATGGTGTAAAAAAACTAAGAATGAGGTTTCTTCCACAGCCAATTCAGAAGCACCACTCTTTTATCTAGAGAGCCAAGAAATACTGGAGGCAAAGGGACAGTGGCAATCTGTGACAGGGTAGGTAGATGATACGTTTCTTTTGTGTTTGAGGGGTTGGCCAACGATATTTGAGGTACTTGTAACTTACTTCTCTCAAAAAGGAGGAGGTGAAAGGGCTCAGGGAACACTTCTGTATATTCCACACTGTGAGATGATGTGTTGGAGAAATAACACAGAAAATAAGCCAGATGGGAAAACAAGAAGAGAGAGAAGAAGAAATATCTATATCAACAAATCTATGTAGAAATGAGGCATATTCATACTTTTTGTTTTTTAATTTACATCCTTCTATTAGAGCATGGCTCTAGTTGTTTTCTAATTATTCCTCTAAGTCTGCCGAGCCCCACTAGGTTATGAACTACGTGAGGGCACGCATCTTCTTTATTTTTGTATCCCTGGCATCAGGCATGCTGCTGGACACAGAACAGTTCCTCAATAAGTGATTTTTAAATGACGGAAATTATTTTCATATAATAGAATTTTGATTCTAAAATAATTGCTTCCCCGGGAATGAAACACCCCTGTGAGTCATCTCAGAGAATTTAGGGGATGAGTGGAACCAACAACCTGACCTGAGTAGGACTAGATATTGACTAGTAAAGAGATGTCAATCTTTCTTACTGTAATTGACTGAATCTGAAACATGAATACGGTGAAGTTAGCCAAAGAGGATACCCTGGGGCAAGGAAGATCACACAAGATTGAAGACTAGGATGATGGGAGCCACAAAGACCAAGATCAGAGAAGCTGCACCCAGATAGTATCTGAGAAAAGCAGGTGAAGATGCAGGCATTGAACATAAGTAAAACTCATGTTACCTGGCTAGTGAATGTGCTGCAGGCACTGTACAAGATAGACTTCCCAGAATAGTGAATGACAGGACTACTAGTCAGGGGAGGACAGGCATCTTCCTGGGGAAAGAGTCTTCAGGGAGCAAATAAGAAAGGTCTGTTTCCTGCTGGGGTGATAGGAGAGATGAAAAGAAGGCCTCACAGGATTGGAAGACTGGGAGACTCTCAGGAAGAGTGAAAATTTACTCTGCAAATTCAGAGTAAAATATGCTGCGGTGCAGAGAAGGAATCTTCAGGTATTCCTAATCTTCGTTCCAAAATAGGCCCCCTGTACGAATGCCAGATTGGTCAACCTGGGAAGCCTCACACCAGGGACAAATATTAGAAAGTAAGACACTAAATAATAGAAGACACTAAAAATTCACAAGACCTCACCCTGGTTTCTGAGTATACTAGATAAAAAGCAAGTCAGTAATTATATGCCAAGGAATATTATTAGGACAACTCTTAGATATCTTGATATTTTGGGTAACTTTTTCACATTTGTTGTCATTATCTCCATCTAGTTTCCCATAGCGATTAATGACATTATCTTAAAGTGGAAGGGCCTGCCTGTGTACTTATTCTGGGATGTACCATGAAAGGGAGCGTGTGGGAGAATCACATGGTATTCTGTCCTCTACCCTGGGAGAGCCTACCTTGGAGAAACACATTGGGACTGTAAAGTGACTCCAGGTTTGTCACTGGGAGTAGCTTGGAGGACTGTGACACAGCTGAGGATAAGCAAGAAGAAATTAGACTGCAAAGATGCCTTATCCCAGCCTCTAAGAAATTCCAAGAGATTCCTAAGCCTTCAAGAAATGATGGAACTACGTTATCTCAATCGAAGAAAAACGTAACACGTCGTAACGATTTGACAATGAACTCTCTGCTGGTTGGGAGGAAGTTGCCGTGCATAAACCTGGCATATTCATGGGTGCATGTGCTGTAACTTCTTGGAGCGAGATATGACAGAGAGCCTGCCAAGATCACCAAAGTCACCAATCCCCACTGCTCCGATGGTTCCTGTAGTAAAAAATATTACAGTCATAAGGAATCTTCAGTGAACCTCCAGGACCAGGTAAGGAAGTGAAACCATTTAGGGGTTGAGTAGGATTTTTTTTTCTCTTCATCCAGTTTGTGGACATGACTCTGAAAGAGAAAGGAGGGTAATAATTGGTTACATAGAAGGCATCCGAAGGAAAGAATTTGTCTTCTGGATCATGACAGGAATGTCAGGAAGATGTACTACTGAAAATGGAAAAGGGCACTGGATCAAAGTAGAGAACGTATTTAACAAGGATAAATGGATGAAGGGGAGGGAGAAAAATCAGGACCGACTACCATGTAGGTAGTAAGGACAGTGGGCATGGCAGAGTGTACAGTGGAGGTGGTTCTTAGTAATTATCATTCTTTCATTCATTCAACAAATAACAGAGAAGTTCACTAAGAATAATACTTACGACCTTAGAGAACTATCTATGTCAACACAGAATAGGAGGTGACAAAATAACTCGAAGTTTCAAAGCACAAAATGAATATAATGTTATTGAGGGCATTAAGATTTGATGGGATAAAACTCAGGCTAAAAATATCAAGAGAAAGACATACTTTATTAAAAAACTTATCTAGCAGAAGAAAAATAGAATAGTGCTATGTATAACTAAGGATACTTCCACGTGGAAGCAAAGGTAAAGCAAAAAGGCACAAGAGAAATAAACCAATCATACTGCCATGAGAATATACCTCAGACCACTTAGGAAGAGGAAAAATATGGATATTATGTTTTTGGTGTTAAATCTTGGTATGAAGTAACCCTTTGCAGTTAACAGGAGACTATCTTTTGGAAAATTAACTTTGATAAAATTAAAGTATTTGATGACCGCTTAACTTCTAATGTTCCATTTTTAATCTCTTAAAAAGAGGGAGAATACAAGAGAGGTAAACGTCAGTATGGAAATTCTGAGGGGGATTAATAATAGTGAGGGAGTAACCAGAATCTTGGAGTTCAGACTACTGCAAAAGTCACATATGTCCCCTTGCCCAGTGTTCCTCAAGATGAGGTTCCTAGACACAGTAGTACCACACATTGTTGTTGGTCTGCAACAAGCTTAAAGTAAGTTCTGGAAACTTTTACAGTAATTTCCATCACCACAACATTTTTACTGTTCAAAATTAAAACTGATCCCTTGCTCTCTTCCACTGGAGGCCCAAACACCACGCCTCTAGTAATGCAAGTACTCAACGCCCACATCGATGGGCAGCGGAAGATTGCCTTTGCCATCACGGCAGTTAAGGGTGTGGGGCAAAGATGGGCTTGTGTGGTGTTGAGGAAAGCAGATGGACCTCAGCAAGAGGGCAGGAGAGCCCACTTAGGATGAGGTAGAGCGTGTGATCACCATGATGTAGAATCCATGCCAGTGCAAGATCCCAGACAGAAGGACGTGAAGGATAGAAAATAGGTCCTGGCCAACGGTCTGGACAAAAAGCTCCGTGAAGACCTGGAGCGACTGAAGAAGATTCAGGCCCACAGAGGCTGCACCACTTCTGGGGATTTCGTGTCCGAGGCCAGCACACCAAGAGCAGAGGACGCCGTGGCTGCACCGTGACTGTGTTCAAGAAGAAATAAATTTGTGGGAGTAGTCTGTTAATAAATAATTTATACAGTTAAAAAAAACCACAACTGATCCCTCACAGATGCTCTGACAAGCACTGTCCTAGTTCATGATAAAATAGAATTCAAAAAGTGTACTGCTCTTTGTTCTGAAAAGGAATACAGCTTATTAGGAAAAAGAACCTAAAGAGAAAACTAAAGAGTGAGGGAATCGGAGTGTACAGCTGGGGATTATTCCAATGGGACAAGTGAGGGAAATCATCTAAAGAGTAAGGTGATTATATTAACAGCTCTCTTGATAAGAAAAGGGGGTGAAACCCTTTTATTGAGCACTTGTTTTCTACTGGACACTTTTATTTACATTGTCTTATTTAATCTTCTCCCTTCAGATAAGTGCTATTTTTCTAATTTTTATGGAAGGGGCCATGAGGCTCAGTGACTTTAATAGGCTGCATGGTGGCCACCCAAAAGATATGCACGCCCACATCCTAATTCCAAGAACATGTGAATATTACCTTATCTGGTCAAATGTGATTAAGTTAAGGATCTCAAGAGGAGGAGCTTATCCTAAATATATCCTAAATTCAATCACACGTATCTTTATAAGATGGACGCACAGAGAAGATGAGGAAGCAACAAGTTCGTGGAAGGAGAGATAGGAGTGATGTGTCCACAAGCCAAGGGGTGCCCAGAGCCATTAGGAGCTGGAAGAAGCAAAGAATGGATTCTTCCTAGAGCCTTCAGAGCCTGCAGACACTTGATTTTGGATTCTGGCCTCTGGAACTGTGAGGGAACAAATCTCTGATGGTCTAAGCCACCCAATTTGTGGTAATTTGTTATAACAATATTAGAAACCTAATACTGTGACCTAAAGTAACTTCTACAAAATGAAAAAAAAATGTATGATATTTAACCTCAGGCTAACTCTAAAGCTTTGTTACTCTGACGTATCACATAGCAGCCTTCCAGACTTTATAATGCCTGGATAAATGATTAGGAATATATTGAAAGGATAGGGAGAGCACAGATAAATAAAGAGTATAAGATGTGGCGTCATGTACTAGGTGGGACTCTTGGTTCCTCTACCCACTTACTTGTCTTCTCAAAGTCTCAGTGCCCTCAACTGAAAACATCACATTATTGTGAGGTTTGAGCACAATAACATACCTGTAATTTTCTTTGCAACTTGTGCAACACTAGTCCAATGCTGATTACCAAGACCAATTCTTTCCTCAAGAGAGACTGAAGAGACAACATTGGTAGTACCCCTTCCATTCACTCTTTCTCTGTTGCAGATGCAGTGGCACTGGATTGCCCACCTTCCTGCCACGGCAGATGGCAAGGCGAGCATCCTCCTGTTTCAGGATGCACAGTCCTAATATCACGTGCCGACAGGAGCAACAGAAAGCCCCTGAGCCTGCTGAGCAATTTCTACTTGAAAGAAAACCTCAGCAGCTACCAGGCCAAAACAAAATAGTTATTTTTGGCAGATCTTTTCTTCAGGATTCAGAGAGACAATAGTAAATAACTCTATTCAACAGGCCAGCTCATTTTTACTTGTTTATTTACACCCTGCCTTGTTCCAGAAAGGATTTAAGGTGGATTACCTATTAATACTACACAAGATAAGTGAAAAATAAGTGGTGAGGAAAGTAGGACAACAGGAAAATGAAACTCAGAAAAATAAGTGAAACCAGGAATGAGTTAGACTCACCGTGTTTAGTGAGGATTTTCCCTCACCAGGGGTGGCCATGAGTGTGTCTCTAAGCTTTCTTGCTGTTAATATAAAAAACGGCTCTAATGCAAGGTCCCCAGCAACATTCTCTTTAGGATGTGATTTCAGCCTGCCCGGGGCACTGGCTGTGGGTGATCAAGGCCGTAAAGATCTTGACACTGAGCATAACAGTCATCATTTTAGCCTGGATTAAAAAAGAAAAAAAAATCAGTAAAGCATCAATGAAATTTGTGTCTTTGAGGAACATAACTTCCCGATGTCCTGCATAATATAAACTAGCTATAAAATTTATATTTACAGAACTGTTGACTCACTAACTGTACAGGGTGATTAACTACAAATCAGGCAAGCAAAAGGGGACATCTACCAAAAAGGATGACTTTGGTTTTAGAACCGTTCATCTGTAACCCTTCTTTTTGGTACTAATCAGGGCAAGCTTGATCTGCAGCACTCTCTCTTCATGGTAATAAACTTACTGTCTGCTTATAAGAGAATGTCTATTTTTCTCTTCTCTAGAATGGGGGAAATGCATCCAGCTTATAGAAGAGTGTCATTAAATTATTAAGATTCAAATTGAAAGGAAAAGGGCAGTTGGAGCACGTCTCTATTTTTACTTCACTGAAATCACTATTAAAGATGAATTGAGCTAGCTTTTGGGGAGTGAATTGTGTAGCTAATTCACAGGGTGGGCGGGGGGAGCCCTTCATGGTGTTGCGATGCTTAAAATAAAAGGGTTTATAAGGGTTATATTAAGGTATTTTATAGTGAAAATTGATGATGGGTAAGTAGCTATGGCCCTCATGCCCCTTTTAATCCTGAATTCTCTCTCTCTGCTCTCTGGCAGGCATTGGTAAATTTTTTCTACAAAGGGCTAGATGGTAAATATTTTAGGCTTTGTGGGCCTTATGTTTTCTGCTGTGACTGTCCAACTCTGCAATTGCAGTGCAAAATCAGCCATAGACAGCTCGTAAGTTAATGAGTGTAGCTGTGTTCCATTAAAGCTTTTTTTAACGAAAGCAGGTGGCAGGGGACTTGGCCCATGAGCCATGGTTTGCCGAATCCTGCTCTGTGACATAGAACGTGGGGTTTTAAATCCTTGTTCAAAGTTTTCACTGTATTCTGAACAACGTTTCTGAGAGAAATTTTGGCCTGACAGCCTACCTCCCTGAAGGTGATGGGAGCGCCCTCCCTTTAGGTTAGAAGACCTTGATTTTTGAAATAGATCACTGCCTCCTGCATACCGGTTTTCTAAATCATGGACTGCTCCATTCCACCGATAAGACTGAAAAGCTGAGAAGCTATGTTCTCGGCCTCCAGCCTAACCCCTACCTCAGTATATCAGAGCCTAGCCATGTGTCCAGGTCCGACTGGGACACACATGAGGGAGATACCTTAGTGGGCACAATCATAATTCATGACTCTTGATTTTAAAAAGTTCAGGCTTGCCTCAAGCCAGTTATAGGAACATTCATACATGTACAATGTCACCTTTTCTTTTTTAGAAGATCCTCACAGTTGGACACTACTCCATCTTTTATTAAGGGCTATATATAAAAGTGACCCTTTGGAGGGTATATTTCCTCCTTTGTAAAATTGCTGTTGAAGACACTTTCCATTAGATTGTTTTGTGTTCTTCATGTAAAACTTTGTGATTCCTCTTAGAGTTTAGAGGGACGACAGAAGTGCTTCTCTTGTTATGCTTCCTGTTATTAACCAGACAAGGCAGTATAACTTCTCCTATGCCACCCGTTTGTCCTACTTTTTACCTGTGTTTCCAAAACGTAAAGCTAAGTACATGTTCCGTTGCACAGGTTATAAATAGTCGAGGTCTTCTTACCCATCTATGTCTTCCTTTCCATTCTTGGTCTTTTCATTTATTTTCTGTTTTTTTTTTTTTTGAGGGGGGAGGGGGGATCTGATTGTATTTGTATCTTAATATAGAATACCATAGAAGTATAAATAACAAGTAAATAATAAAGTTTGGGCTTGTTGAAAATGTTAGAGACCACAAAAGGACAACTTCATCTGTGTTTGAAACTAGAAAAACAAGGAAGTGATCACCAAGCTGCCTGGGGCAGATGGTGTAATGATAACAGATAACAAAACTATTGAATTTATATTTTACTTTCAAATTCTGCTGCAAGGAAAGTGGTCTCCAGGCTGGAAGAATTAAGAACAAATAATACCTTGAATTATTTTTTTGAATTCCTTGTTTTCTTGGAATATATTTAATTTTTTTTTTTTTTTTTTTTACACCTTGTCCCATTGTATTTTCACCCTGGGAGGTGGTCACAGTAGTTATTATTATCCTGCTTTACTAAGGAGGAAATTGTGACTCAGTGTTAAATGACTTGTGCACACTCACAAACAATGCAAAGAGGGAGTTGACTGCAACTCTGTGTAAATAAGTAGACAGTAAGGCAAAGCCTGGTCGTTTTAAATAAATTTTGGTTGTCAGCACTGGATGCGAGTTACGCCAGCCTACTGAGAAAACTGGGTTGCGGTGCAAATAGGAGATGCTCAAAATATGTTTTTGAATGAGTGAATTGAGCTGAGCATTAATCTTAGTAAATTACTGAGGTATTGCAGAGACCAAAAGATGAATAAATAAGGGAAATCTCAGTCCATTTTTCAAAAAGAGGGAGAGATTCCACAATCCATAAATAGGTCAACTATTCTCAGAGGCGATCCCAGAAAAAATCAAGAATGGACTTTCAAGCTAATGGCTTTGAGTATTAACGAAGGAATGTAGTGGTTACTAGGAGTGAACATAGGTTTGTAAGGAATGCCACGTTATGCTTGCTTAATTTATTTTCTTGCTTTTGAAACAGAGCTACTGTAAGCTCAGAGGATTGACTAGGAAAATTTAATTTTCACAATAATATCATAAAAATAGCAACCACTTCTAGAACACTAACTATATGGCAGACCCTGGCTGCCTTATTTCATTTAGTCCCATAATGGTCCCAGTGCATAGGTATGTTTCTATCTCCCTTGTTTCAGATAAGACAGAGGTTCAGAGAGAGCAAGTAATTAAAGTCACATTGCTAGCGAGTGACTGAGCTGGAGTCAAAGCCAGATTTGTCTGACTCAAAGCCATTGGTGGTAAGTCACTACAGCACCATTTCGTGTTGACACACAGCAGGGCTCATAAGATCTTTGAGGTGAAGCTGAACTAAAGATCTACAGGTTGGGTCACACTATCTTTACATAAATTCACAGCAGGTTGAAAACAAATCTGAGGCAGGTTGATTAGTATTTTGGTCTTAGTCTGCTCAACATTTGAATCTATAAAGACATAGAAAACATACTTATCCCTTCTGCAGTGGACAAAACCAAGAAGAGAAGCCAATCTTACCACTGCTATAAGCTAACATTTGCATGGTGTGTCTCATTTTACAAAATACTTTCACTTAGCTTGTCACATTTGATTCTCTCTCACAACTCTATAAAGAAGACTTACCACTAGCTCCCAAACTCTCCCTCTTGCCCACCCCCGCCACCCGCCTTTTTTTTTTTTTACAGTGAGCAGAAATGAGGTTCAGGGAAATCAAATGACTCAATCAGAGTCATGGTGAATAATCTGGGGACTTCTGTTTTCTGTCACACTGCAACAGATATGGAGTCATGATTAGAAATAATATCAAGACATGCAAATGCCAGATCAAAATTATTAAGATGAAATATGAAGGTGATGAATGTGAAGTCTAACACTGAAGGAAAAAGTATGTTTTTGTTGAATGCGTAATGTAAGCCAACATTTCACTCTGATTACTAATAATACTAATTTAATTTTAGCCTGGATTAATGGAAACATAATGTCTACATCACAATAAGCAATATTTCCACTGAACATGTAACTTTTCAAAACATACATGGACCCATATTTGCTGGGCCTAGTATTTATTAAAATCTCAGACTAAGTAGAGTGCACCTAAAGGCAGGTAAATACTGAAGAGACCATGGGCTACATTTGATTGTGGAAGGGAGTGAGGAAATGCATAAAAACTCTAATTGGTTTCAAATTTTTAAAATTATCACGTGGAAGAGGAAAGATTAAGATTTGTTCTGTGTTGGTTGGTCTAGGTCCAGCAGGTGTTGGTGTACAACAAGACAAAAAGCACAAAGGTTTAAGTATCAGACAGTCAGATTTTGGCTCAACATAAAAAATAATTCTAACAGTGGAGCAGTTCCTGAGGAAATGAGCGTTGTGAGTTTTTAACATTTAACTTATTTAAACGAAAAAGAGAGCCAAAAGCAATTCATTCATTTCTCCCATTCCCCACTCTTTACCGTGGCAGCTACCAATCTGCCTGTTCTCTCTGTCTGTGAGCTTGTATTTTGTTGTTTGTTTGTTTTTTTAGATTTCATGTATAAGAGAGATCATATAGTGTTTGTCTTTCTCTGTATGGCTTATTTCACTTAGCATAATGCTCTTGAAGTCCATCCATGTTATCACAAATGGCAAGAGGTCGTTCTTTTTTATGACTGAATAATATTCCATTGGCTAAATATACCACAATTTCTTTATTCATTCATCCACTGATGGACAGTTAGGTTGTTTCCATATCTTGGCTATTGTAAATAATACTGCAGTGAACACGGGGGTGTACATATCTTTTCAAATTAGTGTTTTTATTTTCTTAAAATAAATACCCAGAAGTAGAATTGCTGGATCAGATGGTAGTTCTATTTTTAATTTTTTGAGGACTGTCCATCATGTTTTCCATAGTGGCTGCACCAATTTACATTACCACCAGCAGTGTACAAATGTTCCCTTTTCTCTACATCCCCATCAACACTTTTTATTTCTAGTATTTTTGATGATAGCCATTTTAACGGGTATGAGGTGATAACTCATTGTGAGTTTTTTTAATATAAATTTATTTATTTTATTTTATTTATTTATTTTTGGCTGCGTTGGGTCTTCGTTGCTGCACACGGGCTTTCTCTAGTTGTGGCGAGCTGGAGCTACTCTTCACTGTGGTGTGCGGTCTTCTCATTGCAGTGGCTTCTCTTGCTGCAGAGCACGGGCTCTAGGGTGCGCGGGCTTCAGTAGTTGTGGCTCATGGGCTCCAGAGCGCAGGCTCAGCAGTTGTGGTGCTTGGAGCTTAGTTGCTCTGAGGCATGTGGGATCTTCCCGGACCAGGGATTGAACCCGTGTCCCCTGCATTGGCAGGCGGATTCTTAACCACTGTGCCACCAGGAAAGTCCCGCTCTCATTGTGGTTTTGATTTGCATTTCCCTGGTGATTAAAGACGTAGAGCATCTTTTCATGTACCTGTTGGCCATCTGTGTGACTTCCTTGGAAAAATGTCTATTCAGATCTTCTGCACATTTTTCACTTGGATTGTTTCGTTATTTTTGCTATTGAGTGTTCTTTACATATTTTGGATATTAGCCCCTTATCAGATATATGATTTGTAAATATTTTCTTCCATTCCTTAGGTTGCTTTTTCATTCTGTTGATGGTTTTCCTTAGCTGTGCAGAAGCTTTTAGTTTGACATAGTCACACTTTTTAATTTTTGCTTTCATTGCTTTTGCTTTTAGTGTCAAATTCAAAAATCATTGCTCTGACCTATGTCAAGGAGCTTTTTGCCTATGTTTTCATCTAAGAATTTTACGGTTTCAGGTCTTGCATTTACGGTTTCAGGTCTTGCATTTCAGGTCTTGCATTTCAGGTCTTGAAATGGTTTCAGGTCCTTTAAACCATTTCAAGTTAACTTTTGTGATTGGTGTAAGACAGTGGTAAAATTTCATTCTTTTGCATGTGGCTGTCCAATTTTTCCAGCACCATTTATTGAAGAGACTGTCCTTTCCCCATTGTATATCCTTGGCTCTTTTGTCATAAACTAATTGACCATATATGTGTGGGTTTATTTCTGGGCTCTTTATTCTTTTCCATTGATCTATGTGTCTGTCTTTTTTTTTTGCGGTACACGGCCTCTCACTGCTGTGGCCTCTCCCGTTGCAGAGCACAGGCTCCGGACACGCAGGCTCAGCGGCCATGGCTCACGGGCCCAGCCACTCCGCGGCATGTGGGATCCTCCTGGACCGGGGCACGAACCCATGTCCCCTGCATCGGCAGGCAGACTCTCAACCACTGCGCCACCAGGGAAGCCCTATGTGTCTGTTTTTATGCCAATACCATGTTATTTTATGTAGAGGCTTTTATTATAAAGTATAAAAATACCTCAGTGATAAATGATATTCTCTTTCCCTTCCCCCAACTATCTCTCTCTCTCTCTGTCTCTCACACACACACACACACACACACACACACACACACACACACACACACTATCTCCTGTCATTTGAATGTTAGTTCCTTGGTAGCAGGGATTTTGTCTTGTTTTTTATGAATTGAATTTTGTTCTTCAAAACTTATATGTTGAGATCTAAACCCCAGTACCTCAGAATGTGATCTTATTTGAAAATAGGGTTGTTGCAGATGTAATTAATTAATGTGAGGTCATACTGAAGTAGGGTGGGCCCTAATTCAATATGATTGATATCCTTATAAAAGGGGAAATTTGGACAGGGACATGCACACAGGGAGAATGCCATGTGAAGATGAAGGTAGAGGATCTGGGTGATGCTTCTACAAAACAAGGGATGTCAAGACATTTAAACCACAAGAAGTTAGGAGAGAGGCATAAACAGTTCCTCCCTCAAAGCTCTGAGAAGGCGACAACACTGCTGACATATTGATCTTGGACTACTGGCCTCCAAAACTGTGAGACAATACATTTCTGCCATTTAAGCCACGTGGTTCACGGCATTTTGTTATGGCAGCCCCAGTAAACTAATAACGTGCTGTATTCCTGTATCTAGAACTGTGACTAGACAGAGTAGGCATTTTATAAATATTTTTTGAGTGACTGTTGAGTGAATAAATAAATGGCTGAATGAGTGAATATACATCATCCCAGGAAAGTCATTTATTTTTTCTAGTCCTCAGTGTTGTCATTTGTAAAATGACATTCGCCACAGTGTAGAAGATTTATACAGTTCTCGTCTCTTCTACTACATTCATAGAAAAGAACTCTTATGACAGAAAAATTGATCGCATATTAGAAGTTATCAAGAAAGCTTATTTAATCAGAATCTCTATTGAAAAATACAGGCAGACATGGGTTTTAAGGATGATTGAAATTTTAATTTGACCTGAGGCAAAAGTCTGAAATGAATAATTTCCTGAGTTTGCTTTTAGATTGTGATCCTGTGTTTTTTCTTGATGAATTTATCATCTATTTATAGAAATTAGGTCAGTGAGACTGTGTGAGTTATAGGCAAAGCGATTTCATCGCACTCCAGGCTCAACTGTGTTTCAGAATCGAATCTTCCTTACTGTGGAGTTGAGCCATCAGCAAAGAAATGGTACAGGAATTGAATTAGAGCCGAATGCAGAAAATTGCCTTCATGTTTGAGAAGCTTGGGTGTGCCATTACCTGAGATGATATTAAATTTATCCATGTGCCTTCAAATAATAAGCTTTGGCGAAGGAGCTAGAGGAACAGAAAATCAACAGAACTCCAGAGAGTGATCTGGATGTGATGAGATTTACTAGTCTGGATGCCTTCTGGAAAGCCGCAGCTGGCCAGAATGAGCTTATGTTTTCAGTTCTTCAAGACTGGCCTAGGTGGGCTCTCCAGTGCTGATCTGCAGAGGTGATTTTCCAGAAACCCAGTCCACTGGACAGAGCCATGGTTCTATTTCCCTTTTTAGATCCTTTACCTTCCAATGGTCTTGCAGGGCCCTATTCTCTCTCTTTCTCTTGGTCTCTGTCTCTATCTCTTTCTCGGTGTTCAGAACCTTTGATCCCTCCTGTGTGTAACTTTTCCAAGTGTCCTATCATTGAAAGTTAACATCCTCCACTTGGTTCTTTTTCCTTCTACTCCTCAGAAACTCATATTTCCTGAGATGGATCTTCACTCCAATAAAAGACATTGACACCTCGGTGTGCAAAACTCTTAGATTCATAGGGGATGAGTGAGAAGGGCAAAACATTTACAGCTCCAATAGGAGTTAGATGCATCTTCTCTCACTAGTAGTCTGCTACGCCCTATGGGGAAAATATTTTAAGCTAGAATTTTGGTACTTTTGGCTTCACTAACTCTTGGGTTCTTTTAGGTACCCACCACAGTGTTAAATATACGAAATTAAAATCAGCAAAGAGCAGAACATGCCTTTTACTTTCCCACCCCCTACCCCAGTTTTGCAAATGGGTCAGCAAAAATAGTGTCCTTGATGTGGGCAAGGGTGTAAATTCATACAGTGAAAACTCAGACGGAAAACAGATCCCAAGAACAGAGGCTATATTTCAAATCTTTGGATTATGGAGAGCAGTTAGAGAAGAAATCTTAAATGTCATCTAATTTAACTCACTTATTTTACAGATTAGGAAACAGAACGCTCTGGGCGAGAGATCTTCTGACTAGCAGACCCTATATTCTTCATGTACTTCTATATTTTTATGTCTTTTGGATTTTTGTTTGTGTGTTCGTTTTTCTTCCTTGCATTATCTCTGCCTGATCTAGGGCAAAAAATGTGTATAAAATAAGAGGGTGGGTGAATCAACCAAGATCACAGCGCTAGCAAAGAACTTGGATGGGACCCCGTGTATCCTGGTTCTTAGTTCCTTGCTCTGTGATTTGAGCATTAAAGCAAATCCAGACTGGGTGAAGATTAGAATCTGTAGTCCCTAGCCCCTTGGGTAAAACAGGCTGCTGGGTTATTCTGTACAGTCTAATGTTTGCTATCAGTCTCTGTGGCAACTGTTCTAAGTTTCTTCTGGAGGATGGAGTAATAGTCCCCATTTGAGAGTCTGAATATCAAGGATCCTCTCCTCAGAAATATGTACATACACAATTTGCACAGAAATTCAGTTGATTCACGTAATTGAGGACAGACCCCTAGACTGTGAACTAGTGGTCTATATATTAATGTCAACTAATGGTTATTGAATGTTTTCTAAGTTCTGGGCGTTATTCTGAGGACTTTACATGTGCTATATCATTTAATTCCTGCAACACTTAAAAGCAGTTTCCATTCTTATTTCCATTTTACAGAAAAAAGAGACATTTAGAGAACATCTGATTATTTAACACTATTTTAAAAATACTGACGATGCCAGGTGCTAAGGATAAAATGGTGCAAAAAAACAAACAAAAAAAGGCACAGTGCCTGCCCCCATCAAGCTTGGAATCCAGTGAAACAGGCTGATTACATGTTTACAGAGAAATGTGCCATGAAGCAAACAGACATGGGCGAGAGTGTCAGGCAGTGATAATAACACTTATAAGTGGACTGTAAAATCCTTTGCTAGAGGTCAACACCAAAGGACAGACCCCAAACTCAAACCAGGTCCATCTGCCCCCAAAGTCAGCCCCTGCCCCATCGTTGCAACAGTTGAGTTCTTCTAACTATGATGACTTTTGGTGATACTTTATAATATCCTGTCCTGGTCTCCTCCATGACTGTGAGATACACTTTCCTGAAGCACCCAAAGCAGTGCTTCTTGGACCATCTATGGTGAAAGACCAAGTGTTAAAATTTTCAGTTTGTTACACTGTGCTCTGATACTTTTGTCTTTATTTTCTGCCTTAGCCCGCAAGCTTGTCCCCATGTCTGGATGGGCTCTAAGTAGGAACACAGAGAATCTTGGGTAATTATGGGTTCATGTTTGGTCATTTCCTGCCTCACCCTAGATATGGAGGGATTATGCATCTAGACTGGTAACTTAATTTGGTAAAAAAAAAATCTCTATTTCTAAAAAATTACCTAAAAGTGCTTCAGGCTCTCGCTGTTGCCCCCATATCTGCAAAGCCTTGCCCCAAACAATTGGGCCTTTATTTCTTCTTTCCAGAGCAACAGCTTGCTGACACACGTGATTCCCAGGCCCGGGGCTGGAGCCCTGCCCAGAGTGACAGGGGTAGGTACCTGGGCCACGTATGACTTGCAGTCTGTCGTCCAGCTGATGTACTTGGCGTGCTATTGCCGGCGAACATGCCGCACATGACAAACAGAAACACAGTGCTAATTTCAAGGTCTATTAGAAACACAAGGCAGTAGAAATAACGGTTGATGGACAGAAATGGTAGGAATTGGCAGGTTAAGAAATCTTCTTCTAAAAACTTCTAGGGGATGTCGACAAACACGGGGAAATAAATACACTTTACGATCATAAAAATGTGCCTGACAATGGGCTTTTGAATGAGCACAGTGAGGGACTAAAGTGGATGATATGTGACCGTGGTTTTTGCCCCCCACCATCCAGAACTACTGATAAGGTCAGGCTGAGAACAAGCATCTGTGCATGAATGTAAAAGCTATTGGAATGCAGAGTGTTCCCAGCTACTACATTAATAACTTTCAACAACCTTCACTCCTGGACATGATGTAATTAATTTTTGAACTGGGGAAGCAAGATGGTCTGTGGTCTGATATTTTCATTTGAAAGCAAGTTGGAAGACAAAAGCAAACAGGCTTTTTGGCTATGAGGGAATAAATGACCTTCCAAGTAAGGAATTTAAACCGGAGCTTTCGACTTCAGAGGGGATGGGGCTGGAGAACATTTTTGTAGCAGAAATTTAAGGTGGAGAAATGGTTGTGGGTTACAGGGCCCCCCATCTCCCCCAGCATGTGCGCCCTTCCCCATTACATGAGCCACTCTCAAGGGTTCTGATGGCCCTAAACCCCTTTTGAACAGAAAAACATTATTGCTAACAGTTTTTGTTTTTTTTTTTTTAAACACAGGGCTGGCATGCCAGCACATGCTTGAATGCTCTCACAGTTACATATAAACTTAAAAAGAGGCCCCCCTTTCCCCCTAGCCTGACTCATACTCCATGCATCATATAATCAGTATTTGGAAAGGCTATGAAGAACGCTTGGGGCAGTTGGCTATATTTTGTCCAATAGTGGGAGTGACAAAAACAGGTGATCTAGAAGCGGGTAGGAGTGTAAAGCTGGGGGGTGCATGTAGGGTGGGGCGGGAGTCGTGAAAGATGGAAGGAAAGATTGTCGTACTTCTTGACTATTCCTTAGGACATTTAAGATAACAGAACATTTTAAAGATGGAAGAGACCTTAGAAATCTGAAATGGAGATTCAGAGGTTATGCACTGCCAGTGCAAAATCCTACAGCTAGAGAGGAACTAGCCTCCAAACACTCTCTGTATAGCACAGACCCCACTTTGCACCACAGAACCTGTTTGAGAATCTGATGAAGCCTGCAGACACTTTCTTCAGAAAAACAAAACTACACATAATATTTCCTGAACGTTTCAAAGGAATTATGGACTCCTTAAGTTCATCAATGAACCTGAGGGACTGATGAATTTTCTGTTGTATTAAGGTTATCAACCGAGCATACAAATAACGTTCAGACTAGGTTTTAAGTCTCTCCTTTCTACTTATTGGCTGTTTGAGCACAAGCAAGCAGGCAATATATCTAGGCCTCAGTTTCCTGACGTACGAAATAGATATAATGATAGTATCTATTCCTAGGTTATCGTGAAGATGAAATGCCATAATGAGTTTAAGGAAGCCTGGCAGTGGGAAGGACAAGCCATGTTGCTATGGTTGTGGTTGTTATCGACCTCCATGCTCATTGAGCTATGTCCTCTGTGGTTGGCTGTTGATGGGCTCCTCGAGATCCAGGTCTCCTGAATTTCTTCCTGTCCTTTGCCTTTTGCTTGCTTCCAGCATAAATCTGTTTGCTTCCTGATTGTTCTCCTTTCCTTAAGGATCTCTCCTTCTCACCACATGAAAGGCAGCCTGTGTTAGAATGTCTTGATAAATTTGCTGTGCGGAAATCCATTAGAAGGAAGTGCTAGGAAATAAGATTGTTGGAGAAAAGAGTACATCTGTGAAGTGCTTCCTTACTGCAGTGGAGATCAAACAGTAGAACAAGTGGAAATACCAGGTCTGCAAGAATGGTTTGAAGTCATGTTATTATTTCAACTTCCCTTTAATAATTGCAGGGAAAAAATGTTTTTTTTAAATACAGTTCATTTTTTTTAATCTAAATTTTCAGTGTGGAAAACTTCTATTTTTAATATCAATTTCTCGTGCTGATGTACTTAAATTACTTGCAACTTCTAATGAGTTCCACCACCTGACTCCACCCCAATTTCTTCAAATCCGTGCTGAGAAACAGAAAGGTAGCCTCAAGAGGAAGAGGAATGTTAAAAATACTGAGCAGAGAGGAACCTGCTTACATCATCCTCCTTCTAATTTAGGTTGTCTGCTTTTCAGTATCGGAAGTTCTCCTGGGGACTGGTGTAGGGTGAATTATATGAAATTTTGGAAACTGAGTCTCCAAAGATAGTTTGGTGTAAGCCTCAAAGCTTTCCTTCTACCTGATAAAGGTTGACCAGAAGACTGATAACTTCTCGGGTTTTTTGTTTGTTTGGGTTTTTTGGTGCCAATTCAACTCCCTCCCACTTACACTTGAAAGTAGGACTTCAAGGTACTTTACCACTGAAATCAGAAAGCAGCCTTTAAATAGTTCCAGAACAGCAAAAGTCTACATTCTCATTAGGCTAACAACTGAGTGTACCTTCCCCCACACAACAATTATAAGAGCCAGAAGAGCAAGTTTCTGAATTTCTAATACTTTATGATTAGAGGTAGTCATTCTCTTCTCTGTTGTCCTTTCACTATTGACCTGGTAGGAATGAGCGTGAAGTGCCAGTGAAGATCTTAGGAACAAAGTCTTCCTCCTTGTAGGGATGGTGGTCATATCACAGTTCCCCCAAGAGCTGCATCTGAGGGGTCATAAAATGAAGCAGCTTTGCATAAAGTGTCTTAGGGGTAATGCTGTCACTCTCTTTGCTCTTAGATTTGGGCTCAAAGCCCTCCTTTACTATCTTCTAGCTAAAAAGCCTGGACAACTTACTTACTTCTAGATTTGTAAACTTTTGTTTCTTTCTCTGGAGACATAGAGCCATTGGTGGAACCAGTCCATGTACAGTGTCTGGCACATAGCATATATGTCCTCATCTTGGGACAGGGAGTTTTATCTTGGACAGTGACTAACTGTCCTGGAGGATGGGAACATGCCTTTTGAAGAATGACTTAATCTCCAGAGTTAGTGGAGATGGCAGGTTCGGAATTGGAGTGTGTGTATATTGGGAAGGGGTGTTTCTACTCATTGAAGATAATGAGCTTTTCCTCTAACTTGTTATAAACATACACTAGAACCTTTCTTCACTGATTTTACTCAGTGTCTCGTAAGAGTGTCAACAAAGAAATCAGTTAGATTGGTACAGGGCCAGCTCATCAGGTGATTTGTTAACAGAGACCGCATCCATTTGTTATTAACTTTGGCATGATATGCTGAAAAGAGAATTGAACTGGGAGTACAAGGAGAAACATTTATTCCACTTATACATATTAACACCTACTCTGTCCCAGGTGCTGGGCTGGGTGCTAAAGATTCAAAGATGAGGGAATCCAACATCACATTGCTGAGAGATTCTTATGTAGTATTTCTCAACTGGAATCCAAGGATTTTCAGGGATTGGAAGTTCCAGAAGAACTCTTTTTTTTTTTTTTTGGCTTTTGTTTCAATAATTAATTTTAATAGTCATCTTACTTGTTATAAAGGCAAAACTTTTAAACTTTATTGAGATATAATTGCCATATAACATTGTGTAACTTTAATGTGTATCCCATGTCGATTTAATACACTGGTGTGTTGCAATATGATTACCACTGTAATTTTAGCTAACACCTTCATCATGTCACATAATTACCATTTCTTCTTGTGGTGAGAACATTTAAGATCTACTTTTTTAGCAACTTTTGAGTATATAGTACAGTACTGTTATCTATAATCACAAGGTGGTGCATTAGACCCCTAGAACTTATTTATCTTCTAACTGGAAATTTATATTCCTTGACCATCTCCTCATTTTCTCTACCTCTCAGGCCCTGGTAACCACCATTCTACTCTCTGTTTATTCAAGTTTGGATATTCTTAGATTCCACATATCAGTGTTATACACTATTTGTCTTTCTCTGTCTGGCTTATTCCACTTAGCATAACATGTTCAAGGTCCATCCATGTTGTTGCAAATGGCAAGATTTCTTTTTTTTCTCATGGGTGAAAATATTGCATTTTACATATTTAGCATATCTTCTTTATCCATTCATCCATTGATGGACACTTAGGTTTTTTCCCTATCTTGATTATTGTAAATTATACTGCAATGAACATGGAGATGCATATATCTTTTTGAATTTGTGTTTTTGTTTTCTTTGCATAAATACCCAGAAGTGGAATTGCTGGATCATATGATAGTTCTATTTGCAATTTTTTGAAGAACCTCCATACTGTTTTCCGTAGTGGCTGCACCAGTTTATATTCCCACCAACAGTGCACAAGGGTTCCCTATTATCCCCATCTTGCCAACACTTGTTAACTATGGTCATTTTGATAATAGCCATTCTAACAGGTGTGAGGTGATAATTCATTGTGGTTTTGATTTGCATTTCCCTGATGACTAGTGACCTTGAGCATCTTTTCGTGTATCGGTTGGCCATCTGTATGTCTTCTTTTGAAAAATGGCTATTCAGGTCCTCTGCCCATTTTAAAATCAGATTGTTTGTGTGTTTTTGCTTTTGAGTTGTATGAGTTCTTTATATATTTTGGGTGTTAACCCCTTATCAGATATATGGCTTGCAAATATTTTCTCCCATTCAATAGGCTGTGTTTTCATTTTGTTGGGTGTTTCTTTAGCTGTGCAGAAGCTTTTTGGTTTTATGGAGTCTCACTTATTTATTTTTGCCTTTGTTGCTTGTGCTTTTAGTGTTATATCCAAAAAAAAAAAAAAAAAAAAATTGCCAAGACCTATGTCAAAGAGATTTTCCCCTATGTTTTCTTCTGGGAATTTTAAAGACTTACATTTAAGTCTTTAATCCATTTTGAGTTAATTTTTGTGAGTGGTGTAAGATAGCAGTACAATTTCATTTTTCTGCATGTGGTTATCCAGTTTTCCAGGCAAAACATTTTTATAACAATAACACAGATCTGAAAGATGATGTATCCAAAGATTATGGATTAAGTTTCTTAATCTGATATCTAGGAATAGATATAAGAATATGTCTGCATGTTCTCAGAATCCTCAAGAAGTTTCCTTTTATTAGGAGTATATATTTTATCAAAGAGAAACACTGACATAAGGGACCTGAGATTTTGTACTCTCCAGTCTCTAACTAGGTGGTATGTGGTCTTAGTTGAGACCCTCATTTAAACACATTGACTTTAGAATCTTTCTCTTAAAATAAGGTTCCCGGATCAGGTGAACTCTGAAGCTCTTCCAGCTTTAATAGTCGATGCCTCTATGACTATCCCTCTAACTGGGTTGTAACCTGAATTTCTTTGTAATTTCTGGTTCAGAGGAGAGGGCACTAGCCAGACATCAGATCTGTTCTAATTCTGCCTTTGATAATGATTGTTAGGAAAATGCTGATGGAATCACTTTTCTGCTTCATGTTTTAGGTTTTCCATTTGAGACTTGAAAGTGGTAACCTGAAAAAAAAGAAAAATTTGAAAATAAGTGATAAAAAACTTGAAAGCTTTGGAACATAGCAACAATGTTATTATAAAAACGAGCCCTGAAATGATGCTAAGTGAAAGGACAGATTACCATCTGTAAGTTAATTAGTCAGGATAATAGAGGTTATGCTGTGACAACAAACGACCCTAAAGATTTACTTGAGCTATAAGTCAGTGCGAGTTGTCGGGGTTGGGGTGAAGATCTGCTCATCATAATCATAAACTGCACAGTGTGTTTTATTCATTTAATTGGCTAGTGCAGGTCACATGGTTTTGCCTAAGTTCACAGGGGGTGCAGGATAGCATTTTTACTTGGACCAACAGAAGAACATCTTGAATATTTGTGAAATTATTATGATACTAAATATTCACAAATGCATCATGATGTTCATTTTAAAATTTGGAGACTAAAATCCATATTATAATTTCAGGTGGTGATCATTCTAAAATGCAAAACAGTGAACAAACTCAAGTTGATTTTGGATTTGACCATACGTATTTCTCAGAAGAGAGTGCTTTCCTGGAGAGGGTGAAGGAAGTGAAGGAGGACATCTGGCCGCTGTTGAGTGGTGGGTTGCCCACCAACAGAAGAACTGGCAGGTAAGAATTCTTCGCAGCGAGAATGTGCACAAGTAACAAAGCAGAATTAACTGAGGTTAAAGTTCATGGAGCATGAAAGAAAGCAGGTTGAAATGTGATCAAAGAAACAAGTGGTTTACGATAGAGCTTTTTTATTAAGGATTCTGAAATGGAAGCCACGTTTGTGTTTAATATAGGATAATCCTATATGGGGCTTGAGGAAGCAGGTTTGCAATGAAAGAAATGTGCTCAAATTGGAAGAGCTGTAATAAACAACAGGAAAGTCTACAGAGAAAGCTACAGTGAATGTTTGAATTTCTATGTCGGGTCATACAAATTAGTTTTGTCAGTAGTGTACCTTCACATTTAGTACTTTAGTGAGATTGTCACTGCACAGCTCATGGTAACCCAGCAGAATAAATGAAAATTCTAAAATATCAAAAATAACATGTTTTGATATTTTAATCAAAACATGTAATTAGTTGATTATCTGCTTTGTAGAGACAACTCCTCTGCTGTAATATGGTTTTCTGTCATTGATCTGGGGGATAAGGAGCTCTAAATAGCGTGGCTTTATGGTTCCCTTGAACACAGTCTTCTTAGAATGACATCATGATTTAGGACAAAATATTATGAATTCCCAAATCACTGGAAACATATATGCAGATATAAGTATAAAAACGTGTTCAAAATGCCAACTCTAACTTAAAAAAATAGATAAGCTGTCCAGGGCTGGCTGACTAGTGATGTTTGTACTTATTCACATTTATTTTTCGCTATTGTCCTTTATATTGGTGTGTCGAGAGAATTTGTGAGCATAGAAATAAAAGTGAAACCCCACAAAGGGGAAAGGACGGTACATGTTGGCGCCCCCCAAATTTAAAAGTACGAAGGACCTAGGCAGAAAGGAGGAGAGCAAATGCCTTGTGTGATATGACTCTTCTAAAATGACCATTCATGATTCGGAGGCAGCAAAAATTAGAAGAAAAAAAACGCTTCTTATTAAAAAAAATGTAGTGATGCTTAAATTTCTGATAGATATTGGGAATGCAGGTAGCAATGCACTTGGTGTGGAGAAAAAGCACCTCAAAAACCTGACTCACAAGTTCATGCATTTCATTTGCCGTCGTGTTGTTTGTAAATCACTTTAGAGCTTCAGAAGTACAATATATGCATACATAATATTAATACTAATAGCAACCATAGTAAGTTCCTGGTCCTGCCTGCACTGATGTCTCTCTTCTCCAAAGGCTATTATGGGAGGCCACAGCAGTAAAGAACTAGCAGCAATGATTGGAAAGAATGTTCTCCAGTTCTTTCTCTAAGATGAATATGGCCTTACACTTCAGGTTCTGCTTCTGCCCATCTATAGAGTCGTAGGTAGCAAGCAAAACATAGCTACTAATTAAAGTTTTGATCAAGATGGCCTCATGACCTACTGAAATGGCAGGAAAGCAAATTTAGGGGGAAAAAAAAGGACCTATGAGGATAGAGAGGAGGACATTTATTGTTATTCTCCCACTTCTGCTGGCTGCCACCAAGTTCTGATCTTAAGAGCTTATAATGATCTAATGACGCCTGAAATAGTTATGTTACCTGCATTCTTCATGGGCCTATCACCATGGAAAAGTGTTCTCATGCTTGATAAACCTGTCGTTCTTAGAGAGAGAACGGCATTGTTAAGAAAAGGGGTGAAGCGCTCCGGGAGCCGGCCAGTTCTCGTCTGGCACGTACTCATGGCCACCCATTTCGGCAAACCTTAGCAAAGGCGTGGACAGACTCAGAGTGACACTAGCTCCTGGGACTAGAAGGGCCAGAGCAACGACTCAGGGATGGGCCTTTCCCTCCCGGAGCCTCGGAGAGCCAATGGTTATTGCCTGTCAAGTTCGAGATAAGAATTCAGATTATTACATAACTTGTTTTCAAAACATTCTAGTGGGGATGGGGAGGTTGCAGCTCTTCATGGCCCCTTTTGCCGCAGAAGCTCTGTAGCTCTTGTGGCTTTGGTCCTGCTGTGGTAGGGCAGGCTGATCAAGGTGGCCAACCTTGTAGATCCTGTCCTGCATAGAATATTTTCTTCTCTCTCCACTTTTGTTGTTTACTTAGCAAAAGGCACTCCACCCTCACTGCAAGTTTTGACACTCTCTCTGATACACTGTGTGGCTACTGTACTTTGACTTTCAATTACATTCAATCCTATTATAATCATTTTCTTATAACAAATCCTCCTTAACACCTGAAAAGCTCAGCTCCCATAGTGTCATGCTGTCAAAATAAAAAAACAGAGGGATCCTCCTGGAATTGCAGTAGCTATTGTATGTGCTTGAAAATCAGATCAGCATAAGGGCCTAACACACTTTGCTTTCAACTCTGGTAGTGAAAGAGAAAGTTTTTCTAAGCCATTCAAATATGGCTTGACCTATAAACCAGTGGCCTTAATTCAGTGATTTTAAATCAGTGGGATAGCATGTTAAAATCCTTTCTCTGGGAAAGCATTTCTTTCAGGAGCGAGGTCCAGAATTCCTAATTATTACCATTATAATGATTAATGTAAGCAGAATTCTTCACGAATACAAGAACACACTGTATGGGAAGGTTTCTCTTTGTTTGTTTGCTTTATTTCTTTTAATGCTTCTGGTATAATGAGTAAACCATGTTCCAAGTTTCAAATTTTATAGGCACATGACATGATTATTTTTGGCCAACATCTGTAAGTGTAGCTCAGAAGCCTGTTTTATTATTTCCAGTTATTTAGGTTTCATTCCATGTGGCTTGTGGCAACTTTGGTGTAACATCATTTTGAGGAACATCCTCAGGGTCAAAGCAGAGAAGTGGATGTCTGAGGAAAGTAACAGATTTTGTCAGTGGTGCCTTTTCAGTATTAGTCATGCCTGTTGATTCTACAAACTGACATTCTGAGTTCCATCCTGGGCAGTGAGGGCCCTTCGTGGATTAGCTGGTGAGAGGGTATCTCTCCAGTTAATCAAATCCCACCCCAACAGTCTTGAACAGAAGTATTGATAAGATTGCTGATGACTCTGGTACCATATATGGCCACCAGGTCTTTTGCTATAACCCGGGAGAGGTGAGAGTTCTCTGCTTTCCTAAAGTAGCTTTGGTTCAGGCCCATCTTTCCAGCCGAGGGTAATGTGAGCTGGAATTGGTTGCAGAGGCTCTGGCAGCTGGCTTAACCTGTTTATATAAAGACGGAACACAGCCACTGATTAAGAGAGCCACCTCCTACTGGTTGGTTTTGGAGTGGAGCCCAGAATTTTCCATGGAGATAGCTTTTAAAAGTTAGGTCAGCATCTCAATGAGAGATAAGGACACACAAGAAAGCCCTTGTGGGTTTCCCTGTCTTCAGAATCCCCACTGTTCAGCAAGAGTTAGAATAGATATATTTGACCAATAAAATGCCTCTACTGGGTTTATCTCCATGAAAAGATCACTCTTCCTGCAGTGATCCTCTGGACTGAGGATTAAGTGGGTCAGTTTCAGCCAAGCTTAGCATTTAGCCACTTATGTATGGCCCTGGCTCTTCAGAGTGGACTGACCAGTGATAAGATCAATTTGAAGTCAAGACATTTTATATGGAGGATATTTTTAAATGGTAAGGGCAATATTTTAATAATGAAAGACTACTGTTTCTAGGTTTAAATCGGGGAATAAGGTTAAAGGGAGCAAATGAGCATGGGAAGGAAGCTGAGTGGGGGAACAAAGACCTGATGGAAGAATTCTATGGAGATTCAGTGGAGAAACTCTAGGGCCTCAATGGCCCCATGGATTTTACTACCCTCAGTCATCAAGCATACTGGAAGAAATAGTATTCCTGAAAAACTGAGAAAAATGAGCTTAGGTCTTGGTGTGGTTTCTGGATTCAAGGGAACCCTTATCTTGGATTGGATTTTGACTCTACATTTCTATTTATTTACCAGGCACAGACTATTCCTTAAGTCTTCTGTGTACTTGGAAATAAAGACATGTGTGGTAATGCCAAACCCTCCTTGAATTGGAGTCTTTAGTAGCTGGAATGTGTGCAACTAAAAATGGTGATTGGATGATATTCCTGCCCTCTAGTCTGCAACTTCCAGAGGTTAAAAAAAAGAACATCCCACTTTCAAAAAAAGGGGGAAAAAAGTCCTTTGCATAGATTATTATATAAATAAATCTTTTTAACAAGCACTGCAGTTCTTTTTTTTTTTTTTAAACAAAGTACAAAGAGTTATTGTGTGATTTATGTGAAAAGGTTACATAACTGTACTCTGTTACTTTAAATAGTGTTTTTTATTTAAACTGCCAACTTCTTCATCACCAGCAAAGAAAAAAAAATGCATATTTGCAAAGCACAAAGGTAATTTTCAAGGACTGTAATTAGCTCATGATAACTCTATCTTTTGTGATGTCTTTGCTGTGGAACTAGAAAAGAAATGGATTTTCATTGCTAAATCTAAACTGTGGCACCTGCAATGTGTCAGGGAGGGAGGAATTTTGAAGTATTACACTTGGTCAGGGGAAAATCACTGATGGACTACAGTAACAGATCTTATAATTTTCATTTGGCTTCATCTTTTCTTCTTACAAACATGACAAGTGGAAACCCTGTTCCTGTTCCCCAACTGACCCTTTATTCCCCAAATACTATTTAAAAACCAAACTGAATACATGATGTGGAAGATGGAAACAAGAATGAAATTATAGTAAAAGAAAGTAGGAGAGCAAAAAAAAAAAAGTCTTTGTGTCTTAAAAATGGATTATAGGACAGAATGTTGGCAAGAAAAAGGAAGCGGCATTTGAGGAAGAGGATGCTAATAAATTTAATTCATTCCAGGAAATTGATTACTAAGAAAAATTTTGTTTCCGTGAAAAATTTTACCTTCGGGAGAAGTCAGAGTAGATGTGCAAGCGAAGTGTGTGTGTGTGTGTGTGTGTGTGTGTGTGTGTGTGTGTGTGTGTGGTGTCTCCAAATGTACTTCTGTGACTGGTTGAGACGACATTATGGAGGAATCCAAGAGGACAGTCACAAAATTTCCCCCTGGTGAAGAATATGTCCAAAGAAAATCTAGGAAGTTTCCTTTTTAGGAAAATAGGCTATTTTAGGTAGCATAACTCCCTGGAGGTCATAACTATACTACGTTCCAGGATTTAAAGGAGAGGTTTCTTCCGAGAAGTAAACCCTACCTTGGAGCCTGCAAGCTGGGATTCTAGAGCTTGTTTACTTCACGGTGGACTATGTAACCACATGAACAACAGGAAAATCCATAGAGCACTCGAAGTCAAGGAATTGCAGTGTGGCAGTCTGAGTGCCGGTGTGTTTTCTGGGGGACTGTGAGAACATTATCACCTGTTTGGTCACCAAGTTAGTTGCCCAGGTGGCAGTTTGGCAAACGACCAGCATGAATAACAACCACCTCTTGCAGTGGACTGTGAAATATTCAGGCAGAGTTTTTCTCAGACATTGTTGATCCTTCTTAGTTCAAACAGTAGATTTCCATTTTAATGGGAATAAAAACAACTGATATGAGGCTGAAAATAAATACTTTCAGAGTTCAGGCAACAGATACCCACTTCGGGCAACTCTGCACAGGAAGAAGGCGATGGATTTTTAAAGAATGCCTTGCAACTTGCAGGGGGAACTGAGACAGTAGCTGGCCATTTCAATATATTACTGACACCCATGTCAGTCAATATGATTTGCAGCTAGATCTCAATTGTAAATTTTTTTTAAAAAATTTATTTATTTATTTATTTATTTTTGGGTGTGTTGGGTCTTCGTTTCTGTGCGAGGGCTTTCTGCAGTTGCGGCGAGCGGGGGTCACGCGCGGGCCTCTCCGCGGCCTCTCTTGTTGCGGAGCACAGGCTCCAGACGCGCAGGCTCAGTAGTTGTGGCTCACGGGCCCAGTTGCTCCGCGGCATGTGGGATCTTCCCAGATCAGGGCTCGAACCCGTGTCCCCTGCATTGGCAGGCAGACTCTCAACCACTGCGCCACCAGGCAAGCCGCACAATTGTAAATTTTAAAGCTCAATTGTCTTTAAAAGTTGTGTGGGAATTTGGAGCCTCTATCAGGTAAAATCTATGGCATTTAGGGTCTCATGAAATCTTGTTGTCTGGAAAGCTGTCAGATACCCTGCTTAAAAGATCAAATAAAAGAGGACTGAAAGTTAATTTCCTAGCCAGGAAGAAGGAAGTCAATTAAAAACACACTGGTTGAAGAGTGATCAATTTCCTTCATGCTAGAACCCAAAGGAAGTGTTTTGAAATGTGCATTTAAACTAAGAAGTAGAATACATATCAAAGGGGAAAAGTTAAACTGTGAAAGGTAAGTCCAAGGTAGCAGCAATGGTTTATACATGAACAGGTGCAGCCTTTTCTAAATCCACAGCCACCTTCTCTGGCTTTGACAAGTGGTGGGAAAAATCTGTTCAAAGAGGAGACAGTACTTTCTCCAAGACTTAAAGACTATCTTAGGGTCCTAGCAAAGGTTGATGCGTAATATAAAATCCTCCTTGTGCTCAGAATGAGGATCAGAGTAAAATTAACTCAACTTGTAGACAGAAGGTGGCCAAGATACTATTAACCATTATGCTGAACATGAGATGTTTTTCTTTAAACTTAGAGGAAAAATGCAGAGACAGTCTTTCAAATGAATTGTGTGTCCACCTTTATGCAGGCTGGGTCACTTGGAGAGACAACTATTTATGTCTTCTTCTATGGACTCCATTTAGACCTTAAACAATTAGCCCTCTTTAAGTTTTGTTTTGTTTTTTCCCCAAGTCACCTGCTCTAGAAATTCCAGCATTTTGTATTTTTAGGTGCTGGGGTCAGGGAAAGTACAAAATGATGACATTTTCTGACTTTACAAGCAATTCTTTTTGACTTTAGCAGGACACAACAAAATTTTAAAAGTTGCCATATTCCATTTTAACCCCTTAGGGTCAGAAGCACCAAGTGTCAACACTAGTGTGTTCTTAGCGGTTAACCCCGTTAGAGTGAATCCCATTTAGGAAGACAAGTGCTCCCTGTCATGAAAACCCTCGAGGTCCTACAAGCTTTACAATTAGGCACATTTATTTTCTTGATCTGCTGTGATTCAATTGTAACTGTGAAAGTAAGGCAAAGAGGCTACTTTCTGATTTGATTCCTTTTTTCCCTGACAATTCTAAATCGAGTGTTCTCTGCACAGTTGAGCTTTCTAAAGTATCTTTCTCTTTTAAGGAGAGGAAGTGTGTGTTCTGTTGGAGGACAGAACCTCCTGTCTTCTCAATTACACTCAAATTCAGTCCAAGCCTCTTAGAATAAATCACATATGAAAGGAAAGGAGGATGGCTTGAGAGAAAGAGTGGAAAAACATACTGAATTGCATAAACATTTTAACTTTCAAATAAAGACAGGCCATTTCTCACTTGTGGTCACCCCTTATTTATGAACAGCTGGGTGTCCAGATAAACATTGCCCCTCTTTGCTCATTCCTCCATCAGCAGGGAGGGCTAACCCCTAACGTCCCTCATATAAAGCCTGAGAACCAGCCCTCCTCATTGCATTGCATTAGTTTATTCATGCATTCACTCAATACATATTTAGTGAATATCTACTATGTGCCATGCACTAGACAAGACATTAAGAACATGGTGGTGAAAGAAATAGAACCTGGAAATAGCCCTCCTGGAGCTCACAGTCTAGACTCGAGAGGAAAAAATACCCTTTAATCAAACAATTACATGAACAGATGTAAAATCACGGCTCTGATAAATGCAATGAGGGAAAAGTACATGATGCCACGAGTACAGGAAATAGGAGAAATTGAACCTCATCCGGGGGTTCAAGGAGGATTTTCTTGAGGAAACGATAAAAGCTGAAATGTGAAAGTTGAATAAGCATTAATTCACCCCAGAAGGAAATGAAGAAACTTCCAGCATGTTTGAAAATCTGAGGCGGGATTGATAGAGGGCTGATGTGGCTGGGGCAGCCTGGTGACAGCTGAGACAGGAGAGGAGTCAAAGGAGTCTTGAGGTCAAAGTAGGATTCTTTATCTTAAAAGAACCGGGTTTTATCGCGGTGCTAGGTGGCGGTGAGGAAGAGGGAGGTCATAGCCGTTTGATAGGCGGTACTAGAGGGGAAAAGCATGTCCCCTCTCATTCCTTTTTTCCTACCGCTGTACCTTTTTTTTTTTTTTGCGGTACGCGGGCCTCTCAGTGTTGTGGCCTCTCCCGTTGCGGAGCACAGGCTCCGGACGCGCAGGCCCAGAGGCCATGGCTCACGGGCCCAGCCGCTCCGCGGCACGTGGGATCTTCCCGGACCGGGGCACGAACCCGTGTCCCCTGCATCGGCAGGCGGACTCTCAACCACTGCGCCACCAGGGAAGCCCTGTACCTTTTCCTTAGCATCTTCCAGATGCCCTATTTCTGCTTCTCACCACCCTCTCACCCCACTCCTTACTTGAGAGCTCCTGCCACCTCTTCACTCTGGGTCTCTGCTTCTCCCCATCTTGGTTATTACCCGACTGGGCCTTTTGCCTTCTTGGCCTAAGGCCACAAAACCCCCAGGGAGTTAAGGCAGGCAGGGACACTCCGGATTAGAACTTTGAATGTACTTCCCCACAGAAGCAGTGACACATACAGTCCTAAGAGTTTATGTCACCTATGGGACGGATGACATTGGTTTTGGAAGGCTGCTCTCAAAGCCTCACATCATGGGGCACTGTTTCCATGGGAAAGATTGTTTTAACCAACAACTTACAAGTAAACTCCTGAAGTTGAATGCATTTTCTCCTTAGGGACTGCCTGAATATAAAGAAGTTTTTGTGTGGTAGGTACCTTGGTGATATCTGCCCCCACTTTCTTGTTTTTTATCTTTGCATATTGAACTCAATCAAGTATTGAATTAATGAACAACTGGCTAGAGAATTCTTTAGCCCCAGTGATAGGCTGCTTTGTTACAACTCTGGCGAGGAGCTGGATAGATCAATGATTTAAATGCTCATTTTGATAAAGTAGCCAGATTTGAAAAAAATTTTAAATCCAAGTGCTGAATGGATACTTAATCTTTGTGGGCAATTAACTGTTTTGCAGTTACTGAATAGGCAAATGCTTATGTCTGTCTTACGGCTATTCTTCCTGTCCATGTTTCACATTTATCCCTTGTCATTTTAGCTAGGCTCTCACTTTTTTTTTATCCAATGAGGGATTCTTTTTAAAGCTCCATTTTCCACCTTCCCACGTTGGGAATAGACAGGGATATTCCTGGGTGGATTATTTATTCAATAAGTATTGTTGTGTTATATGCTAAACACTCAAGGCCCTGTGCTACCATAGGGAAGACGGATACAGTCCCTGTTCTTATGGGTCATACAGTCTACAGCAGTGCTGTCCAGTAGAACTGTCTATGATGGTGGAAGAGTTTTATGTCTACACTGTCTAGTATAGCAGCAACTAGCCACGTGTGGCTAGTGAGCTCTTAAAAATGTGGCCAGTGTAACTGAAGATATCAATTGTCAGTTTGATTTCATTTTAATTAATTGAACTTGAAATCAAATAGCCACATGTAGCAACTGTATTGGATAGTACAGGTCTAGAGGTGCAGAGAGATGGGCCTAGTAAGATATCAAGAAGGCAAACAGGTGGAGCCTGGGAAAATAATGAACAGCTTACCATTGTAGAACTGAAAAAAGAAGTGAGTTCCAGATAATTGCCATTGTAAATAGGAGAAATGTGGGTTGGATGACATTCACACAGTCTTCCAGGGAAATAAGTTAAAAAGTCTTAATAAAGCTAAAATCCACTAAAAAAGATATCTGACCACTCACTGGCTCTTCTGTGCGCCTACCTACTGCCTTCCCCTTAAAAGCGATCCCATGAGGATTTCTAATACCAAATGCACAAGCACTCGAGCTTTTTGGAAGTCATAGGAGACCCTTACACTATCACTGTGCTAGAAACTATTACTTAACCGAGCTGCATAACAGGAAAGAAGTTGAGCTTTTAAGGATAAATGGGTCATGCAATGATTTAAATCACCGTTGAAAAAAAACCCCAGCATAAAATGTTATGTTCTGGAAGACTATCACCCATTTTAGAAATCAGTCCAGAGAAACTCTTTGGCCAGAACAGTTTGTATCAGACAGAGTTGTTTAAAAGTTGTATGTTGTGTAACTGGTAGCAACAGGCTTCAGAGATGTTCTGCAGTTGAAATACCTGGCTTGCAGCTGCTAATCAAAGAAGGAATTAGGAAAAGGAGGGAAAACTCTCCCCCATACTCTGAAAAGAACAAGGCCAGGAGAAAGCTTTCGTGGATTGGAAATGGTTGTGGGTGTGGCAGTTGTGTGGTGTTAGCCTGAAGAAGTAGAGGGACGCTGCGAATGTCAGCAGTCAGCTCTGCTTCCTTCACGTAGGGAGAGGCAGCTCCAGACAGAGCAGAGCCCTGCAGCTAGGGCACGGGGGCCGCCGGAAAGGAAATGAAAGCTGTGTATTTAGTTGTTTCTAGAAAGCTAATAAGGGAAAAGAGAGAGGTCGCACCTGGGGTTAGGCCTAGGTGGAGTCTGGCTTTAAGTCAGTGGATACAGCATGGATTAAAAAAGCAGCCTAATCAAGTCTGGGGGAAGACTAAGGTTAGAATAGATGGTGATGAATAGACACAAATTTCTGAGGAAAGTACTTATGAACAATTTAACTGTATGCTATTTAAAAGTTGTTCAAAACGCACTTTCCCTGAAATAATGAGATATATATTTTAAGTTTCACTGACTTTGGCCCATTTGTGTCCATAGTAGAAATCTCAGTCAAAGAAACACATCATCTTCTTGCCTTCCACCACCTGGTGACAGTCTACTTCAAATATATTTCCCTGAGACATGTTTTTTCACCACTCAATCAGTCTTCATATCGCTAGAATAAGGGCAATAACATCTATCTCTGCCTGCTTCACAGAAGTGACAATTCAACAAGATAGCAAGTGCAAAAGACTTGGGAAACTCTAGAACATATGCAAATAATAAGCAATTTCATTTATTATTTGAATGGCAAATGGTTGCCTTGAAAGTTAAATCTGTATGCTTAAACAGAGAGAGCAATTACAACAAACGTTGAGATGTGATTTACTGTCCCTACTGGCGAGGTGACGGGAAGTGGGCAAAGGAGGAAACCAGAGCATGTGTGTCCTCAGGGGTGCAAGTTTGCTCAGTAGCTGGATTTCTAAGTATTTCAGGCCCTGGGCCTATAATAGGAAAGGCTGGAATAGGAACATTAAATAAAGCCCCATTATTTTCTGTCCCATTATAATAGAAATCTAAAATATGTATGTGTTTTTAATTATAGTGCAACCTTCTATGTGTGCATCTTGTTAGTTCCAGACACATGTATCATTTCTTGTCTGTTCACTAAGTGCCTCTAACCACCTAGAAAGTTAGCTAACAAAAATTATCCCTGCTCTCTGAGTCATAAGATGAGAGCCAGGCTGGCCTCTGGCTATAAGCCTTTGAATCATTTATTTACCTTTCTAGGGAACAGTATTCTCAGCTTTGGAATAGTGTCTATCTGAGGTCTTGGATTTGAGGATCTTGAGATTAAGGGCACAGAAAGAGCTTACGTGAAGAGGGTTTACTCAAACTGGAGTTGGAACTGGGCTGGATTCATCAACTCTGTTTCAGATTATTCCTCTTCCTCTTAGTCATTGTAGGTTTCAGGGAAGAAGGCAAAACCACAGAAGGCACTTAAAAGAAGAAGTCCTGTAGAACCCCAGTGAGCATCATATGCATTTAAGGGGCTCTGGACCCAGGGATCTCAAAGGAAATTTGCCTGAATGGAGAGGAACAAACTCACATTTATTTTATTTTATTTTTTTAATTTTTTTATTTTTGCGGTACTAGGGCCTCTCGCTGTTGTGGCCTCTCCCGTTGCGGAGCACAGGCTCCGGACGCGCAGGCTCAGCGGCCATGGCTCACGGGCCCAGCCGTTCCGCGGCATGTGGGATCTTCCCGGACTGGGGCACGAATCCGTGTCCCCTGCATCGGCAGGCAGACTCTCAACCGCTGCGCCACCAGGGAAGCCCAAACTCACATTTATTAAGTGCCAACAATGTGCAGGAACTCTACCAGTCCCTTTATATGTTATCATTTTGTCTCATTAACAGGGATTAGGGAGAGTTGAACAATGTCTTTGTTGATTCAGTGTGGCTGTAAATTGCCAGTGAATCCAGTTTCCCATTGGCTTTCACGTTGCGTTAGACCATGCCTATTGTGGTGGCTGCTCTGGTGATCTCTCCTGGAAGTTTCACTTTCCACACATGCTCAATTTCATAGCAGATCTGTGTCATCTCAGTCATAATCAGGCTTACTTGAAGGGATGTTGTCAGTTTTGTTCCAAATACATATTTTCTCCCTAAATATGTTGGAATTAAGATAGTGTCATTGTTTCCAGAACCAAATCCAAGTTGGCCACATTTGTGTTTTAAGTCTTCAGATCCCAGTTTCTTAATTCCATACGTTGGATCCTTGCTGTTTGAGTTTCCATAGGGAGGGAGGCTCAGGGCCTAGGGCAGAAATAGGAGCCCAGTTAAGCAGTTAGGCTGGGCCCATGTATCCACCAAAATCCAAAGCATCACGGCGGCTGTCCCTGTGGGCTATTTTTGTTTTTTCAGAGTCACTAGAGTACTTGATTGTTTTTTACTATTTCAGCTGCTCTCTCTATGAGGACAGGTTCTCCTCAACCACAGAAGCCCTTTTCAAACATTACTGAGAAGACTGATAAGAAGAAAATGCATCCACTGATGGGTTCTCAGAAAGAAAGCATTCGATTTAACTACAGGGCAATACTGCTCTGATTACCACAAGCCCAGCTGACAGCAAGGTTGCCAGGCAGCACTGGCTCTGCCAAGAGTGGTGGTGAAACGAAGCAACCATATGGTTTGTATTACCATTTTTCAGCTTTTTAAGGTTTAGAGAGGAGGATGTCACCAGTGATGATAATTCATTTTGGAATGAATACATTTTCAATGCAGTGTTCGGTAACTGCTGATTTGTTTTAAATTTTTAAGTCCATAGTCATGTTTTACAATGTGGACAAGATAAAGCACAGGATATGTCAAGATCCTACTCTATGCAAATAACAAAGTCTCTGGCCAAATCCTCTTTCAAAATAAAAAAAGAAAGAGAGAGAGAGAGAGAGAGGGAGGGAGGGATGGAGGGGGAGAGAGAGAGAGAGAAAGAGAGAAAGAAAGAAAGAAAGAAAGAAAGAGAAAAGAAAGAAAGAGGTCTCTCCAGCATTTCTAAGCTGCTACTTACAGCCTTTATAAAGATAGTACAGGAAAAAGAAACCAAAGCCAAACAATGAGCTAAATTCTGCCTTCCGTTCACTTACACCATCTTCTTCAAAGTCAGAGTTGATTTTTTTTTTAAATGTCTCATGTCAGAACTTGCCACAAACTAATCAATTTGTGTAAGCTTACGTTAAACCATAAAATGCAACTATTTTAATTTGTCACTTAGGATCTAAATCTTTTAGCTTAAAAGGAGAGAGAGCGATCTGGGATTATTCACACTTTGAATTCTCCTGGGTATTCTTTGAAATATTCTTCTCAGAAAGTCTGAAACACTAAGTTGGAACAAATGGTTCAATTCATAGACAAATTTGCAAAGTCATAGGTTTGCTTGCATTGAGTTTAGTGAAATACCTTATGAACTAAGTCCTTCCTTGATGAAGCATATCCCCTGCCCTGTCAGTGGAGAACATCCAGGTCCACATAGCATTGCTGCAAGTCTTGTCCCTTAAAGAAATACATTTTTTTAAAAACTCAGATTTTTCAAAATCATTTTAGCAGAATTCAGGTGCCTTTAGAATGCTCTTACCTTCTTATAACATTTAAGAATTATGAGAAGCCCACTAAAACATGGTACTCCTGGAAGCAAGACCTTCCTGTCAGAGGTTATAAAGCAGCAGAAACCAGAAAGAATCTATAGCTGGTGTAGTCATACATTTCTGCAAAGACTTTCCAACAAAGAAAAAATATAACTTGTCAGTCATGATGCCTTGGCCTAAAAGAAATGCAGTTTTGCTTAAAGAGACACTGTCAAACATAGTCATTTGGCCTCCAAAATTATGCTTTGCAAAATTCTAAATTAGTTTTGTCAAAACATAACCTTGGTTCTCAAAACATTGTCAGAACTTTCAGAGTTCAATAAAAGAAGGCAGCATTTATGGTTTCAGTGGACATTGTCCTCTGTATTTATTCTACATAGCGTCCATTAAGCCGCCCATCTGTCTGTCTGTCCACCCATTCATGCACCAAGCATTATTGAATACTTATTACATGCCAGGCACTGTGCTGGACCCTGGACATGAGGATGAAAAGACACATCCATATCCTCAAGGCAAGTTAGTCCTAGTGAGGAGACAGACATGAATAAATAACTTTGTTATAGTCAAATAAAATAACCACCATGATAGAAAGGCAGAGCAGACGGGAAGGAGGGGCTGTAACGTTGTATGAATTCAGGAAACTCTGGGAGCTAAGCCGAAGACAGACGATTCTTTTCAGACACCCATTACTCTCCGTGGAAGACCTAGCATCTGAAATCACCTTATTCTCATAAGATACACCACTGATGACATGATCGCAGGGGACACGCCACCATAGGTATACACATATGGTGTTCCAACCCAGATTTCTAAGAAGAGGGAGCTTTCCTGGAGAGGGTGAAGGTAACAAAGGAGGAAATTTGGCAATTGTTGATTGCAGGGTTGTCTCCACTAGCTGTATCCACATATTTTTCTCCCCTTTCAAGGAGACATAAGAGGATGCCAACAAGTGAGAATGACCTTATTGTATGGATAATCTAAATCGGATCTAATTTACTTAAAAACAAATATTTTGCTGTGCAAAAGCTTTTAAGTTTCATTAGGTCCCACTTGTTTATTTTTGTTTTTATTTCCATTTCTCTAGGAGGTGGGTCAAAAAGGATCTTGCTGTGATTTGTGTCATAGAGCATTCTGCCTATATTTTCCTCTAAGAGTTTGATAGTGTCTGGCCTTACATTTAGGTCTTTAATCCATTTTGAGTTTATTTTTGTGTATGGTGTTAGGGAGTGTTCTAATTTCATACTTTTACATGTACCCGTCCAGTTTTCCCAGCACCACTTATTGAAGAGGCTGTCTTTTCTCCACTGTATATTCTTGCCTCCTTTATCAAAGATAAGGTGACCATACGTGCGTGGGTTTATCTCTGGTCTTTCTATCCTGTTCCATTGATCTATATTTCTGTTTTTGTGCCAGTACCATACTGTCTTGATTACTGTAGCTTTGTAGTATAGTCTGAAGTCAGGGAGCCTGATTCCTCCAGCTCCATGCTAACACACATATATGGGATCTAAGAAAAAAAAAAAAGGAAAAAGAAAAAGGTCATGAAGTACCTAGGGGTAAGATGGGAATAAAGACACAGACCTACTAGAGCTTGGACTTGAGGATATGGGGAGGGGGAAGGGTAAGCTGTGACAAAGTGAGAGAATGTCATGGACATATATACACTACCAAATGTAAAATAGATAGCTAGTGGGAAGCAGCCGCATAGCACAGGGAGATCAGCTCGGTGCTTTGTGACCACCTAGAGGGGTGGGATAGGGAGGGTGGGAGGGAGGGAGACGCAAGAGGGAAGAGATATGGGAACATATGTATATGTATAACTGATTCACTTTGTTATAAAGCAGAAACTAACACACCATGGTAAAGCAATTATACTCCAATAAAGATGGTAAAAAAAATGGGAAAAAAAGCTAATATTTTGAAAACTCTTATACTTAGTTACAACTTATGCATGACCGATTTCAAATAGATTGTGACTCTTGGGTAGTTTCATTGCAGTTGACAATGACTTGTTCCGAACGCTTGCCGAAGACATTCTCAAAGGGTTTACGTTCTTCAAAGGTTAGATAGTTTTTTAATGCATCACTTCAGAAACAATCATAGAAAATAAATTTGATTTTATAATTTCATTTTTGATGACTCTATGTGTCATCAGCCACATAAACGGTGACAACCAGAACTGCCCTCCTACTTTCCCAACATTAAGAATGAGAAAGTATGGTTGGGCTCAGCATTTATTTATGGCTGGGAAAGTGCCTTCTCTGCCACACAGCACTTTAGTAAAGCCCCAAAGGGAAACTCAGAAAGCAAACCTGATGGTCCTAGGGCAGTTCTTCGGAATGCCTTTGAGTTCCAACAGAACATGTCAGCAGGGTGTAGCTGAGTAATTTATCCATTAGGCCAGGGGCAGTGGTGGTTGAGGTGGGATATTGCTTATTCTGGAATCTGTAAGCCTAGCACAACCCACTCGATTACAATCAACTGAGGGGACAGTTTGCTAATCTTTTTCAGTCACTAAGACTGCAAATTACAAATCCTAGATCAGTGATACCTTCGTCCACTCCTTTTAGTCACTGCGATTCCACTGATATTTCTGCTAAACAGATAAACTGTACTAAAGCTGTCAAGAGGCTTAACGGTTTACTAAATTAAAGGCAGGGAATGAATTTATTGTGAATGTCTTCAAATGTGATTCTTTAAATCTACTTGCCGTCTATCTCAGACTTTTCACTGAATGTTGGAGGTTGGCTCTAGTCCTCTTGACACTAAGTCATCAGGGGGCACGTAGCGGCTCCGCCCACAACCACACTCAGAGCTGAGAAAGTAGCCCCAAGTATTTTGGAGCCCATGTGTGTCCCTAATGCATGCTGCAATACTTTTCTTGGCTACTATATATGGAGAAGTCCATAATCAGTGTCTATTCATTTAACTTAAATAATTTTTCAAGTTAAGAAAATAACTAACAAACTGAATCTTCTTGGCTATTTAAGTGCATATACCTATGAGTGTTCGTCCACCAACGGACAGTGAATGCTTACCAACCATTATTGCCCCAGTGGAGCCCAGTGAACACATTTGGATACACGATGCTACACCTTGTCCCCCTATTCCTTAGCTCATTCACCTCAGATGGGCATCCCCTCATGGAATCCAGCTCTGCCTTGGGCACTTCTGATTGGACTCTGCGGCTTGAAAGCTGTGTCCCTTTCTTGTTTCTTAGCTCAGATGCCTTTGGGTTAGCAGTGCTGCCAAGCATCGATCTGAATTAGCCACATTGCCCTCTGCTCTGTCCTCACCCCTCCTCCAGCCCTAGATTTACTCCAGGCTCTTACCTGGCCTTTCTTTTGTGTTGGGGTTTGCCCCGCTTGCCAGTTCATTTCCTCTACCTTTACTTCCCTTGCCTTCCCACACAATGGGATTTACTGCTGACAATAAGCACCTCAGTGTGAATTATTTTATTTGACCCTTTGTTGACTGCTAATACAGACAAACAGGGAAAACTGAGATAAGGGTTTGGGAAACTTTTAAGGTGCAGAAGGGAGAAGGGGGAAGGTAACTTCTGAAGGAGAGGTGGAAAGGCAGAGGCAGCAGAACTTGTGGAGATGAAAGGTAGGTTTGACAATCTATCTTTAAATGATTCATGCAGCTTTCCAGTTATGGTCACTCTGAACCTGCCAGTTTTTGCCTTGTACTATTGTTGTTCCTATGCACATCAGTGTTCGTTTATCTATTCATTCAACCCAATTCTCCTTGATCATCAACTCTGGGCCAGTCATATAATAGGTACTAGGGCTATACTGGTGAGCAAACTGAACTCTCATAAAGTCTGGTGGAAGAGAGACATGAATCAAATTATCACATGACAAATACGTACATGAGTTGAGGGAGATATATGATACACAGAGAGGTTATAATTGGGGAATTTGACCAGGTCAGGAAAAGTACACCTGGGGAAGTAACAAGGTTGCTGAGATTTAGTGGAAATATAGGACATAACTCAGTGAATATAGAAAGAAATATTTTCACTGGAAAAAAGATTATGAACAAAAGCCCTGTGGTGGAAAGGAGCATGGTGTGTTCAAAGAACTGAAAGAAGGCCTGAATGTCCAGGAGGCAAACAGTGGTGTGGTATGTTACAGATGGGGCTGGAAAGCTGGGAAGCAGCCCTTATAAGCATGTTAAGCATTTTGTTCTTTGTTCTAAGAGCAATGGAAAGTTATCAAATTGTGTAACAATTTGCTACAAAATTAATGGCTTGAAAAATAATAACCTTGGTGCTTCCCTGGTGGTGCAGTGGTTAAGAATCCGCCTGCCAATGCAGGGGACATGGGTTTGTGCCCCGGTCCGGGAAGATCCCACATGCCGCGGAGCAACTAAGCCCGTGGGCCACAACTACAGAAGCCTGCGTGCCTAGAGCCCGTGCTCCACAGCAAGAGAAGCCATGGCAATGAGAAGCCTGCGTACTGCAACTAGAGAGAAAGCCCGTGCACAGCAACAAAGACCCAACATAGCCAAAAAATTAAAAAATAATAATAATAACCTCTTCGTATTTCACAGTGTCAGTGCATCAGGAATCCAGGAGAGCTTAGCTGGGCAGTTCTGGCTGGACTTCTCTCATGAAGGTGCAGTCAAGATGTCAGCCAAAGCCTTGCTGTTATCTGGAGTCTTGGCTGGAGCTGAGGGTCAGTTTCCAAAGTGGCTCACCTACATAGCTGGCAAAGTGGTCCTGGCTGTTGGTGATATATCTCCGTTCCTGTTCATGTCTACGTCTACACAGGACTGCTTAAGTATCCATGTGCCATGGCAGCTGTCTTTCCCCAGAGCAAGTGATGAGAGAGAGCGAGAGAGAGAGCGAGAGCGAGAGAGAGAGAGAGAGAGAGAGAGAGAGAGAGAGAGAGCAAGCTAGCCTCAGAAGTCACACAGCACTTCTGTCTCATTTTTTTGTTAGAAGTAAGTCACTAATTCCTATGAATATTCAAAGGGAGGGGAATTAGTCTCCACCTTTTGGAAGAAATAGCATCAAAGAATTTGGGACATATTTTAAAACCATCAAACCACTGAAGGGTGTTAAGCAGGAATGATAACATAATCAGATTTGCTTTTCAAAAATGTTGTTCTGAATGGAAAACACCTTAAATAGGGCCAGTGTCAGTTAATAGATATTAGAGGGATCCAGGTGTGAATTGCTAGTATGGTGGAGTAGGGTGCTAGTGAAGATGAAGAGAAATGAAAGGGTCAAGATACATTTAGAAGGTAAAATGTGTCTTAAGAGATCAGTGGGACTTGGCAGTTGAAGGAGAGTGGGTATTACAGATTCCTATGGGAGGAGTATAATTCCCTGTCCCATTGATGCTAGGCTAGGCCATGTGATTCGCATTGGCCAATGAGGTGTCAGCAGGTGTGACAGTAGCAGGTGCTTGAAATGTGTGGTGTGGCTTTCCGTTTGTGCTCTTTCCTTTGGCTTTGGAAAGGACATGCTTTAGATAGCAACTGGTTCATGGAGGGATTAGCAGACCTGTACCCAATCCAAAGTTTGAGGCCAAGCCCAGTTGAGCCTGGCCTATATCAACTGAGCCTGATTTACAGATACATGAGCAAGAAAAAAAGTGCTTATTTTTATAAGTCACTAAAATGTCAAGATTTTTAGTTGTTGTTATGCAGCATTGTTTTGGTAATAGCTGACTGATACAAGGGCCTAGGATCTAATAGTAAAGAACACTATTCTTTAAAGTCCTTATCGGACCACCTGTGTTTTAAGAATAGTATTTATGTCTGATACATGATTACATTAGCAAAACCTAGCATAAAGTCTTGGTCAAATATCTGGTGACTGCGTGCCTGGATCATAATCTAATTTAAGAATGGCTGTTTATCTGTCACAGATGTCTATGTCACGCACATATGATCTTATAATAACTCTTCCAAGGAGTGTTTCCTCAGATAACAAGAGGGTCCATCAATCCGATCAAGAATTGCATCCTTTCCTTTTCCCTGAGTACGTTTTTATGACATGTTGTAAAGAAATGCTTGAGAAAATGCTTAAGAAAATGGACTCTATGTACATACTGTGTTAATATTTTAGACTATAGTTTATTGTTGTTGTTAAAGCAGATTTCAAGAGAACAAATTTTAAAATAAAAAAAGAAGTTATTAGTGGCAATAAACAGGCCTGTAAATAGTGTGCCAATGGAGTGACAGCAGTCAAAGTGGCTCTTTGGCTACTAACGTTTTCATAAAAGCTTTGATTAGTTATGGGGTAATTGCGAGAGATGATGAGTTAGACTCAAAGAAAGAAAAATAATTTCTCCAGTTTAGCAGCTGTGGAATCTTTTGGTAATTGCTGTAATATTCCTCGTCAGTAAACTTAAAGCTTGCTCTTTTATGTCACTGTAGAATGCTTGATCTAAAATATATATTTTAACTTTATCTTATTTATAACTTTCTTCTTCAATGTAACTCTAAATTATAGTTGAGAAAAACAACACTTGGATTTACATGTTACTTCTGTTAAAAAGATAGAAAAACTCTATAGGAAAAGCCCCAAAGAAGCTACATTTAAAATATTTGATGCTGATGGCTTGGGTTATTAAAGTGTGATTCCCCTCCACCCACAGGTACCCATCTTAAATGTCCATAAAAATTGTGTGCCTGTGTGCACACAGGACAAGTGTAGTTGTTCAGTGTTTACGGGGACATGTGAAATTATACCTTGCCTAGTTTGATCGCGGTGTGGAATTTTAAAATATAAACATGATCAAAAAGAAGAGTGGCTTCAAAAACGAGAAACAACAACATTCCTTTCTCCCAGAACATTTTTCAGTCTCGCAGTCAGACAGCGGCCCCCCACTCCCTTCTCCCAGCAGTCACTATAAACAACATCCCATTCCCCACACCAACCCCCGCCTGAAAGTAAAGGGCACCATCAATTCTGAGAAAGAAATGGCCAAAATAACAAAACTTATTGGAGTGAATAATTCCTCACAGAGACTGCCAATCAGCTACAGACACAAATCTGCCTTCCTTATCCCTCACCCCTCCCCTCAGCTAGGGAAAACAACCTAAACCCTCGGGAGAAGCTTTCCAGCCAAACCTTTCAGCCAAAGGATAAAACAAACAACGCTGCCATCTTGGAATATTTTGCTTGTACTGCCCTTCCGCCTTCTTTATTACACAGCTGTGTGTGTGTGTGTGTGTGTGTGTGTGTGTGTGTGTGTGTGTGTGTTGTGTTGTTTTGCATTTTCATTTTGCTCAGGGTTCAAAAAAGTTATTATTTTAACTGAAAATATCCCACGAACATGGTTAAAAAAGCAAACAGCACAGAAATGAACAAAATAAAAATTAAAAGACTCCCTCTCCACATTCCCCTCCCCTTTTCCCAGTTGACTTGAACTTCCAAGCAGTAGAAGTTCGGTGAGGGGAGGATGGTGTATGTGCATGTGTGAAGGGCAGGGGGTGGGATGTGGGAGGGAGAGTCTTGATATTGTCCTATTTTTAACTGAAGAAAAAATGTATATGTCACACGCATACATCCTCCTCCCTTCATCTCCCCTCCACCAAAAAAAAAAAAAAAACAAACTCCAAACAAATGAAAAACCCAAACCTCTGCTGTTTAGAACTCTAAGAGAATTGCTGGTTAAAGGTCTTTCAGATTAAGCTCATTCCAAAGACATTTCCAGTATAACCAAACAATGAGAAACACCAGCCAGCCACAGCCCCTGCCACTTCTGATTTAGTGCAATTTGAAGATGATTAACTCAAAGAGAAGATGGAGATGGGTTCATGGAATGGGAAAACAAACAACTGCAAATTCCCCTCCATTTATTTATATTTAAACTGTCTTATTTTTATCTGTTATTTTACATAATAAAGTCATGTGCATTTAGGATGATTCTCTTGGTAGGGAAAATTCTCTTAGGTCTTGCATTTTATTCTTAATTATAAAGGGTTGTAGAATGTTTTCTAAGAACAGGACTTCTTCCTCATAGTTATTTTCCCCAGAATATTAGGAGGGTCTCTACCAGGTAAGCAATGATGTCAGTGAAAATGTTTTAGTACTCCCCTCTTCCATCCAAGTTGGCTTAATATCCTTTAGTTCTACTACTTGACTGTTTTTAAAATAGATTGAAAAATTTGCTCACCAAAAGAACAATGATTAACTAAATCTGTAAAGTGCCATTTTACTTGCTATCAATAGCTTAAAAGAAAATCTAGATCCTTGACTAACCACCTGGGAGTTTACTACTTGCTTAGAGGAGCCTTTTAGACCAAAGTGTTACTATGAAATTTTTAGTGTTTTTTCTTCCTTCCCCATGTCATACTACATTAAACAAACAAACAAAAACTTACTCTAGGGGCTTCCCTGGTGGTGCAGTGGTTGAGAGTCCGCCTGCCGATGCAGGGGACACGGGTTCGTGCCCTGGTCTGGGAAGATCCCACATGCCGCGGAGTGGCTGGGCCCGTGGGCCATGGCCGCTGAGCCTGCGCGTCCGGAGCCTGTGCTCCGCAATGGGAGGGGCCACAACAGTGAGAGGCCCGCGTATCGCAAAAAAAAAAAAAAAAAAAAAAAACTTACTCTATTAATAATGAAGAAATATATTTCCAGGCTTTATTTTCTTTTTAACTACATACTTGAGTTTCTGTAGTCAGTTTCTCTTCTGAGTATCTATTCCTGGGTTTGCTGAGAGACAGAGTAGAGTGCTGGTTAGGAGCGTGGGCCCCGGGAACAGCCCATCCTGACTCAAGACCTTACTAGCCATAAGGCTTAGATCAATTTTCCTAATGTCTCTATAGCACAGTTTTCTCAACTGTAAAATGGGGGTAACATTTACAATTTTAATGTGAACTTGATAGGGTTGTTGTAAAATTGAAAGAGTAAAAGTAAGTGAAGCCCTTAATATAGTTTTATCCCACAACAAGCCTCAATGAGGGAGAGTTTAAAAAATAAGATACAAAACAAAAAACTTTAAACTTTGCCAAAGTCCCCAAAGTCAAAAAAGAAAAAGAAAAAGAAAAAAAAATTGCCCAACTATGTGATGTTGGATAAATAAAGCTTAAATTATTTCTGCAGATCATCCTATGTCTCAAATTCTATGATGTGGAATATGAAAGTGTGTATTACCTCAGTCTGTTCTGACCGCCAGCAAGTAACTGAAGATGTGGGGATGCCCATGGCAGCATGGCAGTATGCTGGTCTAAGAATGTGAAAGAAAAGGTCAAGAAAAGTTCTGTAGATCATAGAGAGATTATACTGAAAGGCCTAGGGAAAAATACATGTTCACTATTGTATTACTGATTGGATGGCACCTAGAAAATGACTAGTATTTCTACACTGGAGCTTACACATTGCTGCATATAGAGATAAGAGAGAGAATTCATGACCAAAGAGATTACTAACTACTTATTGATCTGCAAAACTGTAAAACTCCAATGACCAAGTGTCCATATCAATGTTATAGACTATATCCATATCAGTTCCATATCATGTGAATTTTGTCTAGATTGGGACATTCATTCATTCCATAGAGGGTCAATGTATATCTCTTTATTTGCTATGAGCCAAGCCTAGTAGCCCAACTCTCAAGGCCATTGAGGTCAACTGATAATTCTAATAGAGTACTTTGGGGTATTATGGGGGCCCTTGAGGGACATCTACCACTCTCGGTGGGGTGGTGGTGGTGGCTGGTATCACGGCTAGGAAATGACATATGAGATAATTCTAAAAAGAGGAGTAAGGGTCAATAGACAGAAAAAGGGGAGAGGAGAGAGGTAGTGGAGAGGACAAGATGAGCAAAGATGCAGAGGTGATTGATTGGTTGGTAGCTGGAGATGAATCTAAGGTCAAAGGAGGGTTTTTTAGTGAATGTGAAGAATGGAGGAATATATGCAGGTTGAAGAAAGAAAGTCAGAATAGAGAGAAAAATTACAGGTAGAAGAAAATGGGGGCAAGTTCTCAGGGGAGATGATGGTGGCCTTTATTTTTTTATTTAAAAATTTCTTTTTAATTGAAGTATAGTTGATTTATAATGTTGTATTAGTTTCTGGTATACAACAAAGTGATTCCGATTGTATATATATATATATATATGTATATTTATATTATTTTTCATATTCTTTCCTATTATAGTTTATTACAAGATGTTGACTATAGTTCCCGGTGATCTACAGTAGGTCCCTGTTCTTTATCTATTTTGTATATAGTCATTTGTATCATGGGGACGTTAACTGAAGGAAGAACACCCCACACTCTGGGGCTAGAGGAAAGGTCAGATGTGGGGACAGACTCTGATAAATACTATCGTTTCACTGTTTAGAAAATGGATTTTTCTTTGAACACAAGGGTAAACAAGTATTTGTTTACTTAGAATTTTCCTGAATGCAAAAGAAGTAGTGAAAAAAGAAAATAGGGAAATGAATTTTATAGTTAAATACTGGTTAATTCTCTGTTTGGACGATATTAACTTCAAATTAGTTTTCCTGTTTCATCCATCTTGCAGAAAGATTTGTGTGTCAGTGGGCAGAAAACATTTTACATTTTTTACAAAATTCTAGGTGGTTCAAAAACTATACACAAGGCAGGGGCATTCTTTGTATTATCAAATATTTGATTTCCTGTGAGGTTAACATTTTTCATATTTTTATTTCCCTTTTTATGAATTGTCAGTTTTGTCATCTGAAAGAAGGCTTTTAATGAAACACCTTCAAGCTAAAAAATAAAAAGTCTAGGATCAAGAGAATTCAAGATGCTCTGATCTAGGGTGGATGAAATGGGGAAGCAGGAAAAAGTAACCAAGACAGAAAAAGATGTATGGAAATATAGACTCATATATGAAAGGGACTGCAGTTGTTCCTGGTCTAGTCAATATCAAATGAATTAATCTGATGTGCAATTTCCCTTTGGAGTACTTATCTAGCATTGGTTTGATCACTTCTAGAGACAGGAAGCTGTTTCCTTTAGAAGCTGTTCATTCCATTTTGAGTAAACTCTGATCCCCCCAAGTTGTGAAGGGGTCAAAATTATTAATATACAATATGAATAGCTAGTATTTATAGAGGGCTTCTTATGTGCCAGGTATAGTTCTAAATGTCTTACATGTATTAAAATCATTTAATGCTCAGAGTCATCTTAGGAAGTTGTTATCATTATCTTCATTTTACAGAGAGGCTAGATAAATTTTTCAGTGTCACACAATTAGTAAGTAATAGAGCAGGACATAGGACCTCTAAATTCTAGCTCTGGAGCCCAGGCTCTTAACCATATCAGTGTTCTTCCTTTCACTGCACGAATGTTCTAAGGTTTTCCTCTCCCCTTGGTCGGTCAAGAAGATTCAAGTGTTGCCCACTCGGTTTGTTCCCCTTCTTTGACCTACATGGACAGATTTGCTGTTGCCAGACTATTTGTTTAGACTTTTGTGATGCAGAATTGGGAAGAGTAAGGAAAAGAATAAAAAGCAGATGGGCTAGGGGAAGACATTTCTGGGAAATGTGGTAAAAAAAACAACATAATATGATAAAAGTGTTGGAGGGAAAATGGAAATTTGAAGAATTTTTAAAAGTTTTATACTTTTATAGTTTACATTTAGATCTATAATTAAGTTTGAATTAATTTTCATATATGCCTTTAGATAAGATGCAAGTTCATACATTTCGAATATGGTTATTCAACTATTCCAGCACAATTTGTTGAAAGAACATCCTTTTATTACTGAATCGCCTTTGCAACTTGATTAAAAATCAATTTTATATATATATATATATTTCTTTATTCTATTTCACTGATTTCTTGGTCTGCCTTTTTTTTTTTTTTTTTTTTTTTTTTTTTTT